>NW_027142365.1:15689497-16075841 GCF_026170545.1 Melanerpes formicivorus
ATCTGTGGTGCTCCACTCAAAGGTCTTTTGTTTTGTTACAAGTTCAGCAGCAGATCAGTAATCAAGATGAGCAGATCTACCTATTTTAAGATTTAAAAAAAATAATAGAGGCAGCTTTTTCCTGCTGAGACACACTGCAGGAGTGCACTGAAATCCACTGGAGATGAACAGCTAACATAAGGCCCCCAGTAAGTGACTACATGAGGGGCAGGTCAGTGCTGAGGCAGGGCAGCTGACTGATGAAATCTGTTTCCTGCATTCTCTTTCACAGCCCTCCTCATTTTCATGCTTTTTCAGATGCCAGTGTTAAAATGACATCAGGATCCTGGCAGAGATTAGGGACAGAGAGAGACCGAGAAGGCTGTTTGCAAAGCTGTCGAGAGCATAGAGCAGTCCAAGTGTAAAATCTATTCACCTGTACCTTGTGCTGCTGATGGGTATAATAAGAAACTACTTTTCATTCCTCCATTCATTCATCCATCAGAAAAGTTAGAGCTGTTTACACATAAATATGCAGGAGGCATGCTGTGATTTGGCATAAATGCTTTCATCACGTGCATTTCAGATGTAGCCTACTTGTAGGCCCACACCTGGGAGTGCAAGACATTTGTCTCAAGTGCAGGCTGGTAATAAGCATCATGAATCTTCTCTGGACCTTCGTGCCAGGCTTTCATTGAAGGCAAAAGCAATTCCATGTGCTGAAGAGCCCTCTGCACCATACAAACCCATCCATTTCTGGGGGATGAAACATTGCAACTTCAGTCAAAGCCTTGTTGTCAAGGGAGTCATCTTTTTTTCTCCCCATCTCAGGCTGGAGAGGGAAAGAGACTTGGTTCTTTTTCAACATTCCTGTGTTATGAAATTAGAACATAAACAAGGCCAAAATACCAACAGCCAGGCTATTTAGTAACAGAATAACGTGGACAGAACAGAAGAAGGGAGAGAGAAAGGGAGGAAATGGAGAGAGAGAGGGAAGAAATGATATTACCATACCCCCAGCCTCCCAGGATGATTTGGGTCTGTAGAAGTGTGCTGCCACTTTGGCTTGGAGGAGATGTCGTCCTTGATGGCTTGTGCTGTCCTCCCTAGATGTGGGGAAAGAAAGTCCAAGTCCTTCTCTGAGCAGCCTGTGGTGTCTTCAGTAAAGATGTCTTTTCTCCATCAGTTGCAACAGGCAGAACTCAGGACACAGAGAGAGGCTTCCTCCTGATCTGCTGCCTCCAGGCGACTTGGTGGTGTCTTTTCTCCTGTGTTTGGTCCTTTTCTCTCCTTGTATTTTCTTCTCCTGTGCAGGCATTGCTCAGGCCTTTTATACTGCTGTTTAGTCCTTTGCCTTTTACCTACCCATACACACAGTACACGTCAGGAGCTTATCATGCTAGGTCCACTGTCCCTTTTCACCATCCTCCCTTTCCAGGATAGCTGATGATCTTGTCTGTGCATGTTCCACAGAGTTGGTACCAGTGGCTTCCACCCCTTACACATTTCTGTTGCCAGAGAGTCTTTTCCCCATCCCCTCCCTGGGCAGCAGTAGCAAAGGTGATTTTATCTTTGTTGATTCACATCAAGAGAGACAAGATTTAGTCTCCCCAAAAGAAAAACTTGAGCCAAGTAATGACAAATGAGCACATAACATGTCATGGTATCATTAACACCCAAAGAGAGACAGAGGATGTGTTCTGGGAGACCCCTCTGTAAAATCCCTGCGGCTTTATCGTGCTTGGAAAGAAAAGAGAAGAGGCAGCTGCTGCCCCAGCACACTGCAGAACACACCGTGTGGAGAAGAGCAGAAGCACACAGAATGCTCTTCTGTGGTGTCAGGGAAGTGAGCAGCATTGCCCATGTGTAAATGGAGGGGCCGCTCTATTTCCTTACATTTCTACCCATGAAATATTCTTTCCAGTTTCAACACTCACAGCTTTGATCTGATATTGTGGTGTTACCCAGGTGAAAGCCAGCTTTGTTGGGCTGGGTTTTCCTGCCTTTCACAGGTACACACACACACAGAGGTGCTTGCCATTGCAGAGGCAGACAACAGGCACATTGCTGAGGGAAACTCATTTTCTAAAGCAAATCTATTAAAACAGCTTTTTTCATAAAATCCCAAGGAGGGAAAAATTGATGTTAGATGTGTCCAGAAATAAAAGTCATACTCAACTACCTTCCATAACTGTTAGCAAAATTATTAGAAGTGTTCCATCAGCCTGGTCAGGCTCTGATTAGGAGGAATCTTTTCATTGTCACTGCTGGAATTTGATCTGACTGCGTTTACATCACATTTGAGGAGGGAGGTGAGATTGCCTTTTGTCTTCAAGAGAGGAGAGGAGGGGAGAGGAGGGGAGAGGAGGGGAGCGGAGGGGAGGGGAGGGGAGGGGAGGGGAGAGGAGGGGAGAGGAGGGGAGAGGAGGGGAGAGGAGGGGAGAGGAGGGGAGAGGAGGGGAGAGGAGAGGAGAGGAGAGGAGAGGAGAGGAGAGGAGAGGAGAGGAGAGGAGAGGAGAGGAGAGGAGAGGAGAGGAGAGGAGAGGAGAGGAGAGGAGAGGAGAGGAGAGGAGAGGAGAGGAGAGGAGAGGAGAGGAAGAGGAGAGGAGAGGAGAGGAGAGGAGAGGAGAGGAGAGGAGAGGAGAGGAGAGGAGAGGAGAGGAGAGGAGAGGAGAGGAGGGGAGAGGAGGGGAGAGGAGAGGAGAGGAGAGGAGAGGAGGGGAGAGGAGAGGAGAGGAGAGGAGAGGAGAGGAGAGGAGAGGAGAGGAGAGGAGAGGAGAGGAGAGGAGAGGAGAGGAGAGGAGAGGAGAGGAGAGGAGAGGAGAGGAGAGGAGAGGAGAGGAGAGGAGGAGAGGAGAGGAGAGGAGAGGGAGAGGAGAGGAGAGGAGAGGAGAGGAGAGGAGAGGAGAGGAGAGGAGAGGAGAGGAGAGGAGAGGAGAGGAGAGGAGAGGAGAGGAGAGGAGAGGAGAGGAGAGGAGAGGAGAGGAGAGGAGAGGAGAGGAGAGGAGAGGAGAGGAGAGGAGAGGAGAGGAAGGAGAGGAGAGGAGAGGAGAGGAGAGGAGAGGAGAGGAGAGGAGAGGAGAGGAGAGGAGAGGAGAGGAGAGGAGAGGAGAGAGAGGAGAGGAGAGGAGAGGAGAGGAGAGGAGAGGAGAGGAGAGGAGAGGAGAGGAGAGGAGAGGAGAGGAGAGGAGAGGAGGAGAGGATGGAAAAGACCTTTAAGATCATCAAGTCCAACCACTATCTAACCCAAATGAGTCTGGTGCTAAACCATGTTCCAGAATAGAATAGAATAGAATAGAATAGAATAGAATAGAATAGAATAGAATAGAATAGAATAGAATAGAATTAACCAGGTTGGAAGAGACCTTTGAGATCATCGAATCCAACCTATCATCCAACACCATCTAATCAACTAAACCATGGCACCAAGTGCCTCATCCAGTCTCTTCCTAAACACCTCCAGTGATAGTGACTCCACCACTACCCTGGGCAGCACATTCCAATGGCCAATCTCTCTTTCTGTGACAAACTTCTTCCTAACATCCAGCCTAAACCTCCCCTGGTGCAGCTTGAGACTGTGTCCTCTTGTTCTGGTGCTGGTTGCCTGGGAGAAGAGGCCAACCCCTACCTGGCTACAACCTCCTTTCAGGTAGTTGGAGAGAGCAATAAGGTCTCCCCTGAGCCTCTTCTTCTCCAGGCTAAGCACCCCCAGCCCCCTCAGCCTCTCCTCATGGGGCTTGTGCTCCAGACCCCTCCCCAGCTTTGTTGCCCTTCTCTGCACACCTTCCAGCAACTCAACATCTTTCCTAAACTGAGGGGGGGCTGCCAAGTTTTGCAGTTTTGCTGTCTCAGCTTTTCAGATATTTATGGTGAGGGATTTTTCCGAAGCCTGTGAGTATAAAACTCAGTGCCTTGACACGTTTTGAATGAAGCCCAGATAAAATAAGTGCCAGACAGTTAAGTTCATATAGAGCAAAAACCTCCAGCATTAATTACTCCCGAATGTTTGTGAGCACCCAAAATCCTGACATAAAAGCTGTAATTTCTATGCAAAGTAGATAGGATGATTGAGTTATAATTAAAATGGTAATTATACCCTTAATGCTCTGTATTTGACTTTTCAAAGAATGTTATGCTCCAAGAAAAGCTATTTAAAGATCAGAAGGGGGGGAGAGGGGGGGGGGGGAACCCAAAAAGGGTTGAAAAATGAATGTATTCAAGCCATTCTAGATCTTTGAAAATCCAGTTATTGATTTTTACATGCTTTCATGTGTAGTCTGAAACATTTTCTTCATTTATTTCAGTCAGTGGAAATAATAAAAAAATCATTGGGACGTGAAAAGCTTAAATGAGCACAATATTCTGCGAGCTGATATTTAACATGATAAATATTGGAGCCGGTGGAGGGCAGGCACAGTGTTCGCTTGCTGACTAAAGCCTGGCCCTCGTCCTCAGCCGAGGAAGGAGCTGGTGGGGAGGCAGCAGCCCTGCACCATAGAGTCAGTAAGGTTGGAAAAGACCTCAGAGATCATCAACTCCAACCTGTCACCCAACACCTCATGACTAACTAAACCATGGCTCCAAGTGCCACGTCCAATCCCTTTTTGAACACCTCCAGGGATGGTGACTCCACCACCTCCCTGGGCAGCACATTCAATGGCCAGTTACTCTCTCTGAGAAGAACTTCCTCCTCACCTCAAGCCTAAACCTCCCCTAGTACAGCTTGAGGCTGTGTCCTCTTGTTCTGGTGCTGGTTGCCTGGGAGAAGAGACCAACCCCCTCCTGGCTACAACCTCCCTTCAGGTAGTTGTAGAGAGCAATAAGGTCTCCCCTGAGCCTCCTCTTCTCCAGGCTATACAACCCCAGCTCCCTCAGCCTCTCCTTACAGCACTTGTGCTCAAGACCTCTCCCCTGCCTCCTTGTCCTTCTCTGGACACTTTCAAGAGTCACAATGTCCTTCTTAATCATAGAATCATAGAATCAACAAGGTTGGAAAAGAGCTCAAAGATCATCAAGTCCAACCTGTCATCCAAGACTTCATGACTACTAGACCATGGCACCAAGTGGTCCAACACCAGTTTGTACCACCCACCTCTGGCACTGCCGACCTTCCCTTTCAATGCCCAGTGACAGGACAAGGGGCAAGGTTTGGATGTTGAGGCATAGGAAGTTCCATGGAAACAGGAGGAGGAATTGTTTCACTGTGAGGGTGACAGAGCACTGGAGCGGGCTGCCCACAGCGGGTTGTGGAGATATTTGGGACCCGCCTGGATGAGCTCCTGAGTGGCCTGGTACAGGTGATCCTACTCTGGCAGGGGGGTTGGACTGGATGATTAGTACTGGGCCCCATCCTCTTTAACATCTTCATTGATGATCTGGATGAGGGGGTTGAGACAGTCACCAGCAAGTTTACAGATGACACCAAGTTAGGAGTAGATCTTAGTCAGTTAGAGGGTAGAAAGGCTCTGCAGAGGGACCTCGACCGACTGGACAGATGGGCAGAATCCAATGGGATGGCATTCAACAAGTCCAAGTGCCGAGTGCTGCACTTTGGCTACAGCAATCCCATGCAGAGCTATAGGCTGGGGTTGGAGTGGCTGGAGAGCTCCCAAACAGAGAGGGACCTGGGGATGCTGATTGACAGCTGCCTGAATATGAGCCAGCAGTGTGCCCAGGTGGCCAAGAAGGCCAATGGCATCCTGGCCTGCATTAGGAATAGTGTGGCCAGCAGGAGCAGGGAAGTCATTGTACCCCTGTACTCTGCTTTGGTTAGGCCGCACCTTGAGTCCTGTGTCCAGTCCTGGGCCCCTCAGTTTAAGAAGGACATTGAGACACTTGAACGCGTCCAAAGAAGGGCAACAAGGCTGGGGAGAGGCCTTGAACACAGCCCTATGAGGAGAGGCTGAGGGAGCTGGGATTGTTTAGCCTGGAGAAGAGGAGGCTCAGGGGAGACCTCATTGCCCTCTACAACTACCTGAAAGGTGGTTGTAGCTGGGAAGGGGTTGGTCTCTTCTCCTAGGCAACCAGCACCAGAACAAGGGGACACAGTCTCAAGCTGTGCCAGGGGAGGTTTAGACTTGAGGTGAGGAGAAAGTTCTTCACCGAGCGAGTTGTTCGTCATTGGAATGTGTTGCCCAGGGAGGTGGTGGAGTCACCGTCCCTGGAGGTGTTCAAGAGGAGGCACTTGGTGCCATGGTCTAGTCATGGGGTCTGTGTTGATAGGTTGGACTGGATGATCCTCGAGGTCTCTTCCAACCTTAGTTATACTGTGATACTGTGATACTCTGATCTCTCAAGGTTCCTTCAAGCCCCTGACATTCTGTGATTCTGTGATTTTCATGCCCAGAACACCTCATACCTGCAATTCTCAGGATCCCTCTCTTCTCCTGGCAGACTAGAAATGATAGCAGAAAAAAAAAGAAAGAGAAGCACATCTGAGGAGTACAGGGGAAAGATGTTAGCATGTGAAAACAAGACAAACCTCAGCAGAGAGAGTCACTCAGAAGGGCAACAAAATGGTCAATGAGCAAGTAGTGTTTGAGAAACAGTGGAGAAATGTGGAAGGAAAGACAGGGAAGAAGGAATAGTGGCCATCACCTTCTCTTGCTTTTCTGCAGGAAGCATTAGAAATGGGCTGCCCAGGGAGGTGGTGGAGTCACCATCCCTGGAGGTGTTCAAGAGGGGATTGAATGTGGCACTTGGTGCCATGGTCTAGTCATGGGGTCTGTGGTGACAGGTTGGACTCGATGATCCTCGAGGTCTCTTCCAACCTTAGTGATACTGTGATGCTGTACATTTTTTTGCATTGAGTGAATGTGTTTCAGGAGCCCATCTCTAGTTTCATGCAGTGCTTTATAGGCTGTCTGCATTCCGTAATTGAGAGCTGCTATTTGCAATCCCCTGCAGTAAGTTCTGAGTGACTGATTTTTAGTCATTGAGACTTTTAGAATCGTACTAGTTAGCAAAAGACATGCCATGAGCATGCATCAGTGCCAGTTGGCCTGGAAAAATGTGTTGGTAGGCAGCACAGATAGCCATTAGCTATTCCAAGTTTCTACAGATGTAGGCTGAAATGAAATGCACAAGCAAAGTTTAAAATAAATAAATAAATGAAAACACAACTTTGCATAAAAAGTTGAGCTCAGGAATTAGCAGAAGTGTGCCACTTTTAAAGGCACAGCAAGTCCAAATCAAAACCTGCCGAAGCAGAGGGACAGGTTCCTATCCCCCACAGCAAACTCCTGGCCAAGCTGTCAGCTCGTGGCTTGGACAGCAGCACTCTGCACTGGGTTAAGAACCGGCTGGAGGGCTGTGACCAGAGAGTGGTGGTGAATGGTGCCACATCCAGCTGGCAGCCAGTCACTAGTGGTGTGCCCCAAGGATCAGTGCTGGGCCCCATGCTCTTTAACATCTTTATTGATGATCTGGATGAGGGCATTGAGTCCATCATTAGTAATTTGCAGATGACACCCAGGTGGGGGCAGGAGTTGATCTGTTAGAGAGTAGGAGAGCTCTGCAGAGGGACCTTGACAGGCTGGACAGATGGGCAGAATCCAATGGCATGAGATTGAACTCATCCAAGTGACAGGTTCTACACATCGGCCACAACAACCCCATGTAGTGCTACAGGCTGAGGTCAGAGTGGCTGGAGGTTTAGGCTAGACGTTAGGAAGTTCTTCATAGAGAGAGTGATTGCCCATTGGAATGTGCTGCCTGGGGAGGTGGTGGAGTTGCCATCACTGGAGGTGTTTAGGAGGAGACTGGATGGGGTGCTTGGTGCCATGGTTTAGTTGATTAGATGGTATTGGATGATGGGTTGGACACGATCTCAAAGGTCTCTTCCAACCTGATCTGGTCTGGTCTGATCTATTCTATTCTATTCTATTCTATTCTATTCTATTCTATTCTATTCTATTCAATTCTACTCTACTCTACTCTACTCCTATTCTATTCTATTCTATTCTATTCTATTCTATTCTATTCTATTCTATTCTATTCTATTCTATTCTATGGATTTCTCAAAGGTTTGGCTCAGATTCTGAATGCTTTCTCTATGTAACACAACTACAGTCTGTCAGGGAGAGAGTTTGTGTGGCAAAAGGGAAAGGCAAAATTTTTCTGAAGTTATTGGCGACTTATTAGTTGTTTTTTTGGAATGCTTTACCACTAAAACCCAAGCCTGTTGGGTAGTAGTTTCAACCATGTCCAACTGGACTTGCCACATGGAAATGGATGTAGCACCCTCTGTTCTCAGGGACTGAGAACCTCAGCAGCTGTGTTTCCTCTGCCAAAACTGGCACAAACGTGTGCCACTCATTAATAGTTGTTTCCTCCTTCTTCATCTTCTGCTATCCCCTGCCCTTTGAGCTGGGTCTTTACACCTGAGGCTTTCTGAAGTGAAATTCTCAAAGCAGATTGTGCTCCCTTTCAGGGACTTTGCCAGGCTCTTAAGAGACTTCTAGAAATGTTTGTGTTAGGAATGTTCCTGGTTCCTCAGTCATCCTGGGGAAGAACAAAGCCCACCAGCTAAGGGGCCTCCTCCCTTATTCTCCTTTATTCTGTGCTATATAGAATACCTGTGAAGCTGGTGCAAGCTGCAAAGGTATTTCACTCTTGCTAGGTACTGAACTAGAATCAGTCCTTGGTGTCCCTAGGGCCAGGTGGGCCATTTTATGTTAAAACAAGGCATCCTCAATGTGGGACTGAACTTTCCCTGGTGTGGGTCAGCTGTCCCAACACCATGGTGCTGATGCTTCACTTGGCCACAGGGATTTTCATACTGACACCTTGAGAGAGGTGATCTCTGGGGTGCCACAGGCACATAAATGCAGGTAGAAAAGCTGAGGCACAGGGATTTGAGAGCTGCTTCAGTGAAATGGTTGCAACTTCTGACCAAGTCTGTCATATCTATGTCAAAAATCATCAGATCCTCCTATCCTCGTCATCACATAACATAAAACTACAGCCTTACATCTAGTTAGAGCCTGCAATGAGACTGAGCTCTTCAGAGGCCTCCAACTGTCTACCTATGCAAGTGTGATGCTTAAAACCCCAGAGGAAGCTCAGATTTTGCTCTTTTCTGTGGCACAATGATGCATTTTGCAAGGGCACCAAGTTCCCTGAAGCTGCCTCCCAGTTTTGTAGCCTGGGAGATTTCTCATCATCCTTTCCTTGCAAGGCATCTTTGTACCTCTGGCAGGGGAGAGTTTGGCCTGGGCCAAACCTGCACAAAAATATTGATGACAAAAGTTGTAAAGCCTGAGATCTTAAAGTTTGGACAGAGAATAGAAGGTAACACTGCTACATGCCTATCAGAAGCCAGTGAGTCCTCCAACTGTTACACCCTGCATGTGCTAAAGAAACCATAAAACACATGATACATGGCATGGATTCTAGCAAAGCAGTTGTTGAGCTGTGTGGGAAATGTCAGCTAAAAAAAGCCTCCTTTATATATATTAAATGGCAGTCTGCAATTTGGTGTGACATATGCAGATATATATAAAAAGTGAGTGACAAAATACAGCTGCACCACATCATTTTAGCCCAGCAAGGGTAAGACTTTCTTGTTCTATTTGTCTTCCAGGTCACAGGGTCTGTGATAATTTCATTAGCTGCTGAAACATGTTTTTCCTGTGTCCCAAGGACAATGTTAAGTGCACAGGACTCCTGTTATTGGCAGTGAAAATTAATATCTGGGACATTCCAATAGGATCTGAGCATTTCACTATGAAAGCATGGCAGAAAAATGAATGTAGAGCTAAACGGGAATTTGGAGAGGGGATTTTATTCCATTTTCTGGTGCAAGGAAATCACTTTATTCTGATCACTTGCTGCTGGTACCTATTCACTGTTACTGCAGCACTGCCATTGGAGAGATGTCTGATTTCATCTGCTTCTGGCAGCTAGGAGCTCTGGGCTCCCTGTACAGCCAGGAGAGTGAAGTAGTCTCTTATGAGAAGAGATGGCCTCAACAGGGCCACACTCAAGGGTCTTGCATGGCTCCTTGGGCTGACCAGGGGAAATGAAGGTATCTACTGAAATGTTCACCTGAAAATTAACAGCCCCAACCACCCAAGGAAAGAGGAGGAAAGCTCCCTCCCAGCACAGCCAGCAGCTTAGGGATGACTGCCCTGCTTTCCATCAGCACACCCTGCCTCTAGGGACTCTTGTTATCCTTGACAGAGGGATGCTGCAGTTCACCATGCTGTTCTGCTCTAGGTATGGTGTAGTTTTACTGACCATTGTGCCCTTTCACAGCCCAATCTGAATTCAACCATCTCTTGATTGACCATGAAAAACAAGGGGTGGGGTACCCCAGGACACAGGTAAAACAGATTGAGGTGCAGATTGTGTTTTCAGAACATACTGGATTATAAGAAGAAGGAAGAATTTGTCTAAGGAAGAAGGACTATAAGGAAGAAGGACTATAAGGAAGAAGGACTATAAGGAAGAAGAAACGAAGGATGCCTGTATTGGCTGCAAAGGACATAGACCCTGCAGCTCAGTTGTGTGGCCCTTATATTACCCAGCCATTTGTCAAGACCGATGTCTTGGGGCATAATGTGGAAGTGGCAAGAGAAGAAAGTGGCTCTGTGAAGCTCAGGGACAGCTTGAAGGCACACAGCTTCAGTGAGAGGATGTTTTGGCTCTTCGATTCAAGAACCATAGGAGCACGTTTCCCAGCCGATGACCTTGCAGAGCACTGTCTGCCTCATGCAGACGACAGTGTGCTCATTTTAGCTGTCACTGCTGCACAGGCAGGATGTTATTATTATTATTATTACTGCATTACTTCACAACTAACAAAATGCTAAAATTAAAACATAGCAGATCATCTCCCCTCCACCTTTCCCCACCAAGAGATGTGTTGGGTTTGCTTTCTCTCTCACCATCTCTGTTCTTTAGTCAGTTCCATTGCTAAACCGGCACAGGAGTTGTGTGAGTCAGAGCAGCAGTGCTCAACCTCGGCAAGGGAGCTTGGGAGTTTTAATGTTTTGTCAGTTGTAATCAATGGGCACAAGTCTGATGTTTTTAAATTCTTCTCTGAGGCTTCCTTCCATTCACCTTTCAAAGTACAGGAGCATTTAACTCTGCAATGAGGAAGGAACAAATGGCTGGCCAGGTCCAGGAGTGCGTTGTGTGCCCGCGATCACACACACCCCCACGCAAGATTTCATACCTGTGCTGCTCTGAAAAACAGAACAACAAACCACAAACCACTTCTAGAGGAGACTGTGCCAACCTGCTACTCACCTGTGAAAATGAACTAGCCAGATTAATTACCTGACAAAATCTGGACCACAGCTGTCAGCTCACAACAGGAGTGGAGTGTCAATGAGAAGCAAAGCTGGAGACCTGGTGGAAGGGCTTTGTGTTCACTGAACTCTTTGTTTCTTTTCTCTTGTTCCTTTTTTTTGTGGGATTTTCTCTCTCTCTCTTTTCTTTTCCTCTCTCTTTTTTCTTTTCCTCTCTCTCTTTTCTTTTCCTCTCTCTCTTTTCTTTTCCTCTCTCTCTTTTCTTTTCCTCTCTCTCTTTTCTTTTTCTCTCTCTTTTTCTCTTTTCCTCTCTTCTGAGAACTTTTCCGTTGTTGCTATCACTGACTATTTGCCTTGCAGTCACACCGAGATTCTTTGGTGCTGGAGCATGACAGTGTTGGTATAAACTGCACAGGCATGGAGGAAGAACATTGCCAACATAAAGGCTACACAATTATAACAGAAATGGGAATACTAAGGATGTGGCTGCAGCAGTAACCACTGCCACCAGTATCATCACAGGGCTAGAATGACCACAGTTGCATGAGCTTCATATTGGTTGCAGCTTTTTACTCTTCCTGATTTTCTTGAAGCACTCAGAGGTGGCACCAAGAGTGGGCAGTTTTTCTTCTGGTGTAGACCAGACAGACACCCTCTGTGCTTGTGTTGCTGAGTGAAGGATCTGGCTGTTCTCAGCTCAGGCTACAGGGCCAGTGCTGACCATATCTGAGCTGGTTTACTGCTTATTCTCCCATACTGCCTAGGTCTAAAGCTAGGCACTATGCAGAGTGGAGGCATGGGCAGTACAGTGCTAATCCCATGATAAATTGAAATAAAAACAGTACCTTGACCCTCACCTCTATCAGAAAAGTCATACACACATAGATCACCAAAATGTTCCTGGAAACTGAGGCAAGGGCTCATGGCGTGATGGCATCAGACTGCAGGAGATTCAGGTGCAGCATCAGAAGCTCAACCCAGACCCCTGAGCCTTCACTCACCCTTTCCCCAGCTGCCTATCAGACTCATAAATGCTGCTTGTGCTAATAAGACCATAGTGAAGCAGACACCAGGAGATGCTGCAGTTTGAAGCCTACAGACAGATTTGGGAAGGGTCTTGATGAAATGTTCGTAATGAAGGCAAGGGCAAGCTAGAGCCACCAGCGAACGCATAAATCACTGCTCAGCCTGGAGGTGCCTGAACCACTACCCCAGCCCTTACACCTCCAGTTGTTTGCAAAGCCTTTCCCTACCCAGGGGGAATTTTCAGTCAGATGCATGTAAGAAATTCTCAGATTAACTTGATTTCTGGGGGAGGCAGGGGGACTGAAGACAGAGGGGAGTTTGTTGTGTGTATTTCTCCCCTCCAAGCTGCCTTTCATTGCACATTTACCAGTTCTGGAAGACAACACCCTGCTGACACTTAGAGAAGCATCAGCGAATTAAGTCTGCTGTACAGGCTGCAAAGCCATCTGGACTTTTTACTGAAAAGGTTGGACATGGTTTTAGGCAAGATTTTATCACATCTGAAAAAAAACAACCCCACCAACTTCTGCACTCAGTACCTCTCCCAAGGTTGATGTCAGATTATTCTTTTTTTCTGCTGCTGGTTGCAAAACAAAACAAAACAAAAAGTTGACAAATGGTTGGAAGGCAGTAAGGATGGAGAGATAAATCTCTAGAGGAGGCTTTGTCAAAGGTAGTGGAGTATAAACAAAAAATAAATGAGTTTTGGTGTTATCAGAAACTGGACAGACTTTGATTTGTAAAATAGTTTGTCTGAGTTTCCAGGCCACCCAGACAATGCTTCTGTGAGGCTAAGCACAAATTCGCTCGACAGAAGAGGTGGGGGGAAGTGGTTAAAAGCATAATCACAGGAGGAGAAGGGATGAGGAAAGACAAGACAAAGGTGCAGTGGGAGGTAGCCTTAAAACCCTTCACTTGTTCACTTTTATAGTTCTCAGGGGCTGCAAGCAGCATGTTTTACCTTGCTGTCCATATTAGCTCTTGAGTCCAGCTCCAACCCACTTCCCATATTTTGACAGGATAGTTTCATAGACTGAAATGGGGAGTGCAAGGCTTCTGTGCCAGCTCCTTCTTGTTGGGGAGACTGTGAGCAGAGAAATATGCTGGAGTGTCCTTTAGATGATGTATATCTTAGCAAGTGAGTTACCATCCAGTGATTACCTTAACAGCACAGGATGGTGACACAGGTTTACTTGTCCTGGGAGCTGGCTGTGGAGCTGGTTATCCCTCTGTTCTCTGGAACTACTGTCTGAACTTTGGGAAATCCTTTCTTACCCTGTGGCTGTACACAGGGTTTAAAAAGGCCGTTCCCAGGTTCTAGGTGCAGACACTTGGTCAGGAGTTTCTTGACTCGAGGCAGAAGGAAGGTTAATGGGGGGGTGATACTTGAGTTTTAGGACATGGCCTGAAACGGAATTTTTAGCTTCAGAGGCAGGTAAAACTCTTTCTTAATTTCAGCAATGTTATGTTAATTGCTTGCCCAGTAAGAGACAGTAAGCCAGGGAGACAACAGTTTCAGCCCTGCCCCCAGGCACACAGCAGTCCCAAATGGTTCTGTTGGGTGCCTGAGTGGCAGCCAGGACTCAGCCAAAATCATGGTTCTGAGTCTCCTGGCACAAAGCCACCGCAGATGATGAGAACTGTCCCTGATAATTACACATTTGAGGAGAAGCCCAGAGAACGGTGAGGTAACACAAAATGCAGCCTGCCTTAGCACTGCTTGCAGCCAAGGGAAAGGTTGTTAGCAAGGTTACAGCTGAATTTGGAGAATCATTACAGCAAATGACAGCAAGATCTTAACAAGAGGAAAGGAAAAAATCCAGCGTCTGTACAGCGATTGCCACGCAGTGCATTGTGTGATTCAGAAAGCTGAGTCGTGCAGAGCCTTGCTGGGAGCAGCAGCTCAGAATAGATTACATTTGTTTTGGACACTTCCTGCACCCTGCTTTATCTAAGAAAGCATAGGTGTGATGGAGAAGGCTCTTAGCAGTGCAGCCCCTTAATGAGAACCAGAAACACAGGGGCATAGATTTTCAGAGTGATACTCAAGGGGTTTGAGCAAGCACCGCTTGCTCCCTGCTTTGAACCTTTCACCAGCAGCTGCAAACTGGTCAGGCTTTGGGAGGAGACTGGACCTCGAAAGGCCAGGAGCATTGTATGTGACACGGGGTTTGCCACCACTAGCTTCCAAAGGATATTCGTTTTAGTGCACCTGAGAAAGATAAAGAGAGGAAACGGAAATCTGCAAGGGCATTTCTCAGGTAAAGCATTGATTTTGTTAACGAGACAACGCTCCTAATGGGAAGCTAAAATCTGGGTTGTTATTGAGAGCATCAAAGCCTTTTGACAGTTAGCCATTGCTAGGCACTGGTGGCTTTACAGAGCTTTTATCTAGTTAAAGAAAAGCCATTTGTGCTAATTTAACGTCTATGGTGCACAACAGCTTGACACCTGAGGCTTGTCCTAAAGTGGGCACAAGGCTGCAAAGCAAACGCTGCTTCGCTGGTCTGAATTATTCAGCACTCTGTAGGAAGAAGGCTTTTGGCTTAAGGATCAGTAAAAGAAAAAAGACAAACAAACAAGGCCTCCTTTCTGGTGTCTGTTAGCAGGTGCAGCATAGACTTCAGGGATGATTCTGCAGAATTGGAATGGACATTCTTCATTGCCAGAGCAATAACACGGAGCTGTACTCAGAAGCAGCGAAGCTGGAAACTTAGCATGGCCTCCTTTAGGGAGCAACTGTTCATGTCACTCCTCTAAATTCATTGAAATGGGTCTTATTGGTAGCATCCTTTTAGAGCAAGATGAATGCAGACAGCAATGAATCAACCCCAAATAGAGGGGCTCATCTGTTAGCATCCTAACATTAACACACTAATGTGAATTTAAAGATTCTAATTAAACCTACATGCAGAATGTTTTCCTACTAAATAGACAGTTGTGCTTTTTTGGAGGAGCTAGGGCATTTGGATTTGACATTATTTCCTTTTCCAATAGGATGCTTATTTTATGTGTTCTATTTTCTTTCAGTCACTCCAGGGGTTTCTGAAACAAATAAAAAGATACATTATGTTAAGTTTGATTGATTCCCTGTAGTCAGGGGATATATTGAGAAAACAGAACATGGTGGTTTTTTTTCTCTGAGCTTGTAGAGTAAATTCCTCTTTGATTCTTGTACTTCCTACTGTTGCTACAAATTTCTTTTGAGATATTGAGCATTGATTAATCCCATTTACAGGATCACATAGCAGCACTCACACAAGTTCAGAGGCTTTTTCAATTATAGCAGAATTCACAGCATAGCTATCAGTTGCTGTGTTTGTCCCTCCCTCCTCAAGTGCCCCAATAAAACTTGCCCCCTCCTCGGTGCAAACTCAGCATGTGTGGGAAAAGTTCCACGTTATAACAAAGGGTTCTGCAGACATTGGCAGGGTACCTCTTTGGCAGCCGTGACTGAAGCATCTCACTGAAGAGATTTAGAAGAAAGTTCACTGGGAAGCTTTTGTGCTCCCTAGTAAAAGAGTTTCAGGTGCAGTGGAGGACAATGAGCCTGCATGTAGCCACTCAAGAAACATCACAAGTGAGAAGTGCTTGCAGGCTCTAACCATTGCTGGAGCATGTGCTGAATACATGATTCTTAACTTCTTGTTGCATGCTGTGTCCTCTCAGGCCCAGCACAGGCAGTGGCTATCATGTCCATGAAGCCCTAGGTGTACTGGGAAACTCAAAACCCAAATGGATGGGAGAAGCTCTTTTCTATTCTGATTCCCATTCTGGGGGCTGTTGAGGCGTTTTGTCATTCTTCCACCTCCCACACAGGGACTGCCTTCAGAATCTGCCTTATACAGCAACCAGCACACTACTGATATTTATGTAGTAAATGATCACTAATGATGTAAGCAACAGCATGAAGGCAAATATATTTGATGGGGTCTGGGAAATGAGCAGAGCAATCAGCTCCTAGCCAAGGTGAGGGGAGGAGAGGGAAGTAGCTCCCAGTGCCCCCTGAGAAGCACAGATGAGAAGACCTCTCTGAGTCAGGGTGTACACAGGATATAGGAATGCCATCAGCTGGAATGAAAAACATATAGCCAGACAAAATCAAACCACATCCATCTGAGATAAAAGAAAGCTGGCCCTGAGGGGTGAGCCAAAACCTGACATAATGATCAATACCGCAGGAGTTATGATCAGAGAGAAATAATTACTGCACATCTCAAGGAAAGAACCACAATGAATTTCCTGGCAGTGCCTTGTTCTTTGAGTAGTACTCCATAAATGTCTGGGCATGCTGAAGGGAGGCTGAGTTATGAGGAACTGTGGGCTGCAGCCTCCAGTCTGGCTGCTGAAGTCCTTGTGTGGACTTGGAGAGTCTCACCACCATCAGTGCCATTTGTCTCACTGTTCCCTTAAGATGTGGGTTAAAATTGTTCCCTTTTACCTCTGCAGGAGTGGGACTCGTGGCAAGGCAAGTGCTTTGCACCAAGGCTTCCAGGAAGCAGAGCAAGGAATGAACTTAGCCTGCAACCAGCTGCATGTGACCCACTGCCCTTCTTCCTTGCACAGGTTATCCCTGCCTGTCCAGGCCTCTAGGTCCTCATTCAGCCCTTACCATCACGCTGGCAGAGCTCCTGGTGTTAGACTGATGCTAGAAGACTGATGTTGGAGAGTAGCCCACAGCTCTCAGATATTTCACTTCTCAAGGCTGCATCTTGAAGGTGATGTAGTACCTGGGAAGAGCCTGACTAATTCATTGGCTCAAGGGTACAATCACTTAGCGATGAATCTCCAACCAGCTGCAGCAAACTTATTTACAAGCCTGGGGAAAAGTATGTTGTGCAGCAGTTTGCTGCACACTCTGACCACGAGCAGCCCCTCAGGATTGATATTCTCTGTGCTGCATTTCCCTCCCCTCCGATTTAGTCAGTGAGACTTCCCTGCAGGAAAGAAATGCAAACTCCCACTGTCAGAGAGTGTGTGTTTCCCCTTCAGCTAGGAAAAAGCTGGGTGTCCAGCTCCTTTTAGCTGTGAAAGGAGTTGTGAACTTAATTCAACCCAATCCCCACTCCTTGTCTTCAACATTTACCCCCCAAATGTCAGTCATTTTCTGGGAAACAAAGTGCTGGGGAGGCAGGAGAAGCAGAGCCCTTGGTGATATCTGTATAGCAGGATTTCTCTTCCCATCCATATGCAAATCTAACCTTTTTGATATTTCAACCCTATAAACCCTAAGACAGGATTTCAATAGAAAATGTTTACTAAAGGCTTTCTCCTTTATAATCTATTGATTTTAATATCCTTACTACTGCTGTTGAATGTCAGTTTTACCCTGAAGACTCCCATTGCAAACTTGAACACATTTAATTATTTATACCGTTTGAAATATTAGTGCTGAGGAATGACTAAAAGTTTTCAGTCCTGCAGTGGTATGATCTAAAGTTTGCTTTTCCTCTGTGAATAACACGAGTAATTTGATATGGTAATCAAGGGCAGATGAATACCTCAGACAACCCAGTGCACTTTTAATAGTAATGACATCTGCTTTTCACTTTTCCAGCCTCCTTGCATGTACTACCATGCAGCTCATTAAATACTGCAGGCTGTCACAGGCTTTTTTCTTGTCACGGGGAAAACACCAGTGTTGCCTCTTTTCTTTCTTCTGCCAAGTGGCTAAACAAGGAACTGTTGCTTCCATCGGTGCCAGCAGGCATTTAGGCAAGGTGCATGGTTTGAGTGGAACCAAGATTTGCCCCTCACTGTGGCTCTAGCTGTCTTGTTTGCCTTACTCATAGCACTCACTCTAGCAGTAAGACTGATTTGGATCCCAAAGAAGTTGCCTGTGAGACAAATACTGTTTGTAGAGGAAAATCTAAGTGAGGACCTATGAAAGCTGGGATTTGGATAGCAGGTGAACCAAAGCAGGGGATTTGAAATGACCTCAGCACCTGGTGGGTCTGTTCTTCCCCGGAGTCTTGTTTTTTCCTTTCAAAACACAGGTCAAGTTGGCATGGCTGAGCTCACCCTGACCAGCCAGGGCACAGTTGTGTTTGGATTCCCATCCTTGCCACTTGGGTCTTACCTGGAGCATCCTTCAGTGGAATTCTGCATCAGACCTTTGCAATCCAAAGAGATTTAACACCCAAATGCAAGTCCCCCTAGTTCCAGCACTCAGGCTTTATTTGGGTGCTTGTTCTCCCATGTGCCTTGGTAAGAACAGTCAGAGTTCTGGCTGTCCATAGCTTTCTGTTTTCTCCTGCCCTGTCCCCACTGCCTCAAGCAGCCATTTCTGCCATGAAATGCTCAGTGCAATTGCATACACCTCTATTAATTGCACTGAGATTATCTTTCACAAGAAAAATGTCTACTATTCTTTTTCCTCCATCTGCTGAAATTTTCCCTTTTTCTACTACCAACCTGATAGTCGTTCAGAAGCTGCCAAGATGTATTTGGCTCTTGTATTTACTCCAGATGGAGACTTTTATTTTCACTCATATCTGGCAGTAGGACCTGTGATATCACCAAACACAACTTTTCTCTGAGATACATTGTTTTGGTAACAAAAAATTAAAGAGGTGGGGAAAAAAAAACCCATGGTTCCTTTTGTGCCTGGTTTTTAAGATCTTTCTGATGGCAGATAATAGCCTTGTCTGTATCCAGCACCAGAACAAGAGGACACCGTCTCAAGCTGCACCAGGGGAGGTTTAGGCTGGATGTTAAGAAGAAGTTCTTCACAGAAAGAGAGATTGGCCATTGGAATGTGCTGCCCAGGGAGGTGGTGGAGTCACCATCACTGGAGGTGTTTAGGAAGAGACTGGATGGGGTGCTTGGTGCCATGGTTTAGTTGATTAGATAGTGCTGGGTGATAGCTTGGACTCAATGATCTCAAAGATCTTTTCCAACCTGGTTAATACTATTCTATTCTATTCTATTCTATTCTATTCTATTCTATTCTATTCTATTCTATTCTATTCTATTCTATTCTATTCTATTCTATTCTATTCTATTCTATTCTATTCTATTCTATTCTATTCCATCCCATCCCATCCCATCCCATCCCATCCCATCCCATCCCATCCCATCCCATCCCAGCATTCAACTAGTTTCACAACAACCATCACTTAGGTGGATGTCTCTCTGGGCAACCTGATCTAATGTGTGGTGTCCCTGCCTATGTCAGGGGGGTTGGAACCAGATGATCCTTGAGGTCCCTTCCAACCCTAACAATTCTATGATTCAATGATTCCATCTGCAAAAATACCCTGCTCCTTTTCCTCCTTTCCATTGTACTTTGGAATATCCATTCAGAACCTTGGGGGTCTTTTATAACAATTACTGTGATATATTATGATAAATTCTTTGTATCAGCCTATATTATATGTCTGTTATAAATCATAGTCTCATGATGGTAATAATATGCTGATAGGACAGCAGTAAGCCAGTAAATTATCCTTCAGATCAGACTCTCTGTTTCTGTTGTTTTTCCTGCATACTGCATACATCTATCTGTGCCACTCCTTTGCTTCTATCCATTTCATTGGCAACTTTTCAGGCAATGGATTCAAGAAGAAAAATACTTGCTTGATTTTACTTCAGCTAAGAGGGTTCACACTGAATGAGTGTACTGTTCTTTAATGCCTCAGGTCGCTCCTGCAGATCAGCAAATGCCCAATTCCATATCACCCCTAAGTGTTATCTGAAGTCATGTTGTTGTTTTGCTTTTAGTGAGTCTCTTCACTCTCTGCCTTTGGAACCTACTGCCAAATGAAGTAAAGAAAGCCCTGGCCATGGGGATTTCTAAATCCAAAGTTAAAAGTTATTTGTTCTGTTTAGCATATTTTGAAATGATTCTTCTAGGAATTGTATGTGCCTCAAAGCTAATTAACTCTTAATGAGCACAAAATGCCCTGGGATGCAGATTTGGAGGGCATGCTACAAGTATAGGCATGGCCTGGACTGCAGCAGTGCAGGAGATGAAATGATGATTTGATTCTCTCTCTTTTTTTTTTTAAATGATGGTGCAAATAGTTTTATTGAGATACTTTTCTTTCCCCCCTTCTTTCTGTCTTTGTAGTCCAAATAAAGCTGATCAGATTTTCAGTCTACCATATGGGACCCAGCTCTCTCAGTCCTGCAAATATCCTTTGGTTTTTCTATTCTGGATGAAGTCACTCTTCTGTAGGAAAACAAGTTTAGAAGCAAACTTTCATATTATGAGAGACAGGCAGCGTTCCAGCGCTGAGCACTTAGCCAGAGCATCAGGAAAACTGAACACCTGGCCGTGCCCAGCTCTCTGCTATTCCCCTGGACCAGTCCCTCACTCCTTTAGTGCCTTCACTCATTCATCTGTAAAGCAACTATAATTGCATTTATATCACAAGGGTGCCTTGATGCTTGACAAATGAGAATTGACCCAAAATTCATCCTTCAGAAGCACTGTGTGAACAATATCTTGCTCGCACGGCGGTTGTGGACAATTAGATTAGAAGAGGTATAAACACAGTCAAAGTGAAATTCCATTTAGGAGCTGTCACATCATTCTTGATAATTTTTCTTAGGTTTCATCCAATTCTAGTCTAGAATGTGTGTGTGTGTACCCAGAAAAAAGGGTTTCTATGGCTTTTATAGAAACTTTAGAAAACTTTTATAGAATAAACCAGGTTGGAAGAGACCTTCAAGATCATCGCATCCAACCTATCATCCAATACCACCTAATCAACTAAACCATGCAACCAAGCACCCTATCAAGCCTCTTCCTAAACACCTCCAGTGATGGTGACTCCACCCCCCCCCCCCAGGCAGCCCATTCCAATGGGCAACCGCTCTCTCTGTGTAGAACTTCTTCCTAACATCCAGCCTAAACCTCCCCTGGCACAGCCTGAGACTGTGTCCTCTTGTTCTGGTGCTGGTTGCCTGGAAGAAGAGACCAACCCCCTTCTGGCTACAACCTCCCTTCAGGTTGTTGTAGACAGCAATAAGGTCTCCCCTAAACCTCTTCTTCTCCAGGCTAAGCAACTCCAGCTCCCTCAGTCTCTCTTCATAGGGTTGTGCTCCAAACCCCTCACCAACTTTGTTGCCCTTCTCCAGACACCTTCCAGCAAGTCAACCTCCTTCCTAAACTGAGGGGCCCAGAACTGGACACAATACTGAAGGTGTGGCCTAACCAGTGCAGTGTACAGGGGCAGAATGACCTCCTTGCTCCTGCTGGCCACAAAGTCAAAGGCTCTTTCCTTCTTCTGCAACAAGCCAGCAGATTTTATTCCATGTTATATTAAACTGTGTTTAGGGGCAAAGGGTTCATTCCCAGAGCAATATGTTGGAAATCTGCATTTAGCAAAACACAAGATCAGTTATTGTGTCAAAGAAATCCTATCCTCTATGTATTGGAGTGAATTGCAATCACTTGCAAGGGTTGTACATGGTGTAGGGGGGTGGGGTGGGGGGAGAAATCCAGGTTTTATGAAAAGGGGGCTGCCTGATTACTGTTATGTTTTATATAATTAGGGGGTTTATATTTGCTATAATAATGTGTAAAAATGAAGCTGGCTTTATGCAGCAAACTGTAGAAGCATATGGCATGCAGCCTGCAGAGGCTCTCAGTGGCAGTACCATTACTGCTAATATTTGGGAATTAGAATCTGCTTTCCTCTGAAAAATAGCTCTGTGGTCTCCCAGTTTAAATCACTGTGCTTTCACCAATGTGCTTTCATCACCATTAACAGTCTGGGGAGAAAAACAATGCATCTGATCTTCAGAGAGGTTAAATATCAGATTCAGTGTCTCCTCCACATGTGCCACGGATCCACTAAAAGGATTCAGGTGAATTCCTGTTTTACCAGGACCTCACCCATGCAGCTTATCCCAGCACCAGGAGAAAAACTGGAGTTGCTGCTTGGTCAAGCCACTTTTCATAACAAAGGTGCAGTCACTCAGGGCTAACCAGATTGCAGTATGCCAGGAGTCTCCTGTCAGCATCACAGAGTGACTTTCAGCCTCCAGGAAGTGCTCCCAGTAGGATTTGTGTACCCAAGGTACAGCCTGGTTTCACATGAAAAACCTATAGCCAAAAGAACCACAAAATGTTCCTTTGTGTCTTACTTTTTTTGTTTCCAGACTTGCAAAGCACTTTAAGAACAACTCATGCTCACAAAGAGTGTTCCTCTGACTTATCTCCAAATATATGCTTGAAAGGCTCTGTACCAAAGTGCAGAGATTAAGTAAATGAAAAGATACTGAACATTGCAGCAGGGAAGCGGTCCAACTGGTGGTGCCCTCAGAGCTGGTTCACATTCATCCATATGCAGTCTGCAGAGTGCATTATTTAGACCCTTTACCCTGCTTGGCTTCAGTAATCAGCTTCCCAAGGCTCTCTCTGGAGACTGGACTCATTCAGACCTGAAGGTTCAGACCCCACAGTCTCTAGAGCTTTGTCCATGGGAATGTTTAACCTTTCAACAAAGCTTCTGTGCCCAGGGAGAGACCTGTCAGACCAGTCCCTCATCACCACTGCACACCAACATCCTTGCTATGATGTGCAAGCAGAAGTCCCCTTTCCCTTCCTCCCAATGGCTGTAGAGGTGGAAGCAGGACAGATCATGGTACTCCCCTGACACACTAAACACAGCTCAGGTTCCTCAGCTGATTTGTTTTACCTTGTTATCTGTGAGTAATTAAAATTCACCCTGAATGCAGAGAGGGGTGGTCTCTGCCTGTAACTGAGGCCTCAGCTCTCAGGCTTTGTGGGCTGATGGACATTTTCAGTGGGCTTATGGAGATAAGGGGTTTGGTTGGACACACACAGCCACCTCTTCAGCTTGCTCCAACAAAACGCTGTAAGGACCAGCAAATTTCTTGTGAACTGACCCTGGACCTGCATCTTGGAGACCTAAAAAAAGTCAGTCTTAAAAACCTACCTTTTCCTACAAATTCCAGTCAGGGCAGATCTCTAGCTTTAATTCTGTTAATCTGGCTATCTCTGAGGGTGATGTGGGCCGTAGACAAAGAGATACTCCTTTTATCTTTGCTCATGTAGGTGCTGCCTAATTCTGAAAGGAAGGTCTCAGCAATTGACAGCAGGTGGCTAATCTGCAGAAACACCTGGGTTCCTCGTTCAAAGAAGTGAAAAGCTCTCTCTGACTGTGTCTTTCAGGATTTTGCTGATTGCATATACCAAATGGTTGCACAGAAGTTCCAGGAGCTGACAGACAATTTCACTTCCATGCATGCACGCCACAAAACTCTTGCAGGCATTGTGATGACCAAAGGTAAGATATCCTCTCGTTTATTTTCCTCTGGCGTTTTTTTCATGACTAAGTAATGCATTATTTACCTGGCCCACAGTATTGAAGGGTGACTTTACCCCCACCCAGGAGAACAAATAGTAAAGCAGAGAAAAGGCACATTAAATATTTACACCTCGAGTATGTTCAGACAAAAACATTGGTAACAGTGGTAAAGATTTATTCATCAATCTGCCCTTACACTGCTTTGTTTACAGGGAAAAATGCAAAGTGGTCTGATTTTACATTTCTGAGTAGGTGAGGGATTTGTAGTGATCAGTAAACAGTTGTGTTATTTGTTAGTTGCCTTTTAAGATCTGGAAGTGCCAAGTTTGTGTTGCTACCTTAAAACTTTGGGTTTGACTGACAATAAAAGCAAGCCTCAGCTCAGAGCAGGCTGAGTTTTAAATTCTGGTCTGGTCTAACCACGGGAAGCACTTCCCAGCAGGGCCAGAATTTGGTATTCACTCCTGCTGAGCCTTAACTAATGGACACATTCTATATAGAAACCTTCTGATGGAACTGTGGTATAGATGGTCCTGCCTGTCTGTCCACGTTTGTGAGCACTCCTCTGTCGGGACATCTTGGTATTTATGAGGATGTCAGCAGTGGAGGTGCTGCCATGAACCTCATTCTCACCCAGACACATGGAGTAGTGGATTGGGTTTAGAATGAGATGCTAAGCTCAGAGGGGAGATGCATGCATATTTCATCCTGCCTGGGCTCTCTGCTTCCTTTCAACAATTGCATTAGCTAGGTGCAGTAGGCACAGCTGTGAATATCGCAAGGCCACAGGATGGAGGCAGGATTATCTGCTTGATCTTTTCCAACCACAGGACCTAAGTACAGCTAAGAGTTCTGTGCAGAGTAATTATTCTCCTCTTATTTGATGCGAAAACTGCAAGCAATCCTCTCCTGAAAGTAGAGAAATTGACCTAAAATTCGTTTGAACCTCAGGTTGAAACTGAACTGCTTCTCAGTTGTACAGGTTGTAATTTTGCTTAACCTGCCCTGGTTAGTTATTTTTTTGTTACTTTAGGCTCTGGAATAATGGCAAGTTATTCCATATTTTTGAGTGCTGCATAGACACAGTGTTGTGCAAACATAAAATGTGGTTTAGAAGTCCTATAGACCACAGGAGACAGTACCAAGAGCAATAAGAAGGAGGAGAATGTGATTGACTTTGGGATGTGAAAGATGGATGCTGCACCCAGTGTGCAAGCTGCCTTGCCGTAGCTCTCTTGCCTGTGACACTCATCAGGTTGAAACCAAGTGCTGTCATTTGGTGAGAGGAGCTCTTCCAAACAGGACCACAAGGAGGAACATTTAAATTTGCCTTTTACAAGAAGCTAAGTTACAGGAGCCAAGAGCTATTGCTTTAACAGCTTTCTGAGGGGAAGCTGTCCCCAGTTCAAGTGTCCCTCTTTGGTTTTCTTACACTCAGGGTCTGGTTTGCCTGTAAGAATTTCATCCCATGGTGAGACACTGGCACAGGTTGCCCAGGGAGGTGGTGGAAGCCTCCTCCCTGGAGGTTTTCAAGGCCAGGCTGGATGTGGCTCTGAGCAACCTGCTGTAGTGTGAGGTGCCCCTGCCTATGGCAGGGGGTTTGGAACTAGATGATCCTTGAGGTCCCTTCCAACCCTAACAATTCTATGATTCTTCCTTGCCAAGGGGCCCACTGTTCTTGCATTCTAGTAGGCCTAGACTTGCTTTAAAAATCACAGTGGAGCTGACACAGCCTTGCTGCTACATGACCAAAGATATTTGAAACTCCACACCATATGGGAAGAGAAGTCACCTAATGGAGTCAGAACTTCTAAAACTGGCTACTGAGTGCATGCAGTGCAGTAGTAGGGAGAGAAGGGGCACATCCAAATACCTGCCAGCCTTGTTAGTCTGTCTGTGTCCCTTCTTTGGGGAAGGGGCAAAAGTGTCCTGCTGCTGTTTGATTTTTTTAACTGAGTCCCATGCCCTTAATGGGACTTTACACATCTGTATCTCATCTTTCATCTTAGTCAGCATTAAACCAAAGCATAATTTTACTTATGTTCACCAACCCTTTCCCTGAAGGCTTCTTTTGTAATTTTGAATTCCCTTTTATGAATTCCTTCAATCTGGCAGCCATCTCCTTCATCAATATCATACTGGTTTTGTGAAGCCTAGAAAAGCAACCCACTGGTGTGAAGTGATTCACAGAAGATGCAAAGGTAGAAACAGCCTTTTCTTGGTATGTTTTCCAGGCATTGTCTGCCAGGCATGGCAAGGTTAACCATTTGCCATTGATGTCATTACTTTTTTGCACCGCAGCTGTAGATTTGCCATTGGCTCCTTGCCATCCCTCCCAGAGGCAGCAAGGGTCTCAGTGTGTTTAAAGATGACAGGAGCAGGTTTTCCCCTTCAAACACTCAAATAAGTACCATTCGCCTGTGTTTTCACCATAGAATTTGGCAGAAGAACCCTCGAATCTCTGCAAACAGCTTACTAAGGGCATCCAAAGCCCTCCAGATCTGGTAATGCTTTGCTGTGTTTGGCACCACACATGCCCATAAAGGACAAAAATTAATTTGTTTTTCCCTCTGTTTCAATTTAATGTCATCCTGACTAGCAGCAGATTTATCTGTGCTTGTCCAGTGTTCAGACAAAGCCAGCAAAAAGCACTATGTGATTCTGTGATAACTGCTGTTGAGATAATACCAAATCTCTACAGACACAACAGAAGTGTGCTAGATTGGTTTTCTTTTCCTGAACTCTGACATTTTTTCCTACCATTTCAGGTTCCCCAGGGAAACCAAAGAGTTACATTTGGACCCTGTAATTGACTTATGCTGTAACACCCAGGGCAAATTCCAAGTATGAGAATGGGGGAGAGGGGGAGGAGGAATGTAGAAAATGGTGTTATTGACTAACTGTGAATGTTCTGCAGTAATAAATTGCTAGTCAGAAAAGCAGGCAGCCCAGAGTATTTCTCTGAATTGGGATGAGATAAATATACTGCATTAAAGACAACAGACAATAAACCTGATTTCTAGAGGTACAGTAACAACAAGGGGACTAAGGAGGATTTTCTTTGTCTCTTGCTGGGTGTGGTGGGAAAGTGCAGTGACCAAAGATGAGAAAAAGGCTGACATGCTGAATGCCTTCTCTGCGTCAGTCTCCAACAGCAAGACCAGTTCTCCAGGAGCAGCTCCTCTCCCAGAGGAGGGCATCAAGGCAGGTGATGGGCATAGAGCACAGGTCTCATGAGGACCATCTGAGGGTACTAGGATTATTTTGCCTGGGGAAAAAGAGGCTGAGGGAGATTTTGTCACTCTTTACAACTCCCTGGAAGGAGACAGCAGTGAGGTGAGGAGTGGTCTCTTCTCCCAACAGGCTACAAGACAGGAGGACATAACCTCAAGTTGAACCAGGGGAGGCTTAGATTGGATATCAGGAAAAATTTCTTCACTGGAGGGGTTGTTAAGCATAGGAACAGGCTGCCCAGGGCAGTGGTGGAGTCACCATCCCTGGAGGTATTTGAAAGACATGTAGATGTGGTGTAGTGGTGACTTGGCAGTGCTAGGTTAATGCTTGGACTCAATGATCTTAAAGATGCATGGAGTTATTTTTCCTCACAATGTTTTGCATTTGTGGCTAAAGCATGGATGCTAACACCAATGTTTGGCTGTTGCTGGGCTCTGTTTCATAGGCCCAGTTTGGACATCTGCTTTTTACCCTCTGCTCTGCTCTACCTATTCAGTGAAAACTTTGCAGGCAGAAATATTTTTTTGTTATTAAGGCAGTTGATACAGTTGGAAAAAAAGAAGGGAAAGCATGCTAATGCTGTCTAATGCAGGGAAACAGGTGCAAAACTGCAGCACTCCATGTAACTCTGTCTCTGCTGCTCAGCCACAGGGTGTGGGATGACAGGAGGCCAAGGAGCTGCTGGCCAGAAAGCAGCTCTTCGAGTGGCTGGTGAAGGGCAGGGTCTCACCACAGCTCACTGAACAGAGTGGTTGGTTTTACTGGTTGTAGTGGTTTGAGCCTTAACTGAGAGTTAAAAGCTCAAATGGGGAAAAGGCTGAGAATCTCTTCCCCACTCTGCCCCACCCCCCCCTCCAAATAGGGAGAGGAAAAAGAAAAAGGGTAAGGAGCAAATCCACTAAACAACAATCTGGAGTCAGCTTGGAAGTAGAGAGGCAAATAATTTTTTTTTCTTCAAATTATATATATGACAATAACAGGGAAAAAAAAAAAAAGGGTTCACAAGGGCAAGGAGCAAGGATGGATGGGAGGGGGACAGAAAAGAATAATACAAAACTAGTCTTTCTCTGAGGAGGTGCAGAGGCAGCAGGGAAAAGGATCAGGTCCGGCCACGTGGCTGAGGAGCAGGAGGGCAGCTGCGGTAGCTCTCATCCAGCAGAGGCAGGAGCCAAAAAGGAGACCCAACAGCTATGATGTCCTGCTTTTTATACCCTGGCTGGGCAGGGAGGGGGGAGTGGAACAGACTCAGCTTTCCCAGGGGGGAAACGCCCTTCAGGGAGTGTAAAGTACCCGCAAGCCCTCCACCCTGCTTTCTTCTTTTGTTTTCAGAAAAAGGCGTTAACCCACCACACTGGTGCACATCTCATTGAGGAGAGTGTGGACAGTTCTGCCTGTTCCTGCAGCTGGGAGATGGGAAGCCCCAGCCCAGGGCAGTGCAGGGTGGGAGGTGGAGGTGTGCCAGCAGTGTGCCCGTGGTGGCCAAGAAGGCAAACGGCATCCTGACCTGGATCATGAACAGTATGGCCAGCAGGAGCAGGGAAGTCATTGTGCCCCTGTACTCTGCTTTGGTTAGGCCTCACCTTGAGTCCTGTGTCCAGTTCTGGGCGCCTCAGTTTAAGAAGGACATTGAGACACTTGAATGTGTCCAGAGAAGGGCAACAAGGCTGGGGAGGGGTCTGGAGCACAGCCCTGTGAGGAGAGACTGAGGGAGCTGGAGTTGTTTAGCCTGGAGAAGAGGTTCAGGGGAGACCTTATTGCTGTCTACAACTACCTGAAGGGAGGTTGTAGACAGGACAGGGGTTGGTCTCTTCTCCCAAGCAACCAGCACCAGAACAAGAGGACACAGTCTCAAGCTGTGCCAGGGGAGGTTTAGGCTGGAGGTTAGGAAGAGGCTCTTCATAGAAAAAGAGACTGGCCATTGGAATGTGCTGCCCAGGGAAGTGGTGGAGTCACCATCACTGGAAGTTCTTAAAAAGAGACTGGATGAGGCACTTAGTGCCATGGTTTAGTTGATTAGGTGGTGTTGGATGATAGGTTGGACTTGATGATCTGTGAGGTCTTTTCCAACCCGGTTGATTCTGAGTGAGCTGCAGACCCAGAGCTGCAATGAAGGCTGGCAGCACTTGCAGTGTTTGTTTGCACTGAACAGAGTTTGTCTTTGCCAGCTCTGAACAGACCTGGGCATCCACCTGTGCTCTACCTGAGATCACTGGACACAGTGAGGAGCTCTTGCCACTCAGTGCAGAGATGACCTATCATTGCTGTCCTCTCTGCAGAATACCCTTCCATGATCATTGTGAACAAGACTGGTATTTAAATGCCATTTTCCCATTTGTGCTTGACTAATCTTAGTTAAATACTGAGAGGACTTTTTTTGGCCATGCTTCCTGTTAAAAATGAAGCATTAAGATAGTTCCTTCCTTTTCACAGGGGCACCCCATTCATATAAGAAGGTAGTAAGCTGATTTCCCTCTTCATTTTTTTCTCTCTCTTTTTTTTTTTTCCCAGGCTGACAATCATTTTGATATTAAAGGCAAACTAGGAGGTCTTCTGAGTTAACTTGTATGAAATAAAGATGAACTGGACAAAAGAGCCCTTAATAGCAGTTTCATGCTGTGCTAAAAGATGGGAAATTATCATCCCTATCTCATGGAACGGATCTTAATCATTGCTAAGTGTAATAATAGAAAAAAGCAGAGCTGACAATATGTCTCCGTGGATCTTTACAGCCATATTAAGGCTCATAAAGCCTGACATCTGAGTACAACCAGAAGTATTGATGGCAAACTGATTTCTGATCCCCAGTTTAAATAGCAAAGCTGTAAGGTAGTAAAATGCAGTAGAAAATCCAGGCTCTATGTAGAGTATCAACCTGCTTCATGAGTCCTCACCAGGGCAGAGAAAAGGGGGAGAACAACCTCCCTCACCCTGCTGGTCCACCTCTTCTTGATGCACCCCAGGATGCCACTGGCCCTCTTGGCTACTGGAATACACTGATGGCTCATGGGGATCTTGTTGTCCACCAGGACTCCCAAGTCCTTCTCTGAGCAGCTGCTTTCCAGCAAGTCAGTCCCTGTGCTGGTACATGGGATTCTTCCTCCCCAGGAGCAGGGCTCTACACTTGCTCTTGTTGAGCTTCATTATGCTCACCTCCACCCAACTCTCCAACCTGTCCAGGTCTTGCTGAACAGCAGCACAGCCTTCTGGCATTTCAGTCACTCCTCCCAGTTTGGTTTCATCAGCAGACTTCCTGAGGGGCACCCAGGTCACTGGTGAAGATGTTGAAGACGACTGGACCCAGCACTTAAACAGTGTTTGTAGGTGTCACTTACCAAAGGTTTAGATATATCCAGTTCTTGTGCCCTTTGCTGTTGGGTGAGCCTCCTCTGCAGCAGTTTTGCTTCTGTTTTCTGATTTCCCTCCACTTTGGCTACCTCCTCTCCATTCTTTTCTGGACTAGGAAATCCTTGAGGCTTATTGGAAAGGCCTACATGGATTAATGTGAGAGTCCTTTCTCAGGCATCCAACAGTGTGATCCATCAGCTCCAGACTGGCTTGTGTCAGGAAGGGATTTTTCTTCTGGAGGAGCTGAGTTTGACATTTTTTCACAGAGAAACACCCCACAGTATGGGGAAAGTTTACTGTGCCTGGCTGAGAAAGGAGAGCCATAGCTGCTCTCAGATAATAGCCTGGCTCTTGCTGCTAGCACAGAGGGGTCAGATAGCAGGGCAGAGAGGACTGTGCCTCTGTCCCTGCTTGCTCAATGACAGAGATGGAGAGCACTGCAGAGGATAGTCTTCCCTAGGCAGTTCAGGCAGAGGAAGGATTACCCAACACATTAAGAGAGGAAGAGTATCTGAGCTTCTCAGAGGCTCACTCCATACCCCTTCTCTGCACAGAGATGCAATATGTTCACTCTCACACAACTTCCAGTTTGACAACAGGAAAAGAAATCCCTGCACAACTCCAGCATTTTGAAGACTACATTGCACTTACATCCCTAAATATCTTTAATCTCTCTGCTAGCAGATTCTTTATTTCTAATAGCATCTAGCTATGTGGTTGTCTTTTGTTCAGATTTCTGTAATGTTTGGTAATCCTTTAACATGCCTCTTCCTTCACAGTTTTTTATTCAGCCACCTCTTCACATCAGCTGCTCTCCTTCACCTTGGGGCTGCTTCTAGGGTCACCCAGGTGCAAGCTGCAGGATACAGCCAGAGTGCTTCCTGAAATCCCAAGCTCCTGTTTTTCACTGAAATGACCACTATCACCACCACTGGTACAGTGAAAAATGGAGAGGAGAAACTGAGTTGCAGCAGTCTTTGTCTGGCAGACAAATACATAGAGCTAACAGCTCTTCACCTCTTCTGCACAAGTATTTGGTGGGGGGAACATTGCCCACTCCCAGCTTGGCTAACACAGCCCACAGCCTGGCAGTGCAGTTCCACACAGTGCTCTGCATAGGCTTGAGGATTTACCTGGGCATGGTGGAGTGCAGGACTGTGCCCACAGCATGTTCCAGCAGGCAGCCTCTCTGGTATCACTGACCTTTCTCATCTTGACTATATCTCTTATTACAAAATTAAAGCCATTCTAAGGATGTGGTGGAATAGAATAGAATTAACCAGGTTGGAAAAGACCTTTGAGATCGTGTCCAACCCATCACCCAACACCATCTAATCAACTAAACCATGGCACCAAGCACCCCATCCAGTCTCTTGCTAAACACCTCCAGTCATGGTGACTCCACCACCTCCCCAGGCAGCACATTCCAATGGCCAATCTCTCTGTCTGTGAAGAACTTCTTCCTAACATCCAGCCTAAACCTTCCCTGGACCTGTCAGGGAAGAAGATAACAGAAAAATAATGCAGGATTGTCACTTCTGTGTAGCATCAAGAAATTTTACTTCCCTAAACAAACCTGGAATGATAACCTGAACTTACTCAGCTCTGAGATGTGTTTAGAGCTCTCTTTAAGCTGCCTCAAAAAATTATTCCAAATACACTTTCTTTACAGATAACAATGGAAAATCCTTTTGACTGATTTGGTAGAAAAGGCAAAGAAAGAGCACAAAATTATTGCTTATCAGAGAAAGGAAGACGCAGCACCGCTTAAAATAACATGAATTATTCACAGGGGCTGATGTTACACTCTCATTATTTCTGCCTTTCCTTTTTACTGCATGGGATTTTGTGTCAGTTGTCTCTAACCCAATGAAATGGGTGGTGGGTTGGTTTATGTTAATTAATCAGACCTGATTGATTGATTGATTTTTTTCTTCAAATTCCAAATGGCTATATTCCAAGCAGTGAGTTGTCTTCACAGGGAAGAAGCTAGCAGGGTCTGGAACATCCAGTGAAACAGGCACTTGCATCCTGACTGCTGTTTCTCTACGTGTTCTTCCACCTGCTGAGATGCCAAAGTGTGATCCCAGCTGTATGCTGGCATTAGCAGTCACAGACTTCATCCTGTTCGATGGGAGTTAAGCTCACTGGCTGTCACAAAAGACCTCCAATACCCAGGCAGTGGCATTCAGTTTTCTGATTGCACCTCTGACAATTGCCTAGTGACTCTGGTTTTCCTTTTTCAATACTGTGTCCAGTTCTGGGCCCCTCAGTTTAAGAAAGATGTTAAGTTGCTGGAACATGTCCGGAGAAGGGCAACAAAGCTGGTGAAGGGTCTGGAGCCCTGTGAGGAGAGGCTGAGGGAGCTGGGCTTGCTTAGCCTGGAGAAGAGGAGACTCAGGGGAGACCTTATTGCCATCTAGAACTACCTGAAGGGATGTTGTAGACAGGTGAGGGCTGGTTTCTTCTCCCAGACAACCAGCACCAGAACAAGAGAACACAGGCTCAAGCTGTGCCAGTGTAGGTTTAGGCTGGATGTTAGGATGAAATTCTTCACAGATAGAGAGATTGACCATTGGAATGTGCTGCCCAGGAAGGTAGTGGAGTCACCACCACCCAAAGTGTTTAAAAAGAGACAGGATGGGGCACTTAGTGCTATGGTTTAGTTGATCTGATGGTGTTGGGTGATAGGTTGGACTCGATCCTGAATATCTTTTCCAACCTGGTTAATTCTGTATTCTGTCTTAGTGATTGTAGTACACCAGAATCACAGAATGTTAGGGGCTGGAAGGGAACTGTTTCAGCTTTCACTCATTGCCCCTTGTCCTGTCACTGGGCATCACCGAGACAAGCCTGACTCCAGCCTCTCAGGACTCACCCTGAGACCTTGCAGAACAGGTGTCTGTATGTAGTAGAAGGTTGTATTTTTTGCTGGCTGCCTGCAGGTCTTCAGAGTTCATGAAGAGACCCTGGCTGTCTAAAAGTAAATAGGCCAGATGAATCACCTCCCAGCAAAGTTCCTTTCCTTTGACTGTAAAGAAAGCTGAGCTAATTACTGTAGGCTACAGACATCTAAACTCTATGCCATCCAGAAGAGCTGAAATGAAACCTACCACTGGTGTCAGCTAACTGAGCATGCCTGACAATAAAAACTCATTTTCTTTTCAACAGCTTATCTGTGATGTGAAAGTCACAGTATCACATTATCACAGTACATTAGAGCTTGGAAGGGACCTTCAGAGATCATTCAGTCCAACCCCTCTGCCAAAAGGGGATGACACAAGGTAGTCTGCACGGGAATGCATCCAAGTGGGGTTTGAAAGTCTCCAGAGGAGGAGACTCCACAACCTCTCTGGGCAGCCTGTTCCAGTGCTCCATCACACTCATTGTAATGAAGTTTCTCCTCGAGGTGAAATCTGTGTTCAAGTTTGTATCCACTGCTCCTTGTCTCATTGCATGCCACTGAAAAGAGATTGGCATCCTCCACTTGACCCCTGCTGCTCAGATATTGATAAACATTGATCAGATTCTCCTCTCAGTCTTTTCAAGACTAAACAGCCCCAGATCGCTCAGTCTCTCTTCAAAGTCTGGACTATGACGCTCAAAAAATGAACATTAGCAAGGTCAAGTTCCCCCTGTCTGACTCTGAGGGACATCCTGCCTAGTAGAGACCCCAGAGGCTTTCAACAGAGCACCAGAAAGACTCCTTACCTCATCAGGTCTTGGGACTGAATCTGTGATCAGAGACAGTATGTCATTTGTGGGTACATTTTTGTCCTGTAATGCAACTAACTAACTGGCAGCATTTTGGAGAATGAAATATGGCAAATTCCTTCCCTGCTCTCCTGGCTGTTCTCCTCAACAGGGCCCAGCCAGCATGCTGACACAGCTCCCCAATTTCCTTTCCCCTGCTCCATTTCCTTTTCAAATTGAAAACTATTAGGAGTCTTTAGGCAAATAATAGAAACCTAATGCAGGTGGCTGTTATGGATTGTTCAATACTTACTCCTAACCTAATGTCTCTTCAAACATTACTCCACAGAAGGCAGGGAGGGAAAGAAATGCCTCATGAACTCTGACGATCAGTGGATTAGGAGTTAAGGTCATCATAATGAAGGCCATTTCTTCTTGTTTGTCAAATGACCTGAACATGGTTAGGTCCCTGGGTCTTTCATCTGAGATTGGGGCCCCTCAGGAAGAACAGGCATCTTGCCAAGAGCAATACCCATCCAACATCATCTCCTGTGCTGCATGGTTTAGTTGTTTAGGTGGGTTGGATTGGTTGATGGGTTGGCCGCGATGATCTTCAAGGTCTCTTCCAACCTGGTTTATTCTATTCTATCCCAAAGTAAGGAAGGTGGCACATGGCTGGTGGTGGCACATGGCTGGGGGTGCCACAGTAGTGCCAGTTTGGGAATTTTGCCACACCCAGTGCTTTAGCTTTCCTAGGCACAACTTGGTGATGTGCTCCATCCAGATCAGCCACATGTCTGAGGTTGAATTAATCCCTGTTTAGAAGGTAGCTTGATGCTCCTAAATAGAAAGCAGGGCAAGGAAGCTGGGGAAGGGCCTGGAGAATAATTCTTACAAAGAGCTACTGAAGGAGCTGGGGATACTTAGTTTGGAAAAGAGGAGGCTGAGGGGAGACCCCATGGCTCTCTTCAAATACCTGAAAGGACATTGTAGAGAGGCTGGTGCTGGTCTCTTCTCTCAGGTAATTAGTGATAGAACAAGAGGGAATGGTCTCAAGCTGTGACTGAGTAGGTTTAGACTGGACATTAGGAAAACATTTTTCACAGCAAGAGTGGTCAGCTGTTGGAATGTGCTGCCCAGGGAGGCAGTTGAGTCACCAATCCTGAAGGTGTTTAAAGATGGTTTGGATGTGGTGCTTGGGGATATGGTTTAGGGGTGAACCTTGTAGAGTAGGGTTATGGGTTGGGCTTGGTGATCCTGAGGGTCTTTTCCAACCTGAGTGTTTCTGTGATTCTGTGAAAGCACTTGAGAAATTTGAAGGGTTCTGCAGGCAAAATGAAATAGAAAGCAAACATTATTAGTAAGAGTTAGTAATGACTGGGTTTATGCAAAACAGACAAGTGTACAGAAGTGCCTATTAATTCTGAATCACTGAAGCATCTAGACTCCAGGATTGGACGTGCTGCCTATAATGCCAGTGCGATCAGCCAGTGTTCAAATTTGCATTCATCAGCTAGGCATCACGTGTCTGATTCTGAGACAGATTCCTCCTGTGCTCTCTGGCAATAACATCCAGCATTTCACAGGGGACAGACCTCCCCAACTCCTTGTATGTACAAAGCAAGGCATGAAAGAGAGCAGTCTGTTAGCATGCGTGCTCCTGCAGACACCGGGCACCTGTCAGGGTGTTGCAAGCACTTCTCACCACTCTGGGTGCTCTCACATGCAGCACTGGAAGGTGCTGCATTGGTCACAGATCACTGTCCCCATTTGGCTCCTCAGCAGGTGTAAACACTTCAGAGCTAATGCATAAGGCATGTGCATCTGTGTTTCTTGAGTGCTGTAGTAGTGAGAGAGAACTCTTGGGTCTTTCTGAGCATGGGGGAACAGGGATTATGTTCTGTTGTTGCAGATGGAAAATGCATGGAACATTTTAATGTTTAGCACTCAGAATTGTTTTGAAAAACTCTTGGAAATAATTTCCTCCAGCCCCAGGTCACATCTAAGTGATGTTTTGCAAGCACATGCACCTTGCCAGGGCTGGCAGGCGCCACAGGCTGTGTCCATACATGGCTACCTACTGGAGGTCTGTAGAACTGAAAGCCACCATATGGAGTTAATTCACCCAAAAATGAAGCCCCCAAGCACTCTTACAATTACTGGGTGGGTGGACATGGTGGTAGCAGACAACATCAGAGGGATTCAGGTTATTGCTGTACCAATAGGTGCTGGCTGTCTTTGTGTTTCATTTGTGAATATATCCAGACCTCACAGAAAATCCTGACTTCCTTCATCATCTTAAACTCCTGCTAGAGAAGAGAAAGAATTAAGTTTAGGTGAAGAGTAGTGTTTGAAATGATAAAAGGCATGGCACCATTCACTGGGCTGATTGGGATGGGTGAATAAGATACAGCTCCTGGAGAGCTCAATGGTTTCTCCAGAGCCTGATGCTTTGGCTGCAGGGTAAAGGGGGAAATATGGGGGGGGACATTAGGCGTATGCTAGTGTAAGGAGAAAAAAGAAGTCTCATTGCCCTGAGAAGGAGTATTGATGAGAAGGTCCTTAGGTGCAGGCAGAGAGACTCATGGGCCCTCAACAAGGGAATTGCCTCCTGGTGTGCTGAGGAAAACAAAACTCTGTGTACACTGGTAAATAAGTAGAATTTCTATCAGCTAAACCCAGCTGATTCTTATCGTGGACCTTTCAGCCAAGGAAAATACTCCATGCTGTTCAGCACTCTCTGAAATGCTGAGTGGGGCTCAGACACCTCTGCTGCAGGCAGTGTCTCATGAAACATTTGGTGTTAGCCCTGACAGAGTTAACTAGAGGCACACATGCCTTATCTGAAATACCCATTATTTTTCTCATGAAAGCAGTGACCCTAAAGCAAAGTGACATCAAAGCAATTACAATGTACAGAGGAAAAACACCTTTCTTCGGAGGGAAGGAGCCATTTGTCCATCTCAACTTTTTATGTAGTAATGAAACTGGAATAAGCACAAGTGTTTTGTAACTGCATTTCTCCACTGTGTTCCTCCCATGTGCTCCTGTCTTCATCTCCTGGACCTTTGAGATTGCCAGCTCATTCCACTACGGTGGAAGAGGCAACCTGATGGCTGCTCTTGGAGGAATGAAAAGAAATCTGGACTGAAAGTCAGATCTGGTTTTACTCAGAGATTTTTAAACAGCAGCTTCAGAAGTGTTACTTGCATTTTATTTAGTACTTACAGTGCAACAGCAGTGAAACTCCACATTACAGGGAGTGTGTGTTCCCACCAGAAGATGTCTTCAGCAGCTCATACAAACCTGACCATTCATCAGCACTGCGGGGGATTTTCATTACCTCCCTACAGCATATACTCTCCTATGATGTTGTTATTGATTTAACAAGTAAACTTTGTGGCAAGCTCTAATCTTGGAATTAGCATCCAGGCTGAAATAGAGCTCTTGTTATTCTAGTAACTCAGAGGTGTAAGACTCCTGCGTATTCTAAAGGCCATATCATCACCTTAACAAGCCTCACATTAGGGCTGTCTGGGTTGCCAGACCCAAGCGTGGGCTGAGAGAACTTTAATAACAGTTCTGATCTCATACTCACCCCTGGCAATTTCCCTACCCTTTTGTTTTTCTTCCTACAGGTCTGGACATCAGGCAAGCTCAGGTTATTGTGCTGTCCTCGGGCACCAAATGTATAAATGGGGAGTACATCAATGACAAAGGGCTTGCGGTCAACGACTGCCATGCTGAAATCCTGGCCAGAAGGGCATTTGTTCACTTCCTCTACTCACAGCTGGAGCTGCACTTAAGGTAACTGAATTCTCTTGATGCTTGGGGAATGTTATATGGCCTTCAGTGGAATAGATCCATCCTCTAGACATTTGAACTATTTGTTTCTTTACATTGTTGTTTATGAGTCTCTAGCTGATGAAGGACCAGCACAGGGCACAGAAAAAAATGAGGGAGTTAGATAGTGTGGGGTATTGGGTCATGAGCTCCTTTACTTCAGCTGATTTTCCTTCAGTAGCTATTAGATATGACTCATAAAGTTGGTTTTTATGAAGCCTGATGATTTTGTACAAATCTTTACATGCAGGCTTATTAGCATCGTTCACTGGCTGGAGACTGGAAGGGGTCATTTTGCTCGCTGCAGTCATTTCCCTGTCTTCCTTACTGCTGCTAGAACATCTCAAGGAAGTGATTTATTGATCATTAATGCCTTCATTGACTCACCAGAGAGCCAATGAGTGTTAATAGCACCGATAACTTTGTGCCAAAGTGCAAGATGCTATCAGTCACTCCTTCTTTACGATGTTTGAAAACATTATAGCATGTAGAATCCTTACAGATAAATTACTGTTCCTGTCTGCAGCCAAATCCACTTTGTTACCATCTAAATGGTTAATGGGTCATACACTGCTTGGGAGCTGGTAATAAGTGGAGTAGTGAGGAGGTCCCTCCTGGGACTTCACTAATCATGTCTTATCAACAATCTGGAAAAGGCTATGTGGTGCTTCATTGTAAGCTTGGCAGAGGACACCCAACTGGGGAGGATCAGTCAGTATGCTTGAGCTGGGCTGGCCATTCAGGCAGGCTGGAGGACTGGGGCAGCAGGAACTGTGACAGAAAACTCAACAAGGAAAAATGAAAAGTCTCACAGCAAGGAGGAAAGGACAACCTGCAATAACACAGACTGGAGCCCTGCTGGCTGGGGAGCAGGGCCACAAAGGCACAGGTTTCACAGGCAGATGATGAGCTGAGCCTGAGACAGAAGTGTGCTAGGCAGCAAACTTGGTCGTTAGGATCCCAAGCTGTATGAAGAGCAAGTCCAAGACGTGATCAAATCCTACTACTCAGCACTCATTAGACCACATCTACAATACCATGTGCAGGTTTGTGTTGATCAATACAGGAAGACATCGAACGCCTAAAGTAGGGTCAGCAGAGCTCACCCAGATGCTCAGAGGACACAGCACTTGACCCGTGTGGAGGGGCTGAGGGAGCTGGGCCTGTCCAGCCTGGCGGTGGGATGGCAGACCCAGAAGATCATATGTCACCAATACAATGGAGCTCAGTCTATAAACTCCCTCTGACTTCAGAAGGTTTTGCATCAGGTGAGAGACACAAGGACCAGTCAGAGAACGGCTGTATTGCCCTTGTGCGCACCTGTGATGCTGTTGCACTGAAGCAAAGTTAGTAACAATAACAGTTATTTTCACTTCAGGCTGGAGCTGAGGACAAGAGAGTATATTGGGTAGATGAGCATGGCTAACAAAGAGCCTTGAAGGGTTTAATCAAAACCAATATTCTTTCTGTTTCAATCTAAACCGCTTTCAAGTTTACACTAAATTATGTTTTCGGCAGTGCAGCAGCCCTAGCGCTTGCTTTGTGCTGCGGTCTCTTGGGAAACAAGTGCTACAGCTGTATCTTAAACTGTTGTATTGATCCACCTCCCTAACATGCTCAGTCATATTATTATTTTATTTGGATCAATGTTAACATTCTTTTGTTAAGAGAATTCACAGAGCAGCACAAGCTACGTTCACAGTAACTTCAAATCACTCTCTGTTCAGCCCAGGGCAGGCACCACTGCTTCCCCGAGCAGCACACCTGATAAAAACCTCAACCAAAGTTATCAAGGCTAAGCACCTATGAAAGACAGAGCTGGAGATATTGTCAAACCAGAGTTTACCCCCTGAAAGTCACAGTATCACAGTACCCCCTGAAAGTCCATGAGGAAGGAAGCTGTGTGTTCTGATACATTCTTCAGTTCCAGTCTTTATGGCTACACTCAGTTTTGTGCCATCACCAGGAGCTTTGTCGTATGGTGAGGAAATGCAGGTGTTCAAAATTAAAGGCATAATGCATTTTCTGTCCATTAAAGTCACATTTACCCCTTTTCCCCTAGAAAATGAGGCAGCTCCCACCGGCAGAGAAATCACATGGTGCTACCTCAGGTTTTTTAGGACAGACATGTTGACTCCACTGGGATTCCCTTGCCCTTGTGCTAATCTAGTCCACACGAAAGTCTTCTCTCAGGTCTGTTACTTGTACAAAGACATATATGAACTGAGACCATAAAGATGGTTCCAGAACCCCTAAAAGAGAATGAAAGTATGGTGCTTGCATTTTCTAGCTCTCCCTATGGAAGAGGCAATTTTGTTCTGCCAAGAGTATTCCCTGTTTCCACATCCCTTCCTCTCACCAAGCATACCTGCTCAAAGGGATCTCCACAGCTGGATTTCAGACTTCAGGAACTCCCAGTGCAAGAATTACTTTTCTGCATGATGCTGTCCTTGAAAGGAAGAACTCTTTCAGAGTTTACAAACTCTGCCACTGACCTCAGTGAAAACAAACCACATACTTTCCTGAGTGTAGCATGAAGGCTTCAAAGAGCAGGGATAAGCAGGCTGCTGGAAGCAAGGGCCAAGAGAGAGAATTGATGGCAAGGAGTCACTGAGTTGAACTGACTTCTTGAAATGTCACTTGAGACATCTGGAAGTTAGTCAATCAAGTGTGAACAAGATCCTCAGGCTGCTTTTGTCAGCAGTGGAGAGAAATGGGCATCTCTGAAGTGGGCTTTAGCAAGTATGTGTTGTAGGCGAGATGAATTGCCACCTACTGGGGAAAAACTTTTACCATAGAATCAGTAAGGTTGGAAAAGACCTCAAAGATCATCAAGTCCAACCTGTCACCCAAAACCTCATGACTACTAAACTGTGGCACCAAGTGCCACTAGAACAGTAGGGGTTGGAAGGGACCTCCTGTAGCATGGAACCAGTTGCCCTGACAGGTAGATGTGGCTCAGTTGGTAGTGCATAAGACCCTTAATGAGAAGGTCGTGAGTTCAAGCCTGCAGTGGGCAGTAGTATCCTCCCTACTCTAGTCTAGTCATGAAGTCTGTGGTGACAGGTTGGACTCGATGATCTTTGAGGTCTCTTCCAACCTTAGTGATACTGATATACTGATACTGATATACCCTGTCATAAAAGGAGGGGCAATGGATGGAAACTCAATCACAGGAAGTTCCTTCTCAGCATGAGGAAAAAAAAGTACACTTTAGTGTCAGGTTGATGGAGCACTGGAACAGGCTGCCCAGAGAGGCTGTGGAGTCTCATGCTCCAGAGATCTTCAAAACTCAGCTGGACATGTTCCTTTGTGCCCCTGCATTGCAGGGGGCTTGGAGGTCCCTTCCAACTCCTGGGATTCTGGAGGTCATAGAGTTGCTAGAGTTGGAAGGGAGCTCAAGGATCATTCAGTTCCAACCCCATGTGAGGGACACCTCACACTAGATCAGGTTGTTCACAGCCACATCCGACCTGGCCTTCAAAGCCTCCAGGGATGAGGCCTCCACCATTTCTGTAACAAGAGCATAGGATGACTTCTTCAGATATTTTAACTGCAGAACAATCCCATCCACAAGCCAAAGTTGCAGCAATATGCAAACTGCAGGGTTTTTTGTTTGGTTGGTTGGGGTTTTTTTCCCTTCTTTTCATATTGCTAAATGTTAGAGATGTGACTTCCCTGACTTCTGTTTGGAGAGTTTCAGAGCAGGGACTTTATCCTCTTTAAGAAGTGAGAGTGGCAAATACTTCAAAAGGAAACTTTCTTTCAACAATGCATTGTCTGGAGCTTGAGTTAAATAAAAGCACAACTAAAACCTGTCAGCTCCTAACCAGTCTGATTAGAACCCTTAGGCCTCCCAGACTGGGGGTTTATGACAGCCATAATCCTCCAGTCCTGAAGACTTTCACGAAGAAGATGAAAAGCAAGACGTAAATTTTGTGCTGTACAAAAGAAGGACAAGAAAGACCTTTTGAGAAGCTTTTCCCTGAAAATCATCATCAAAAAGAACACAAATGCCATAGTCTGTTCCTCTTGCAGTGGTGACAGTGGAATTTACGTTGATTGCAGTGGGATTATTTATACTGACTGGCCAATAGGGAAGAAAAGAAAGTCCAATTCTCCTGGTTTAGAGAAACATAGAATAGCCTACTCTTAAAAATAAATGAGCACCATAGCACTCATGCTGCTTTAGTGACCCTGCAGGTGCCAGAGAGATGATTTTAGAAGAGGTCAAGTTTTCCCAAACAAGTCAGGTAAAAACCATTGTTAATTTTATACATAAAAGAGCAAGGAATAGCCTTCATCCAGTCCAGTTAAAGTTTTTTCCCAGAGAAAACCAGCTGCTTGTTGTGCATAGAATCATAGAATTGTCAGGGTTGTAAGGGACCTCAAGGATCATCCAGTTCCAACCCCCTGCCATGGGCAGAAACACCTCAAATGACACTTGCTCAGAGCTACATCCAGCCTAGCCTTAAAAACCTCCAGAGATGAGCCTTCTACCACCTCCCTGGGCAACCTGTTCCAGTGTCTCACCACCCTCAGGGGGAAGAACTTCTTCCTAACTTCCAATCTGAATCTCCCCACTTCTACTTTTGCTCCATTCCCCCTAGTCCTGTCACTACCTGACATCTTAAAAAGTCCCTCCCCGGCTTTCTTGTAGCCCCCTTTAAGATACAGGAAAGCCACAATAAGGTCTCCTTGGAGCCTTCTCTTCTCCATCTACTCTTCCTTACATTTGTCCCACTAGCCTTTTCATGGACTCAGCTCCTTCCCTTTTAAGCCTGCTGTTAGTTTCTCTAGGATGACATGCTTTGGTGTGTAGTACTAGAAACTTCCCATACATAGGTTTGCATGCCTAAAACAGCTCCTCTGCTGCTCTTGTACAAAGTAAAACCCAGATTCAGCACAATTTAAACATAAGTATGTGCTTCAGGATCTTCTTGAAGTCAGCTCCAAACATGTCCATATCTTGTAATAAATAATGAACGCAATGGCATCCTGGCCTGCATCAAGAACAGTGTGGCCAGCAGGAGCAGGGAGGTCATTCTGCCCCTGTACACTGCACTGGTTAAGCTGCACTTCAAGTACGGTGTCCAGTTCTGGGCCCCTCAGTTTAGGAAGGAGGTTGACTTGCTGGAAATGGTCCAGAGAAGGGCAACAAAGTTGGGGAGGGGTTTGGAACACAAGCCCTCTGAGGAGAGACTGAGGGAGCTGGGGCTGCTTAGCCTGGAGACAAAGAGACTCAGGGGAGACCTTATTGCTCTCTACAACTACCTGAATGGAGGTTGTAGACAGGCAGAGGTTGGTCTCTTCTCCCAGGCAGCCAGTACCAGAACAAGAGGACACAGTCTCAGACTGTGCCAGGGGAGGTTCAGGTTGGATGTTAGGAAGAAGTTCTATACAGAGAGAGTGATTGCCCATTGGAATGGGCTGCCTGGGGAGGTGGTGGAGTCACTGTCATTGGAAGTGTTCAGGAGGAGACTTGATGGGGTGCTTGGTGCCATGGGTTAGTTGTTTAGGTGGGTTGGATTGGTTGATGGGTTGGACGTGATGATCTTGAAGGTCTCTTCCAACGTGGTTTATTCTGTGTATTCTTCTATGTAAGCACAAGATTAAGATTCAGCACATTCTCAAATGTTCCTCTTCAAATAGAATGGAATTAACCAGGTTGGAAGAGACCTTTGAGATCATCGAGTCCAAACTGTCATCCAACACCACCTAATCAAGGAGGAGACTCAGAGGTGACCTCATTTATGCTTACAAATATGTAAAGAGTGAGTGCCAAGAGGATGGAGCCAGCCTCTGATGGGTGATGCCAAATGACAGGACAAGGGGGCAATGGGTGGAAGTGGAGACGTATGAAGTTCCATGGAAACAGGAGGAAGAATTATTTCACTGTGAGGGCAACAGAACACTGGAACAGGCTGCCCAGGGGGGTTGTGGAGTGTCCCTCTCTGGAGATATTCAAGACCTGCCTGGATGAGTTCCCGTGTGACCTGGTATAGGTGATCTTTCTCTGGCAGGGGGGTTGGACTGGATGATCTTCCGAGGTCCCTTCCACCCCCTAACATTCTGTGATAGTATAATTAGTGCAGTTGGGAAATTCCACCACAGCCAGCAGAAAACGAAGGAGCTGCATGTGGCAGCTCCAGCTCGGCAGCCAGTGTGGCTCCCTGTCCCTGACAGGCCACTAATATGCCTATAAATTCCTCCTGACAGCAAACACATCCCGGCATCCAAACCCGACAAAACACCCAAGCCGTGCAAGAGTGACAGCCAAACAGCTTCAGCAGCACAGAGGCTGCACCAGGAGAAAACAGGCAGAGGCAGCTTGGGTTGAAGCCAAGGACTTGTGCTGAGTAGAAAGAACCCCTGCTTGCAGTGACAGGAGGCAGAGAAAGCAGCAGAAATTGCCCTGGTTAATGGACTGTCCTGCAGTGAATGAAATGGGCAGAGCCTCCTGGGACAATCCTTACTTGCAGGTGTCACTGTGATCAGGGGCATTCCTGGAAAAACAAGACCCTTGGCTTTTTGAAGGAAGGGCTGGGGGTGTCAGAAGGAAAAAAATGTCACCATAATTTCCCTGGTCACATTTTCCCTTTCAAAGTGATAATCACAGCCATCCCCCACGTGTACGTGTTATAAGCAGCTGCCTGCTAGGAACTCACCAGCAGCTTCCCAAATGTCAGTCAGCTGAGGAACCGCTCGGCAGCATAGCCTTAATGTGAGCTGCTGCTGCAAACTGCAGGACTGGGAGGCTCTGGCCTCCCGGGCAGCTGTTGGTAATGGAATGTGTGCACTGTGTCCCCATCTAGCTGCTGAACCACTGAGAAGATAAAAGCTTCATCTTAATAAGTCTCTATTTCAACTCAGCTGAGGAAAAGCCCACATGAGCTTTGTCACACAGAATAGTAAGGGTTGGAAGGGAGCTCTGTCCTCGCTTCTCAGAACGGCCTCTGGCTGCCAAAGATGCCAGGCAACCAAGAGGACACTTACGGTGTAGCTGGAGCCACTCCTGGATGGCTCTGGTTGAATGGGGAAGAAAAGCAATGCCTGGAGAGCAAGGAGGGTTGGCAGAGGTCACAACATCCAGGTGCTTCCTTCAAGGCCCTTTTCAGTGGAGCACATAAACACACATCTGGGGTGCAGTGGTGTTAATGGGATCTAAGAAAAGATTGGCTGTGGCACATGGTGGCATGGTTTAGCTGATGTTGTGGTGTTAGGTCATAGGCTGGACTTGATGACCTCAGAGGTCTTTTCCAGCCTCAGTAGTTCTGTGATTCTGTGATTTAAACATAGGCCTAGAAGTCGTGATGAGCAGAGCTGATTTGTTCACCTGGGAGCCTGAGGTAACTTTTCCTTTCTGCATGCACCAGAATCTCCTTGAAATCAATGTGTTTCTGTATCTGTGCATGTTTCATCATTAGGCTCTATTGTAGGTAAGCAAACCAAAAGCACTTTGAGAGCTTTGACCCCCTTCACACATTTCTTCACTGGGAGAAGCTCATCGTTTTCCCCTTGCTGTCACTAGGCAAGACAGATGATGCCTGGTGCTGGTGAAAACAGAGGGATTAAAACCAGAGAGAGCAGAAGTGCTTCTGATTTGGCACGTAACAAATGACCTGGCATCTCTTTTGCGATCGCAGCAAGCGGCGAGAAGACTGGGAGCGCTCCATCTTCGTGCGGTTGAAAGAGGGAGGCTACCGGCTGCGGGAGAACATCCTGTTCCACCTCTACGTCAGCACCTCGCCCTGCGGAGACGCACGCCTCCACTCCCCCTACGAGATCACAGCTGACTGTGAGCACCAAACACTCTCTCTCCCCTTTTCCTCCTCTCCCTTTCCTCCTCTCCCTTTCCTCCTCTCCCTCTCCCTCTCCTCCTCTCCCTCTCCCTCTCCTCCTCTCCCTCTCCTCCTCTCCCTTTCCTCCTCTCCCTCTCCTCCTCTCCCTCTCCTCCTCTCCCTTTCCTCCTCTCCCTTTCCTCCTCTCCTTCTCCTCCTCTCCCTTTCCTCCTCTCCCTTTCTTCCTCTCTCTTTCCTGCTCTCCCTCTTCTCCTCTCCCTCTCCTCCTCTCCCTTTCCTCCTCTCCCTTTCCTCCTCTCCCTTTCCTCCTCTCCTTTGGCAGAGCACTGGGGCTGTGTGGAGGGTGTGTGCCTGTGCAGCTGGTGCTCAGTCCCCTGTGCTGGAGGAAATCAGAGCTGGGCAAGGCATTGAGAGGCTGCTTTGTGTACCTGAGGCTCGGAAATATGTCCCATGCAGCCCCAGCAGTAAATAAATGCCTTGGGAAGGGGCCCTGTGATCAAAGAGATCCTCAAGGCCATAGCTATGGGCTGGACTCTGGCTGGGGATGTATGGACTTTCCTCAGGGTTCAGGCAGTATGTACAGATTGAATGGCTGCATTTACACTAAACCCAGGCTGCAGTGGCTGGAGTCTCAAGAAGAGCAGTGAGATACGATATTCTCTTCTATTCTATTCCTAGAGCCTTCTAATCCCTGAATATGAAACAATATATCATGTGATATGATACATGATATGGTACATCATATGTGATATGATATATGGAGCATGTCCAGAGAAGGGCCATGAGGATGAGCAGGGGGCTAGAGCACCGCTCCTATAAGTCTGGAGAAGAGAAGGCTCCAAGGAGACCTTATTGTGGTCTTCCCGTATCTGAAGGGGGCTACAAGAAAGCTGGGGAGGAACTGTTTAGGGTGTCAGGGAGTGATAGGACTAGGGGGAATGGAAAAAAACATAGAAATGGGTAGATTCAGATTGGTTGTTAGGAAGAAGCTCTTCACCACGAGGGTGGTGAGACACTGGCACAGGTTGCCCAGGGAGGTGGTGGAAGCCTCATCCCTGGAGGTTTTTAAGGCTAGGCTGGCTGTGGCTCTAGTGTGAGATGTTCCTACCCATGGCAGGGGGGTTGGAACTAGATGATCCTTGAGGTCCCCTCTAACCCTAACAATTCTATGATTCTATGATATGGTACATCATATGTGGTATGATATGGCATTCCAGTATCTGAAAGGGGCCTACAGGAAGGCTGGGGAAGGACTTCTTAGGATCTCAGGTAGTGATAGGACTAGGGGGAATGGAATGAAGCTGGAGGTGGGGAGATTCAGGCTAGATGTGAGGAGGAGGTTCTTCACCATGAGAGTGGTGAAACCCTGGAACGTGTTGTCCAGGGAGGTGGTCGAGGCCCCGTCCCTGGGGGTGTTTAAGAGCAGGCTGGATGAGGCTCTGTCCAGCCTGATCTAGTGTGGGGTGTCCCTGCCCATGGCAGGGGGGTTGGAACTAGATGATCCTTGTGGTCCCTTCCAACCCTGAATGAAACTATGAAACTATGAAACTATATGATACGATATATGTGTGATATGATATGGCACAGGAAATGTAACATTCATCACACAATAATGTAGACTCCTCACAGGCAAATCCATCAGAAGGCTATTTCACTCCCTAACTCTAATTCATACAAGTTATCTATTAACAATTAGGTGTTGTTCTCCCCAGACTGGACTCTCTTTGTCACGTGTGAAGCAGCATCTTGGCAGGGTGTGAGAGCAGAACAAAGCTATTCTGAAAGGGAAGATGCTTCCTTACCTGACATGATCCCTGCATTCTGTCAGCAGGGTTTATCAAATGAAGCAAAGCAAGGAAATGTTGAAAAGGCAAACAGCAAACTGACAAATTGCTGATGAAGTAACAGAATGAGGAGACATAGGATCCTCTTAAAATCAGAACTACAAAAGGAAGTGCCTATGAATATAAAAATAAAAATAGGAGTGATTTTTTGCCTTCCACCTTATGTGAGTTCCAAGAAATACCTTTAAAAAGGCCCTCATGTTTTCCAGCAGCAGCTTCCTGGGGCACCCCTTACTTGACATGAGGAGTGGAAGCACCAAAATCTGTAATTATTTCTCAAATGTAGTCCCTTCTCAAGAGCAGCTGAAGGCTGCCCAGGATGACTTCTGCTCATTCATTCATGGTCAAGCAGGGCAGCTGGCAGCCAGCTCTACCTACTGATACGCAGCTGAACCCAGCCCTGGAGGTCAGACACTTGGTTCAGGGATTGCCAACTGCACATAAATCTACCAGTCAGTGAGGGAATGCTTCTGTGGGTACCAGTATGTAGAGGAAGCTGTGTTTAAGTATCATAGAATCATAGAATGGTCCAGGCTAGACCTCCAAAGGTCATCCAGTCTGACCCCCCACAGTCAGCAGGGACATCCTCAACTAGATCAGGTTGCCCAGGGCCTTGTCAAGCCTTACCTTGAATATCTCCAGGTAAGGGACCTCAACCACCTCCCCGGGCAACCTGTTCCAGTGTTCCACTACCCTCATAGTAAAGAGCTTGTTCCTAATATCCAATCTAAATCTACCCTTGTCTAGTATGGAGCCATTGCCCCTTGTCCTGTCACTGCAGGCCTTTGTAAAAAGTCTCTCACCATCACCTGACACATGTAGTTAACATGTAGGTGGTTACAAAAACACTGCTCATGTTGGCTGTTCTCTTGGTTATTGTCTCAGTGTAGAAGCAAGGGCTCTGTGGCTTACCCAAGTAGGAATCACAGAACCACAGAATGCCAGGGGCTGGAAGGGACCTCGAGAAATCATCCAGTCCAACCCCCCTGCCAGAGGAGGGCCACCAACACCAGGTGGCAAAGACCAGGGGAAACTACTAGCTTCTCCTTCCCTGCCTACCCAGACCCCCCTGTACAGAAGGGAGAATCACAGAATGCTAGGAGGGACCTTCAGAGATCACCCAGTCCAATCCCCTGCCAGAGCAGGGTCACACCCTGGGGCTTGAAAGGGCACCACATCTGCTTTGTCTTTTAAGCAGATCCTGCTGCCTTTGTCCTGTGCTCCTGAAATCGTTGAGCACTGTGCACAAACTAAAAAGCCACATTGCCCAAAGCTGCCCTTCAGGGAGACAAGCACTGCCTCTGAGCTCAGCTATCCCAGAGACATCTGGGCAGATAACTCTTCTGTAATAGTTATCATCCACATCTCCTCTCTGTAGCTGAAGAAATAACCTTTCTTTCATGCAGTAATGACAAGAAGCTCCAGATGAATGCTGTTTAATTTCTTAAACAACAAAGAAGCCTCTCCTTGAGCTAGTGCAAGCCATCCAGTGTTGCTGATTACTCTCTAAAGATGCATTAACATTTCAAACCGCCGTCTCGCTGTGTGGTTTCTGGGTTTGCAAAGCAATGTGATAAGCCTTTATCAATACAGGGAGGGAGTCAAATCCACTTCTCAAATCTCCTTCCAAAAATTTCCTATTATCCACCGTGTCTTGCTGGCACCCTCAGGGAGGCCTCGCATCTCCTCCTCATGAGCTTTGTTCTGGTGAGGGAGGAGATAAGCTAGCGTGCACTTCAAACCCAGTTTACTTCTGACTGGAACGGGTGAGGTGCCAAGGTATCAGTACCTGTGAAAATCTGACCTTCTTGTGCTTCATCTGAGCAGCTGCAATGCAGAGGAGAGGTCCAGGGAGCCCACACCCACGCCCGCTTCATGCAGGAAAGTGAGAGATTAGAGACCGAAAGGTAAATTCTGGCTCATCCTTCTTGGATCAGCGATGAGCTGACTCGTTTGGTCATACATCCTCAGCAAGCTCTAAAAGGGAGGCAAAATCCAGCTGGACCAGCTCTGCTCTGAGCATGGAGGGGCTTTCTCACTTTTTCGGTGCCTGTAAATCAGGAGGTTGGAAGAGCTTATGAGGGGATTGGAATGAAATTGAAGCTTTGGGAGGGGCAGGTACAATCTAAGAAAGTAGGGGAGGATGTTGAGGGAAAGGTGCAGAAGAGGACGAAGGCAGGAGAGGAGACCAGCCAGGGTCAGTGGTGTGGCAGGAACAGGAGGAAGGGAAATGCCAGATGTGTTTCAAACAGTATTGAGAGTTCTTACAAGTTAGTCCTGTCCCATTCTTTCCAGTCTCCTTCCCAAGACTCTTGATCATTTCCCAAGGTCACCCACAAGGCTGCAGCCTAGCTAGATGGTAAAGAGGCAGCATTGATCCTAGTGTCCTCACAGCTCTTTCACACACTTACTTCTGCCTCTGCTTCTGCTTCAGCTCAGTGGTGTGGGTCACGAATCTTGAGACAACAACTCTTCTGGTAGCCTCTCGCTTTTTGTCCATCTGAGCAGGGTGTGCCTGGGTGTCTGACCTCTCCTGAGGGCAGTATTGCAGCACCAGCTCAGCCTGGCTTTCTTGAAGTTTTTGAGGGGCTGACATTTCCCCATTGCAGCACCAGCTCATGAGGTGAAGCCATGGGGTCAGCTAGCCCTGTAGTATTTGTGGCATATTTTACACCTTCTCCTGAATCTAGGGCAAACCACAGAATAATCAAGCCCTTGATTTGCTAAAGTGCCTTCCTAGGTAATTTAGGGCTTCTTGACTCCTTGGCTTTTTTTTCCCCTTTTTCCCAAGAGTCTCTTGAAAAGGAAAATGGATTGCTCGAAAAATTGAGCTAATAAATCCTCCACTTCCCCACTCCTCCTTCCCTGGCAGGGTTTTACTTCATTGTCCATCTTTTCTTCTAGAGATGTGCTCTCACTTTTTCACTACACGGATTGCCAAAGAGAATCTGCCCCAGGGCTTGTCTCCATTCTTCTCCCCTGGGGTGCTTTCCTATCTCTTGCTAACATGCTGTATTGCCTTGTACCATTGACTCCTTGATAGCCCAGCTCCTGTTTTATCCCACGCTCCCTTTAGGTCTGAAACACACCATTGCATCTGCTCCACATGGGGTCTTCCTCCTGCTTGCCTATTAACCTACAGCTGTGCTGAAGCTCTCTTGCACACATATTTGACAGAGCTCTCATCTAAACGGGAGCCACTTGCAACCACGTGAGCTGGCTCATTGCCTCAGTAGGTGATATGATGGGGTGAAGATGCCCACTACAGCTTTCAGAGAAGTTGGGGAACTGAAGGGTACCCAGAAAGACAGGTTTGCAGTCTCTGCTGCATGTGTGCTTTCACTGTACAAACCTGTGCTTTCCCTCCTGATTCTGGCTGCCTGATTGAACATCCCATTCCCAGAAAAAATGCTCTCTGTTAACCCCCAAATCTGGGGCTGCCTGGAAGGAACACCCCAGCTCACACTGGAGAATCACTCTGCATTCAGATGGGGCTGACTCAGACTACATCAGTTTAGAACTCCCAGACCAAAATCCTTGGAAGTTATATCCTCAGCACTCTGGCTGGAGAGGGCCAGATTCAAACAGAGGCCATCTAAGGATCCAAGGTACTGACACAAATCATCTCCTGTGACCGTCAGGGTAATTTCAACTGCAGAGCTCTGCATTTGGGGTAGTTCAGGCAAGTATCAAGATGGAAATACAAAGAGAATGCTTATGGCAGCAGCTGGGCTAGAATCATTCCCAAAAGCTTTGGGTTTGGTGAACATTAGTGGCCATGCAAGGGGAAGGAGTCACCATCATTGGAGGTGTTTAGGAGGAGACTTGATAGGGTGCTTGGTTGCATGGTTTAGTTGATTAGGTGGTGTTGGATGATGGGTTGGACTCGATGATCTTGAAGGTCTCTTCCAACCTGGTCTGGTCTATTCTATTCTATATCACTACCTTCCTTTTGTCAGTCCCATGCTTGGTTTAAAAGGAGAAATTCTGTTCTTGTAAGTGACTGATAAAGGGGGAGGGGGAAAGAACCATCTAAATAACTCTGTGATCACAGAATCACAGAATCACCAAGGTTGGAAGAGACCTCAAACATCATCAAGTCCAGCCTCTCACCACAGACCTCATGACTAAACCATGGCTCCAAGTGCCACCTCCAATCCCCTCTTGAACCCCTCCAGGGATGGTGACTCCACCACCTCCCTGGGCAGCACATTCCAATGGCTAACAACTCTCTCTGTGAAGAACTTTCTCTTCACCTCGAGCCTAAACTTCCCCTGGTGCAGCTTGAGACTCTGTCCTCTCGTTCTGGTGCTGGTTGCCTGGGATCTGAAAATAATTTAGATATCTCTAACCAGGAGAAAATGCACATCCTAAGAAATTGCTATAGTGCCCTGGTTACAAAGCTGGAGGGTAAGCAGGGGTGAGCTCCTGGGCTGGGCTGCTGGTGTTTGCCTCTACTGTAGGAGTGCTGCAGGCATAGCATCGCTGTGGCACAGCTGCCGGCCTGCTGCAGCTCGGGGAAACCAGCCTGGAAATGCATGGAGCAGCTATCCAGTGCATGGAACAGCTTCCTTCTAGGCTGTAAAGTTGATTTTTATGCTGACGAATGGCCCATCTGTGGAACTGGGATGAAGGTGCATTATTTCCCTATTTTTCATGTGACTGAGCAGAACAATACCTTGGGGGATCTGAGAAGGAAATTATCACAGAGAGCCATGCCCAGAAGTAAGGCGAAGGGGGGAAAGAAATGCACCTAGCACTGTGCGCTGCAGCGCTGAAGGCTGCCTCGGGAGAAATAATCCTAGCACTGGATGAGTTATTGTGGTCAGTCCAGATTGCTTTGTTATGTAAAAGATACTGCAGAAATTGCAGACACAGCATGAGGCTGGTGGATTACTTCAGGGGCTAGGGAACTGCTTATTAAAGGTGAGGGGAAATTGTCCTTCCACTTCGTTAGGATGGGGCTGGGATGGATCCAGAAGGGGTGAGCACAGCACCCTGTGTCAGCCTCCTTTGAGATCAGTGAGAAGCAGTGCTCCCTTCCTGCTTGTGCCACTGGCACAGCCTCAATTTAACAAATACAGAGGAAAGGCAAAGACTTCATGCAGGTAACTAGAAGCTGGCTTGTCAAGGAGCTTGTGTTCCTGCTTGGGACTGTTAGGAGCTGTCAGGTTTATGTGTGATTCAGTCCTCCCAGGCTGCTGAAATGCTGCTTCAGAGTCTAGTTGAGAGACATCCTTGCCCATGACAGAGAGGTTAGAGTAGACCACCTCTGAGGTCCCTTCCAACCTAAACCATTCTATGATTCCTTCCATGCCTAGTTCAAGGTGAGCTTTTTCATTCAAAGCTCCTTGGACTCAAAGAAATTGAGCCTGCATTCCCCAAGCTATACATCAGGGCTCCAGTGAATTCACTCTCAGCAGAGCCAGGCAGTTCCCTTTCTTCAGTCTCTGTTTCAAAACTTTGTTAGACTTGATACATCATGAGAAAACTCTTTGGCTTTGACAATGCATTCAAAATGTCCCAGTTTCCTCTCCTTGTGATCTTCTTGGCTGCTTTTGCCTGTTTGGGTTTTGTTGTTTCAGGGGGAGTTTTAAAGTAGAAAATAAGATTTTTGAGAAGGATGTGTCAGCACAGAGTCTATCTGAGAAAGGGGGGGGGGGGGGAAAGTGCTGAAAAATGTGGATTGCTCAAAGCCAGCATTGGCCACAGCTCTGAAAAGCTCTCATGTAAAGCAGAATGTGTTGTTTAGGATTCAGGAAAATAGGTTTCCACAGCTATAATCAGATCCTAATTTTAACAGAATGCTTGAATTGCCAAAGGGAATTGCACTGTATTTATTGATTCTGCTTTGTTATGAATTTTGCTGCTTTGTAAAACACTGCATTTGGGCACAATGTTCAGATGTGATAAAAAGGCTGCATTAATCAGCAAAAGGCCATGGCTGAGGAGCTTTCAGAACAGTAGTAGAAAATTCCACCAAGAAAAGCTGTTTGTCCCTGCATTTCTCCAGCCCAAGGAATAATGATGGCTGAGATTCTCCCAAGGTCCTCTGCAGGAGGTTCAAAGAGACTGCATGTTTCTAGATACAGCTGTCCCAGTTCCACCCCCAGCATCCCATACTCTGCCTGAGTTAGGTGTCAAATCACAGCACATACTTTGGAACTGATCAAAACTTAGCTGGGAAAAATCCCTCTGGGCAAAAACTGCATTCAGTCAGACCTAATTTCACAGAATCATAGAATCAGTCAGGGTTGGAAGGGACCACAAGGATCATCTAGTTTCAATCCCCCTGCCACACTAGATCAGGCTGGCCAGAGCCTCATCCAGCCTGGTCTTAAACACCTCCAGGGATGGGGCCCCAACCACCTCCCTGGACAACCCATTTCAGGGCTTCACCACTCTCATGGTGAAGAACTTCCTCCTCATATCCCGTCTGAATCTCCCCACCTCCAGCTTCATTCCATTCCCCCTAGTCCTATCACTACCTGAGATCCTGAGCAGTCCCTCCCCAGCCTTCTTGTAGGCCCCCTTCAGATACTGGAAGGCCACAAGAAAGTCACCTGGGAGCCTTCTCTTCTGCAGACTGAACAGCCCCAACTCCTTCAGTCTGTCCTCATAGGAGAGGTGCTCCAGCCCTCTGATCATCCTCATGGCCCTTCTCTGGACACGCTCCAGCACATCCATATCCCTCTTGTAATAGGGGCTCCAGAACTGGACACAGTACTCCAGGTGGGGTCTCTCCAGAGCTGAGTAGAGGGGGATTGATATTGATTAATTGATATGTACTTTAAACAAATGAGGACAAGTAATGCAGCCATTTCCTTTCTCTTCTTTCGGATTCAGACCTCAAATTTTACCTAGCACTCATTCTTCTTAGGAGAGATGGATTAAATGCCACATAGTTATGAGCTATGAATGGGTAAATGGCCTTTGCTTTCACACCTTGTCTGTGCATCACTTGGAGCTATTGGCAGATGCAAAAAGGTGGAAGAAGCAGAAAGATTCAAAAGATTGTTTGAAGATTAATGGTGAAGGGAAAGAAAAATACGCTGGAGGTAACATCTTTTATCAGGTCATGGTATAACTGGTTTCTATCCAAAGCCAGGATTTCAGCCAGGAAAGATGCAGGGAGGAAGGAACAGATGAAGAAGTTCAGTTCCAAATGTTCATTTCAGTTCCACAAATAGCAGGTGGCCCAGGCTGTGTAATATTCTCAGATAAAATACATACTCAGTATTTGTATTTGTATGTAGGGCTTAATGATGGGGTACGACTCCCAGACCTGAACTGAATTCTGCCATAACCTGGCAGTGAGCAGATCTCTTCTGGGGCTGTATTCAGATACAGTAGGCCCCCTGGTCTATATTTAAAAGGCTTATTTCAACTTCAAGGAATTAATCTCAATGTGCTTTTCACCCATACAAGCCAGGTGTTTGTCTTCCCTCCTGGAAGGATGGCATCCCTATACTCACCCCCAAGGCAGGTCCATAGACCACCAAACCTTTCACCTGCCTAGCCCTCAGATGGTTTCTGCCCTCAGAAGGTACCATTCAGCTTTGAACCTTGTGAGGGAATCTATTCTTTTGTCCCTGAATTTGAACTTCATTCAGAATATCCATAAACTTTCATGCTTGCAGAAGATGACCTGTCCAGAGAAGGTCAACAAGGCTGGTGAGAGGCCTCGAGCACAAGCTCTACAAGGAGAGGCTGAGGGAGCTGGGGTTGCTTAGCCTGCAGAAGAGGAGGCTCAGGGGGGACCTTATTGCTCTCTACAACTACCTGAAGGGTGGTTTTAGCCAGGAGGGGGTTGGTCTCTTCTCCCAGGCAACCAGCACCAGAACAAGAGGACACAGTCTCAAGCTGCGCCAGGGGAGGTTTAGGCTGGAGGTGAGGAGAAAGTTCTTCACTGAGAGAGTCGTTCGCCATTGGAATGTGCTGCCCAGAGAGGTGGTGGAGTCACCATCTCTGGAGGGGTTCGAAAAAGGATTGGACGTGGCACTTGGAGCCATGGTTTAGTCATGAGGTCTGTGGTGACAGGTTGGACTTGATGATCTCTGAGGTCTCTTCCAACCTTGGTGATTCTGTGATTCTGCCCTCACTCTCTGCTGGTCACTAAAGCACAGCAGAGATTTATCTGACCAGCCACCCTGCCCAGCAAAGAACACAACCAGAGCATTCAGAAACTCCCAGCAAAACGAATATTGTACATTTATTCAGCATCTGCTTGAGCAAAGTGCATCTCTAAGAACCAGGAAAACACAAGGGCAGTCAGAAGTTAACACCTCTCTTTCCAGCCCTTTGTTTCAATCTGCTCTAAGGAAGCTTTATAAACCGTGTTGATGAATGGAGGGTCCAGCACTGAGAAAAAAAAAACTGCAGGATAGGATAGGCTGTTTTATTTCTCCCTTCATGAGGAGAGAGCAGCCTCCACTGAAGCAGGGAAAGAGAAAATGAACCTCTGAGGCAGTCATGCAAAATTTCAGACACAGCCTTACTCGTGTGATTCTGTTTAATCACCGTTCATTTCCTCTCCACTCTGCAGCTAAATAATAAATATGGAGTGGCTTTTTTCATTACCATTTCAGCCAGAACTGGTCCTGGGGAAAATATGAAAATAAGAGGTGAGCCTTGAAATCAGTGGGTTTCACTGATTTTAAATACAAGGCACCTGTGTAAATTCCTAATCCAATAATTAATAATCCGCTGCCTTTTATCCTAGGAACTCTCAGGAGTCATTTCCACTTCTGAGTATTAGCACACATCAAAAATCCACTCCAAATGATTTTTAAATTTGTCCTTTCCAGCTCTGGTTTGAATTGACATTTTGTTCTGGTTGAAGTGACATCCTCAGACATCTTCTCCCCTGCAATTAGCTGAGATTAAGCAGCTGGAGAACAAGCCCAGGAAAGATCAGAAATGCTCATAGTCACTGGTGCTTTGATCATACTGAACACCAGAACAGCAGCAGGCTGTAGTTTGTGACTTTAAGTTGCATAAATAAACATATTTCTGAGACTGCTTTAAAATGATCCACAACAGGCAGTGCCAGCAAGTGGAATGCATCTTCTACTGCTGGCACAAGCAGCTTAAGTCCTAGACTCTATCTGCAGCTCGGGTGCAAAACAACGAGCCTCACCTCGGTTTTGTTCAGACATCTTCCTGTGCCACTTAGTGGCATGCTAAAAAAGATCTAAGTGTGTTCCAGTTGTGGGGCTGGGTTTGTTTAGTCATGGCCAGTCTGAAAGTACTCAGAGCTTTGGGTTATTAGTATTTTATATAAGCAATGCAGATCACCTTTTGGCATCTGTGCTCGCTCTGTCCCCGTGAAGGGAGCAGCCTGAGCTGGGCAGTACAGCACAGGGTTTTAGTCATACCCTATCTGTTGAATTTAATAGCAGCTGAGCAGCTAAAACCCCTTATCAGAGGAATGGAAGTGCATCCCAGGGTGAGCATGGACTGGCCACAGCTGCCTGAATCCTATCAGCAGCTGCACCCTGCTCGGCTGTGTCCTGGGCACAGCGCGTGGCCGGGAGCAAGGCTTGGCAGGTGGGCAGAGCTCCTGTGAGTGCTGCAAGCCCAGGTGAGCTGTGCACTTGCACACTTCCTAATTGCTTTGGAAAGCTTCAGGGAGCAGTTTCTGGTACTTGCAGGCTAGGGCTGGGATGTTATAACAACTAACCATGGAGTCCTTTGACCTGGGTACTTCCTTCAGGCCTGAGGGAAATAGAGAGGATCAAAGAGACAATTAGAAAATCAAACAAGCAGACCCCTTTCCCCCCCGCCCCCGGACTCACAGACATGTTTCAAACCATTCTTCTCCCAAGTTTTTGGCCTGTGCTTTACACTCTCCAAGTGCTCAACAGTTGTTTGCAGGGCTGATGCTTTTTCTTCCCCTGAACCAGCTCCTTATCTCTGTCAGCACATTGTGGGATGCTTCACCCCTCACCAGGTAATATTTATGTAGTGAAATCCAAGTCCCCTAGGTGCTGGGCTTCTCACCCTGTGCAGTTCCCTCAGGGTTACACACCCCTTTGCACCTGTGCAAAATGTAGGTGCATTAGCATGGTGAACTGCCTGAAAAAGAGTGATCTCCCCAGGGGAGGTCAGAGTAGGAGCTGAGAAAGCGAGAGGACTGCAGAGAGGATGGAAAAGGAGGGGAGAAAGGTGCAGCAAGAGGAAATATGCTGGGGCTGGGGGGGAAGAGAGAAATGAAGAAATAAACACTAAAATTTCACTTTGTCTTGGGGGATTTCCAGCAGGTGAACTCCTGTGGTGGATCTTTATTGGAAGGATAGCAGCTGGTTTTCCTATATAGTTTTTGAGCAATAGCTTTAAATGAGTTTGCAGAAGGAGGAAGCATCATTACCTTCGTTATACCTGCAGGAAAGCTTGGGAGAAGAGAACTAGTTTCCTTAAAGTCAAACTTTCTACCAGTCAGAACAGCAGCAGTCTCTTGAGCTGCTCTTTGCTGCTTCCCTGGCAGAGGTCTGTCTCTGCTGTGCCATCAGTTCTCAGTGTGAGCAGACCAAGGCGAAGTGATTTCGCTATCCATTTCTTGCTGTTGCTCAGCAAGATGTGTTTGCTAAGCAGCAGTGATCACTGTCTCATTTTGTTGTCCAAATTTCATGGTACCTTCCCCACCACTCTGTCATTTAATAATAAAAATGCTGCTTGCCACTGAAGTTAAACACAGAAAAAAATCTAACCAACCCCAAGTCTCCCTGCAATGTCCCCAGGAAAATATGGACCAGTTCCCAGCTAGCTAATCCCATCCAAAGAGCATCCTCTGAACAATTCTGCAGGAGATACCCTGGACATTTCCACAGGCCCAGCACACATGGCCAGCAATTTGAGGGGTGAGGGATCTGGGATTTTTGGGTCCATTGGCTCTTCCCAGTTTCTCTCAGAACTGAAGTCGGAGAAGCCACAATGCTCCCAGTCTGGTGGTTACTGCAGTGTCTCAGCTGGGCACAGGGACTCCTCACATCCCCCTCTGGGATGCCGCTGCTGGTGCAGGTGGCAGAGCAATAGCCACTGTCCCCCAGACTCCATTCCTGAAGCAGCACAAAGAAACCCTGCAGTGTCTGCAAACAATTTGGATATGATAGAGCCTTGTTAGGGTGGGAATTGGCTGCAACCATGGCCAGTCAGTCCAAATGACACCTGGTCCTGCCCACTGGTGGCATACAGATCTTCAGCCTAAATCTTCTAAAAGCAGGAAGGAAGTGAAGGAATGGTCCTCAGCCACCCATCTGCTGGCAGGACACAGCGCACTCTCTTCTACACATTTTTGATACCTTCACTAATCCCAATGGCCTGAAGCCATTTGTTTTCCCTTTCCCCTTTTGTAAACCTTTCTTTGGCAGCAGCCAAAGTCAATCAATTGCTTCTACCAGAGCCCTCAGCACAGAAAATGGTCACACAAAGCCAAGAGTGAGAAATGACAGAGGGACAGAGCAGGAGGCTGGGAGTGTGCACAGAGCCAGCTGCCTGCAGCCAGAGGTGCCATCAGCCGCACAACCTGTGACAGAATTTCAGATGCTGTGTGCTGAGGAGCATTACCTTCACAGCTTTCTGGTCCAGCTGAGAGGCAGGCCTTGGGAAAATACATAGGACAGCTGGAAATACAGACAAGAACCTCCTGTTTGGAGAAGCAGCACTCATTTTCCTTGAAAGCAAAGGCCATCGTGTACTGTCTGTCATTATTTTCCTTTGGGCCAGAGGGAAACTGTGAAAGGTCTGCTTCATGGAGAAGATGTCCTCCAGGGAAATCCTCTGAGGGTGAGGGAGTAAGCAGGCACAGAGGATTTCTTGCTGTTCCTTTACAACCAAAATACCCAGTGATAGCAGTGTAAAGATGGTAAGAGTGACTTTGATAATGATTTCCAGTTTTTCTCCTTTTCATAACATGAAGGTGAAGTACTTCATAGACGTCACTGCCTCCTGCCCTGCCTGCCTGTCTGCAGGACTCAGTTCATTCCTTGTGGCACAGGACAAGTGCATTAGCTGCTTGCCCTGCACCACTCCAGAGGTAGCTGCCTTGCACTCAGGTATCTGTCACTGAAGAGATAGGTACAACTGCATAAAAGGTATTGGTATGACACAGGGCAGGAGGGTGCCTCGCTGGCAGGTTTTGATTTGCTTTTGACCTAGAGTGTAAAAGTTCAGCTTCTGACTATTTTCAGTGGCATTTTCTGATAGCCAAAAATCTCAGTTCTGAAATGATTCAGCAAATGCCATGAACACCACACTAGGCTGTTGGACTGGACTGGGTCGTGCAGGTGAGCCTTTGATGGCACTCACTGGACCATGGTTGTCTAGGTACTCCCCTGACACAGCTCAGTCCAGTGAGTTAAAAACAAGAAACTGGGCTCTCTCTTTCAGAAACAGCAGAGCATCTCTGTGCTTTTTAGATATTTAAGGAAATGAGTGTGTGCTGCATGGAAGTTCTGACTGCTGTGAGAGGAGCACAGACTTTGCTCCACTCTGCTGCTTTGTCTTAGGCTGTAGCCTCATCTGATTTTGCATCCAATTTAAAGGACCTCCACAGGTGGCTCTGTAAATGCTTTGGCTGTCTGCACAGCCTCTCAGGTTCTTTCTGCAAACCTTTAATTATTGCTGTTGTGTGGTTGGTTTTGCCCAGTGAACAGCAGCAAGCACATAGTGAGAAAATACCGTGGGCACCTGCGCACCAAGATCGAGTCTGGAGAAGGAACCATCCCCGTGCGGTGTCACAACGCGGCTCAGACGTGGGACGGCGTCCTGCTGGGAGAGCAGCTCATCACCATGTCCTGCACAGACAAAATTGCCAGGTACCTGATGCGTGCACCTAGCCAAACTCTTTGCTCTTTGCATGTGGAAGTGAAGCTTGATGCCACAGAGGGCTGTGGCTGCTGGTGGGGAGTAGCAGGCAGGTGCTGACAAGCCCTGCAGAGGCGAAGCCTTCCTTTGTATGCAAAAGAGACCAAGCAAATAGGATGGAATGTAAATAGGACATTTCCCCAAATTCTCCATGGGTCATTAGTTGCTTTTTACAGTGTGACAAAAATATAAACTCTCTTTGCAGTGTTTTTGCCAATAGAATTTCAGTGTGCAGATAAAATACATCCACTCTGCTCTTACTGGATCATTTAGCCCAAAACTTGCAAGCTAGCCATCACGTAGATGAACTTAGCTCATCTGCACCCTGTTGGATGAAGTGCCCTAAAAGCTGCTAGGAATAGTTCTACTATGCTGAATGTCATAGAATCACAGAATCCTAGAATGGCTCAGGTTGGAAGGGATCTCAGAGATCATCTACTCCAACCTCCCAGCCATGGGCAGGGACACCTCTCAACTGGATTCAGCTGCTCAAGGCCTCATCCAGCCTGCCGCTGAAAATGTCACTGCAGAACTGTCATGTCACAGCACCCCTCTGTGGCTTCCTGCTCTGTCCTGTAAATAAAACATATATTTATGCAGATTCATTGCTTTGTAATGCAGATTTCATCATTATTCCATGGTGGACCATAAAAGGTACCACATTCACCACTCTCACTTTAGGGTGCTAACTAATATCAAGTGATGGTTAGCACACAGTGAAAACAAATGGGGTGTGTTTGGGTTCATACATATTGGACATTTAGGGAGGTGATTGTCCCCTTGGACACAGCTCTGGTGAGGCCACACCTTGAGTATTGTGTCCAGTTTTGAGCACCTCAATACAAGAGAGGTCTGGAGGTACTGGAGCCAATGCAGAGGAGGGCAAGGAACCTGTGAAGGGCCTGGAGAATAAATCTGGTGAAGAGCGACTGAAGTAGCTGGGGATGGTTAGTTTGAAACAGGGGAGGCTGAGAGGAGACCTCATGGCTCTCTTCAACTCCCTGAAAGTACATAGTAGAGAGGTTGGTGCTGGTCTCTTTTCATAGGTAATTAGTGATAGAGCAAGAGGGAATGGCCTCAAGCTGCAGCAGGGTAGGTTTAGACTGAACATTAGGAAACATTTTTTCCCAGTAAGAGTGGTCAGGCATTGGAATGTGCTGCCCAGGGAGGTGGTTGAGTCACCAACCCTGGATGTGTTTAAGATGTGGTGCTTGGGGCTGTGGTTTAGGGGTGAACCTTGTAGAATAGGGTTATGGGTTGGACTTAGTGATCCTGAGGGTCTTTTCCAGCCTGAATGTTCCTGTGATTCTGTCATTCTGTGATTTTTATTGCAGCATTGTACCAATAACTGCACATGCTATTATTTATTTGCATGGGAACTCAAATGAGCATGGGGTTTTGCTAGACAAAATATATATATGTGTGTGTGTGTGTATATATATATATCAGCAATCATTATTCCCTGCTTTGAACAGCCCCTCACAGTAGGAGTCAGTTAAAAAAAGACCCTGGAAAGAGGAGAGGGGAAAAAAGCAACATTCGAAGGAATGGCAGCAGTGCTGTTGCACTACAAATGCTTCAGGAGTTTGGAAACTTCTAAGCACTGTGGACTCCTTGGTCAAGTTAAGAGCTTTGGTACAAGGAATGTGGGTAAAACAACTGCTGAGCTAGCAAATAAAGAGGAAAAAAATCAAGAAAGCAGAGGGATTTAGAAATTAGTGGAGGAAGGAGGAGTGATCATTCCTAATAAAGGGAAAGGATGGGAATGGGAAGTTACCATAGAAGAGATTGTCTGTGGGTCTCGTAATCAGGAGTAATAGCAACAAGGTAAACCTTTATTAGAATAAACCAAACCAGGTTGGAAGAGACCTTCAAGATCATCGTGTCCAACCCATCAACCAATCCAACCCACCCAAACAGCTAACCCATGGCACCAAGCACCCCATCAAGTCTCCTCCTGAACACCTTCAATGACGGCGACTCCACCACCTCCCCGGGCAGCCCATTCCAATGGGCAATCACTCTCTCTGTATAGAACTTCTTACTAACATCCTACCTGAACCTCCCCTGGCGCAGCCTGAGACTGTGTCCTCTTGTTCTGGTACTGGGTGCCTGGGAGAAAAGACCATCATCTGCCTGTCTACAACCTCCCTTCAGGTAGTTGTAGAGAGTGATAAGGTCACCCCTGAGTCTCCTCTTCTCCAGGCTGAGCAATCCCAGCTCCCTCAGTCTTTCCTCATAAGGCTTGTGTTCCAAACCCCTCACCAACTTTGTTGCTCTTCTCTGGACTCGTTCCAGCAAGTCAACCTCCTTCCTAAACTGAGGGGCCCAGAACTGGACACAGTACTCGAGGTGTGGCCTAACCAGTGCAGTGTACAGGGGCAGAATGACCTTCCTGCTCCTGCTGGCCACACTGTTCCTGATGCAGGCCAGGATGCCATTGGCCCTCTTGGCTGCCTGGGCACACTGCAGGCTCATGTTCAGCCTACCATCGACCAGTACCCCCAGGTCCCTCTCTGCCTGGCTGCTCTCCAGCCACTCTGACCCCAGCCTGTAGCACTGCATGGGGTTGTTGTGGCCAATGTGCAGAACCCGGCACTTGGATGTGTTGAATCTCCTGCCCTTGGACTCTGCCCATCTGTCCAGCCTGTCGAGGTCCCTCTGCAGAGCCTCTCTACCCTCCAGCAGATCAACTCTTGCGCCCAGCTTGGTGTCATCAGCAAATTTACTGATGATGGACTCAATGCCCTCATCCAGATCATCAATAAAGATGTTAAAGAGTCCAAAGAGGAGAAATTCAGGGTTACTGAAGTAACAGAGTATGGAGCTGAATATCCAGAAAAAACCCAAATTCTTTCCCAAGGGAAACTGGGAAAGATAAGTGGAGTCCAGAGAGTGTCGGAGGCATTGCTGTGGCATGTACAACAGTGAAGGGTTTGAAAGCTTTTGGAGAGAATGCCCAGGGCTATCAAGAGATGTACAGAACCCTGGCTGCACTTGGAGCTTGTGCATTTCTCTCTCCTAGTCACATTGTGTGTCCTGGTTCTGCAGTTTCATTTCCACTAGACCTCTAATAGCATATTGTTATAGTTTGATGGTTTAGCCCACCAACATCAACAAACAAAAGGCACACCTGCACACATATATCTGTGGCATGACTTCAGCTGGGTTCGTGAAGTCCTAGTCTGGGGATCACTGTGATGCTACTGAAAATAAAGCACCCATAATGCAGAAAGTGTTAAAAAACAATCTCTTGTGTGGTGAGAAATAAGCAGTACCCTCAGGGCTGGCCACCAGTGACAACCCTGCTGAAGAGTTTTAGCTGCTACAAATTCTATGCAGAGCTTGGCAAAGAGTGGTAAGAAGAGGTTTGGATAAGTTACCATCAGTAAACTCCATCCCAAATTTCAGCTGACCACCTCAAATGCAATCTAGGATCAATTTTTATCCTTATTATCCTCACCTGTAAGGGAGGGAGATGAAAGATTAAATACAATCTATAATCAATTTTTATCCTCATTATCTTCACCTGCAAGGGAGGGAGATCAGAGATTAAATACACTCTATAATCAATTTTCATCCTCATTATCCTCACCTGTAAGGGAGGGAGATCAAAGATTCCTTTACCTGACCTTTGTTTCAGCACATACAGGGCCATTTTCTGCCTTCCTCATCATTGCCCATAGAAAGTACAGGCAGCAAAGGAGTTCAGTGAACAAGGAGAGTGCTGGTGGGGGGCCCTTTCGCCTCCCCTGCCCTCGCTGAGGAGATCAGTAGGTGGGTTCTGTGCCACACTTCAGACCCCAAATATTTGCTGTACCGCACAGACACTCTTTAAATGTCTGCAGGATGCAGGAGGACTCTGGTTGCGTATCATTGGGATTTGTCTTGCAGTCAGAAGAGAAGCAGCTGAGATTCATGTTTGAATAAGCAAGATTTGACAAAAATGGGGTTTTATTGCTTGTAAAACCCCCTCAGGAGCACTGGGCTATTAGAGGATGTTTTCTCTTGAGAGCCTAGCCAGTAGCTGCTACACTATGCAGCATTTTGCATGATTTGCAAAGGACGCTTCTATCAGGATATCAAAGACTCAGAAAAGTGAATAACATTCTATAAATCAGCTGGCTAACAGTTTATGTCCTTTCTTGCTCACTGGATAGCCATAAGCAGAGAGTGGTTTAATCAACTGGATTTGTTATTCAAAGGCATTTAGCAATTTCTATTACAGTCACCAGAAGTTTGAGAGAACTTGATGCTGGGTACGCAGTACTCAGGCTCTATGGCTGTGCTGAGACTGGAAGATAAACAGCCTGCTCTCCTATCTGTTCCCTTACTGAATTAAAGCACAAACCCTTCTGACATGGAGTTATTTGGCTCAGACAGGGAATTAGGAGGTGACTGTGTTATAAAGAAGGTCAGGCTAGATCTTGGTGGTTCCTTCTGGCTTTAAAAATCTATGCATTTCTATGTGCAAATTTAAAGTTTGGGCTCTGTGAATCCCCAGATAACCCACCCAAAGAGAGTGTTGGCTGCTGCACTCTCAGCTCCTGTGGCTCTCACCGTGCAGCTGAAGTGAGCTCAGCCCCTTGGTGCCACGGATGTTAGGCTTAAACTCCACTTTTTCCACCCAAAGTTCCTTAGTTACGCTGAAACCTAAAATTCCCATTTTCCTTTTCCTCTGCAGCCTACACTGTATACACTTGTGAAAAAGCAGAAACATGGTGAGCAAAACAATGCTGAAAATGATCTGCTGTTTGGGGGAAAGTTTGTGACATTCAGTATTTGTTTATGCTAATCATAACCAATGTGAAGGCTTTTATTTCAGTGTCCCACACCTCGAATCCTGGGTTCAGTTTTGGGCCCCTCATTCCAAGAAGGATACTGAGGGGATGGAGCATGTCCAGAGAAGAATAAGAAAGCTGGTGAAGGATCTGGAGAATATGGCTCATGAGGAGCAGCTGAGGGACTTGGGGGTGTTTAGTCTGGAGAAGAATAGGCTGAGGGGAGACCTCATTGCTCTCTACAGCTCCCTGAAAGGAGGATGGAGTGAGGTGGGGGTTGGTCTCTTCTCCCAAGTCTCAGGTGACAGAACAAGAAGAAATGGCCTGAAATTGTGCCAGGGAAGGTTTAGGTTGGAGATGAGGAAAAATTTCTTTGCTGCAGGAGTGGTCAGGGAGTGGAACAGGCTGCCCAGGGAGATGGTGGAGTCACCATGCGTGGAGGTGTTCAAGAAACACATGTCCATGGCACTTTGGAACGTGGTTTAATGGCCATGGTGGTGTTGGGTGAGTGGTTGGACTTGATAATCTTAGCTTTTCCAGCTGGAACAATTCTCTGACTCTATTCTTTGCCTACTTAGGAGAGATGCCAGTTTTCTGGGCATCAAACTTGCATCTCCACCCTGTAATGGTGGTAGACACACTTTAAATGCATGAGCTGTGCCACTTGTCCTCTTTCAGAAGCCCTCCTGCAGGGTGCAGGCTTGAGGAATATACTTTGCAGTGTGCAGGATTTGGAGGGGAAAATCCTCACAACCACTGTCTTTATACATCAAATAAAAGCCAGAATTTAGTGTTTATTTTGTAAGCTCTGGCCTTAGGATTGTTTTCTTACTGCTGCTTCCAAAAGGTCACCTTCACAAGGTTGTGTATTTTCTTGCCACCAGGTTAGCGGTCATCCACTTCCTTGTACTTCACAAAAACAGTGGCATGAAGCCCCAGAGGTTAAATAAGACCTCGAACATCAACATTATACCTCACCTGCAAAACAACACAAGCAGTAACAAAGGCCCTCCAAATGCTGCATTACAACACTGACTGTTTATTCTTGTCCTGTGGCTAAAGTCTGGGGATTATTTGGGCTCCAGAGGCAGAAGAGCAGGAAGGAATCTTTACTGAGAAACAGGGTCAGAGTAGTGCAAGGGAAGGTAGGTGCTGCTTCAGGATGGGGAGTCTGAAGTAGCATTTTACAAGATGGGTTGAGCAAATTAAGCTGTGTTTAAATGTAGCATATAAAAAAATGCAAGACTAAAAGTCAGTGTTAGGAATTAGATCTGGTTTAGTGTTAGCCTGTCAACCAGAGCCGTTGCGAGCAGGAGACTGGGCCTGACAAGGTAACTCTGAGGAAAAGCTACTTCAAAGACTGCATATTAATGTAAATGAAAATCAATTAACACAGCCAGACCTTCAATTAGAGATGATTTGTGCACTTGATTCGTAATTCTCTCTCTTAACCCCTTTCTGTGTGACTGAGATTGCGGTTTTAATCTTGCACCATAAGGTACGTTCCAGAAAACATCTATAAACCACCTACTGTTAAAATACTGATCAAAAACTAATGCACTGGTTCCAGTTTCCAAACCAATAATAGCTAAATGGTCGTATAAATAGGAACACCACAGGTGCTCTGCTGAGCACAGGCCACCATGAATAACAATTGCTGTTGTGTGAAGCATAGCTGGAAATGCGGGTAATGGAAGCTTGTGGTGCGGGAGGTTAACAACTCGCCAAGTGGGTAAGAGTTAAAGCTCCTAATGACAACCCCCTCCCAAAATAGAAGTCTCTCTTGTAAAAAGTCATAACAAATTAAGCTTTGAGAAATCAGCAGCAGTGCTTTTTAATGGTGAGGTCTCCAAAGGCCCCAAAGAGACACTTGAGTCTCACCAAGCTTCAGTGGCAGGTGGACAGAGGTCACTGGGATGCTTTGAAGCCCTGTGTGAGTTTCTCCACGTCTCAGTTTCAAAGGGGTTCCAGGGCAAGAGAGTTGTCAGCACTTGGCTGGCAGTAGTGTGCTGTGCAAACCCTTACTGGGAGCACTCAGCAAAGGGGCTCCAGGTGCCACACCACATCTCAGTGGGGGCTGAGGAGCCATGTGCAGACCTGCAGGAGGTTGCAGCCCTTTGCACCCCCGTGGGCTTGCCCTAAGCCCCTTCCTCAGTGTTGTTGTCATTGATGTGTCCATGTGGGGGGCTGCAGCCAGCTCACATGGTGAGAGCCTGCAGCTGTGGAGGTTGTGATGTGGTTGTGACAGGGGTACACATTGCTCTGCACGTCTTGCTGATGGTCCCAGGCTGTGGGAGCTGTGTGGAGGTTCTGCAGGGGCTCAGCCCCAGCGTGCCCTGCATCCAGGTCCCAGGGAGCACAGCATCTAATTAAAGAGAAGCTGCTGCTCTGGGGTGCCTCCCAGTTCATCACTGGCATTTCTGTGATTGACAAACAGGCACAAATCTATTGCTTCAAGGATTATCTATATTGAAAACCGGGTGCAGGATTTGGTCTCTGTAAACAGTGCAGCAATATCTGCTGTTTGAACAAAAGGAAGGGTACACTTCCCTTCCATTGAAAGCACCAGAAGCTCCCATATTTAAGTGAAAAGGGGAGACATTTGGGTTGTATTGATCCTACTTGCTGAAGATTTTAGTTTTTCAAGAGAAGATCTGTGACTAAGGGAGCAGTGGGTTGAGCTTTCACTTTATTGGGTTATTGCACAGCGCACAGCGTTATGAGAGAGATGTGTGCCCTTGAAAACAGCCCTTAAAATCCCCCACAATTAGGAAAACTCTGAGTGATCCTGCATATTTCCTCGTAGCAGGAAAAGTCACTTTGATGTATTGAAGATCCAAAATGTAACACTGCATTGCTCTGAATAATAATTTTATTTGGAAAAGCCACATTTGAGGAGAGCACTTTGTTACAGATGGGAACACAGCTACTTTCACAAGCCTAAATTAGGCTACAGAGAAATAGCTCCTTCAAAGCTGAGCACCCTCATTGATAGTTTCACTGCTGCTCAGACAGAACTTTTCCTGTCAGCTGCCTGCAAATAATCCCATGGATGTTCAGGTATCAAAGGACTGAGGCGGTGCGTCAGCCACATGTGTCGGTCAGGGAGATGATCAGTGGATAGAATAAGAGGACCTCCCCTCCAAGGTTTTTAGTTAAATCTATTGTTTATGTGAAATGCTGACTGGCTGCCCTCCAAGGTGGGTGCTTTCATCCACAGGACAGAAGCAGAATGAGTAACTGAAATTTCCCCCATCATTTATGTGTTCTTGCTGTGCTCTGAGGGCAGGAGTGGCAGTGCAAGAGGCAGTGCATTGGCCAGTTCAGCACAGCACAGGAGCTGGCCTCTTGCCCTAGGACCTGTGCTGATTTGGTGGGATTTGGGGCTACTTTCCAGAAAGAGACAGCTGGCCTGTCTCTGCATCAAACCTGGGATAGACTTGAAGGCAGAGCTCCTTCTCTGCTTTCTCATCCCTCTTTTCTAAATGGGTGTTGTGGAATCTGTGCTCTGTCAAACTGGGAAGTGGCCAGCACACGGGTGGCAGTCCCATCACCCTCCTGCCTTTCCTCCACCACCACCATAGCAGCCACCAGCCTTGTCATTGCTCAAGAGGGCCCAGCAAGCAGCCCCCACCAAACATTGCCTCTTTGCTTTACCTTTCCTGTCATAGGATGCTATCTTCTTCTGGGACCACATCTTTTTACACCACCCATCAGGCACGGCTAGCTCTCATGCCCTGTATTCTGTGCCATGTTTCTGCTCCCTTGATTTTTCAGTCTGGCCCCTCCACCCAATTTGTCTTGTACTTACTTAAACCTCAAGGCCAAAACCCATCACAGCTGATGCAGAAGTTCCATTGCTTCCTACATTTGCCTGGGTCTTCTCTTGGAAGGAGAAAACAGGGTTGCCTTGAAGAGCAACTTGTATTCAGACATTGTGGGCTCTAGCTCTGTATCCAAACAACACTGCAGACTTGAGCAGATTATATTGCCTTCCTGCTTTGGTTCCCCAGCATGCATAAGAATGGGGGATTCACTCACAGCAGCACTGTGAGAATTAATTAATGCCTATTAAATGCTTTTTATACATAGGAGGTGACCTGGTTGTGTTTATCCTATGATTTCCAATAGTGTAATTCCATTGACATCCCAGCCCCTTTGAACAGCAGGATGAACACTTTCTGAGTGAGGCAGAGAAACCTCTCTAAAGAAAAGGCAAGTTCCTTGTAAATAATTTAGATCAGGTAGCCATTATTACTGTGTAATTTCTGAGCTGCTCACAATCCCATATTTTGGTAAATAAAGCTCAGATGATTTCTGGTGAGGTGCAATATTGCTCAGATTCCAGCTCTGCTGAACATATGTTGCTCTCCTGTTCAGCTGCTTCTTTCTCTCCTTCAATCAAATATACAAGGGTTTTTTTTTTTAAAGGCAATGTCAAACCTTGAAAACACCACTGATGGCTTAGCAGCTTCCACTGAACAAAGGTATCACTAGCTTTTTTACTCACCTCAGGAGCTGGCTGGAGGCATGGTACTGTTAGCTGAGCTGCACTCCAGTTTTTAAGCTTGCATTATTAATTTTGCATCATAGATTCACAGAATTGTTAGAGTTGGAGGGGACCTCAAAGATCATCTAGTTCCAACCCCCCTGCCATGGGCAGGGACACCTCACACTAGATCAGGTTGCTCACAGCTACATCCAGCCTGGCCTTAAAAACCTCCAAGGATAAAGCTTCTACCACCTCCCTGGGCAACCTGTGCCACTGTCTCACTACCTTCATGGGGAAGAACTTCTTCCTAACATCCAATCTGAATCTACCCATTTCTAGTTTTGCTCCATTCCCCCCAGTCCTATCACTCCCTGACACCCTCAAAAGTCCCTCTTCAGCTTTCTTGTAGCCCCCTTCAGATATTGTAAGGCCACAATAAGGTCTCCTGGGAGCCTTGTGTTCTCCAAACGGGCCAACCCAAACATTCTTAGAGAGAGTGATTGCCCATTGGAATGGGCTGCCTGGGGAGGTGGTGGAGTCACCATCACCAGAGGTGTTTAGGTGGAGACTTGATAGGGTTCTTGGTACCATGGTTTAGTTGATTAGGTGGTGTTGGATGATGGGTTGGACACGATGATCTTGAAGGTCTCTTCCAACCTGATTTATCCTATCCTATCCTATCCTATCCTATCCTATCCTATCCTATCCTATCCTATCCTATCCTATCCTATCCTATCCTATCCTATCCTACCCTACCCTATCCTATCCCATTCTATTCCATCCTATCCTATCCAATCCTATCCCATTCTATTTCACCTTATCCTATCCTATTCCATTCTATTCCACCCTATCCTATCCTATCCTATCCTATCCTATTCCATTCCACTCTATCCTATCCTATCCTATCCTATTCCATTCCATTCCATTCCATTCTATTCTATCCTATCCTATCCCATTCCATTCCATTCTATTCCATTCCACCCTATCCTATCCCATTCCATTCTATTCCATTCTATCCTATCCTATCCTATCCTATCCTATCCTATCCTATCCTATCCTATCCCATTCCATTCCATTCCATTCCACCCTATCCTATCCTATCCTATCCTATCCCATTCCATTCCATTCTATTCTATCCTATCCTATCCCATTCCATTCCATTCTATTCCACCCTATCCTATCCCATTCCATTCTATTCCATTCTATTCCATTCTATTCCATTCTATCCTATCCTATCCTATCCTATCCTATCCTATCCTATCCTATCCTATCCCATTCCATTCCACCCTATCCTATCCTATCCTATCCTATCCTATCCTATCCTATCCTATCCTATCCTATCCTATCCCATTCCATTCCATTCCATTCCATTCCATTCCATTCCATTCCATTTGATTCTATTCTCAGCCTGTCCTCATAGGAGAGGAGCTCCAGCCCTCCGCTCATGCTCGTGGCCCTTCTCTGGACACATTCCAGCAGGTCCATAAGCTATTCAGTGGGAGAGGCAGCTCGCCCTCTCCTTTCAGAGCGATGTTATTTGTGGGAATGACCACACTTCTTTTTTTTTTTACCCTTTTTTTTTAACTTTTTTCCTTTTTTTTTTAACACCCCCCCCTTCCCCAAAATGAAGATATGCAAATCTGATCGACTAAAGTAAATGTTTCATAAAGCCAATGGCTGTTTAAATTGTGGGACTAAATTGTTTGTATATAAATATTACCTTTTATATTCCATTTGAGTTTTATGTAGATGAACACATTACTTTAATGACCCACATTTACAGAGGGGAGACGGGGAGAGGCTGCCTCTGAAATCCTCAGCAGCCAGATGGCTGCCTTTTCTTGCATGAGATTAAAAGATGTTTCTCATTCACAGCCCTGCTTCGGAGGCAAATTAATACAGCCAGCGAAATCGCTCCTGTTTGTGGAGTCAAATTTGAAGGGAACTTTTTAAAGCAATCGGTGTCACTGGTTCCTAGAGCAGATTGCTCTCCAGGTACAGCGTGCTGGCTTTAAGCATTCGGTAATTAATGGAAAGTATTCTGTGTTAATTGACTGCTTCAGGAAGAGGAAATCTAACGAGTCCTTATTAATCATGAAAAGAGAGATGCAGCACCGAGGCGCCGCAATAATCGCACCGGCGCCGGAGAAATGTTAATTAATGGAAAGAACAATGATGTAAGAAATTAGCTACATAATGCTTGCTGCTGATGGGGATTGGGCTTCAAACACATCAGTTAGCATGGCAGCCGCTGGATGGTGCCTCCGATAGCAGGCACCTCGTCCTTCTTCCTCCAGTCAGCGACAGAGCTCCAAATGCCGCTGCCCATGTTTTGGTTTTTAATGAGCCCGAATGCGCTCTCCGAAGCTGCGGCTTCTGAAGTGGCTTCGCTTGGAACTCCTGAACTCAACACTATTCAAACAGATTGGCAGCACAAAAATAACCTCCAAGTGTAAGGAGAGCGCGTTAGTATTGGTCTGGTCTGGGAAACGACTTCTTGTTAGAAAGGTTGGAAAAGACCTCAGAGATCATCAAGTCCAACCTATTACCAAACACCTGCTGACAGCTAAACCACGGCTCCAAGTGCCACATTCAATTCTTTTTTGAACACCTCCAGGGGCAGTGACTCCACCACCTCCCCGGGCACCACATTCCAGTGGCCAATTACTCTTTCTGGGAAGAACTTTCTGAATAGAATAGAATAGAATAGAATAGAATAGAATAGAATAGAATAGAATAGAATAGAATAGAATAGAATAGAATAGAATAGAATAGAATAGACCAGACCAGGTTGGAAAAGACCTTCAAGATCATCAAGTCCAACCTATCACCCAACACCATCTAATCAACTAAACCTCGGCACCAAGTGCCTCATCCAGTCTCTTCTTAAATGCCTCCAATGATGGTGACTCCACCACCTCCCTGGGCAGCACATTCCAATGGCCAATTACTCTTTCTGGGAAGAACTTGCTCCTCACCTCCAGCCTAAACTTCCCCTGGCACAGCTTGAGACTCTGTCCTCTTGTTCTGGTGCTGGTTGCCTGGGAGAAGAGACCAACCTCCACCTATCTACAACCTCCCTTCAAGTAGTTCTAGATGGCAGTAAGGTCTCCCCTGAGTGTCCTCTTCTTCAGGCTAAACACCCCCAGCTACCTCAGCCTCACCTTATAGGGCTGTGCTCCAGACCCCTCCCCAGCTTTGTTGCCCCTCTGGCAGCCAATCTGGCATCAGTGGTATGCAGCTTACAGACAGGAACAGGGTGAAGGCCCTGAGGTTTCCACCATCACTTTTGCACCTTTAAGACAGCAACAGGGTGAAACATCCCCATCCCTGAAGGCTTCAGGGCAGGTCAAACTACTGCTTACAAACAAATTGCTTATGAGTGTAACTTTTTTCTTTTCTGGACCAAGGTTTGATACTTCTGGATGTCTTCATACCTGCATGATCATTTGTGCAAGGAAATGTGAGCCTGGGAGGCTGGATTTTGTGGGAGTTTTGGTCACCTGAGTGGCTGTATGGCTAGGGGATGGCACAAATGTGTGACAAATGCCAAAGCAATGTAGGATAATAGAATGTGGCTGTTTAGGCTGGGTGCCTCCAAGAGAAAAAGAAGCCACAGGATTGAGACCTCCAGTGTCTAGAGTGTCCAGCCCACTGATGGGCACAGGAAATAGTGTCCCATAAATCCTGCACCCTTATAAATCTGGCTGCAAAGTTATTGTCTTCCTCTTTCTTCCCTCTCTGTTCCCGTGGGAGAGAGATGCTCTCTTATCTGCTAACACTGGGGGAGTATCCCAGGCCTCTTTGTCTTGAGTAACTTTTTGCCCCCTGCACAATCTTGGCCTGTTTAGGCCTAATGCCAGGGTAAAAAGCGGGGGGGGGCAGTTCGGGCCTGGCCAGCCTGAAACCAGCCTAGCAATGGGAGATGAGGGAAAAAAGAGCCCTGGGGTTTTTGGTGAACCCCAGGTGGGGAGAAGTGGAGTGTTGGGTGTTTGGTCTGGTGTAAAGGAACTTCTGTGTTAAGTTTAGACTGGGGATTTCTTGGAACCTTGTTTGCTTTTCCATGCTCACCACCATGCCTTGTAGCATATGAATTGCTTTTCCATTTAAACTTCCCCTCACCATCCAATCCAATGGTGTGAGTGTTATTCTTTTGCCCCTTTTGGAGCAGTAGAGCAACCTGTCCCTCTCTGAGCTAGGACACAGAAGAAGCACTCATTTTGCAAGCAGCACTACAGTTGTGCTGGAGCCATGCTAAATGAGCCTTCATCCAACAACCAGTGCTCTTGTGGAGAGCAGATCTCTGCAAGAGGCCTCTGCTTGCCATGACACAAGACAGAAATGCCTCGCTCAAGCCAGTGGCATCACAGCCATCCAAAAGAGTTGTAGAGGGGAAACAGTGCACGAGTGTGTAATAGCCCAGCAGTGCAGTGCTCCCTGAACAGGGAAGGAACACTTTCAGCTCCCATCCCTCCAGCCTTGTGCTGGGCTTTGCTGGTTTTCCCAAGGCAATGCTCTGATGGCCCTCCCTCCCCCACTGTGTTTCATTGCCCCTGAATTTCTTTTCCAGATGGAACATCCTTGGGCTCCAAGGTGCTCTGCTCAGCTCCTTCATTGAACCCATGTACTTACACAGCATCGTTGTGGGAAGCCTCTATCACACTGGTCACCTTTCCCGGGTAATGAGCCATAGAATAGAAGACATTGGTCAGCTGCCAGCTTCATACCGGCGCAATCAGCTGCTTCTCAGTGGTAAGCAAACACCTGCCTGCAAGATAAATGATCCTCTCTCCCATCACTAATTGTGCCAGTCACCAGCAGGAAAGTTTACTTGTTTGTAAGTAAACCACTAGCCCATGGCTTCTTTTTCCCTGCAGAGCATGAATTGGTAGAATGAAGAAAATGATGCACGGTTCCTCTTTCATGTACAGTGAGCACAAAAAGCATCAGTAGTGGAGACAAGCTGGCCAGGAAAAACACCACTGTGTAAAGGCTGCTCAGGGAGGGGAGAAGTGTGTCTGAGTAAAAGGGTTCTGAAAGTTCTCAGTAAACTTGAACTCTCTCCCTCACCTAGTGAGTGTGTGGAGTCAGAAGCAGCCTTCACCTCTCTGGCCACTTGCCTGCAGCCCTACCATCCATGCCCCTTATTCAGAGCCCGGGCTCCTTCAACACTTGCCAGCCCTTGTGCTCAGGGCAGATGGCTGTGGAAGGGCTGCTCCTTGGAGTAGAAGCCTCTGCCTCCTCAGCAGACCTTGGGGGTGCATTGCTGCCACCCAGCAAGGCTGCTGCCCATAGTGTCAGCAGCTCCATGGCTTCCAGCTACCAGCAAGGCTTACCCTGATTGCCGTCACTTCTCCTTCCCAGTCCCTGTTCCTATTCCAGGGTTCTGCTCCTTTTTTTCTCCAGCCTCCTGACTCTAGGTTCCTTAACCACCAGCCAGGCAGGAGCTGTCCAGCCTCACTCCAGCAAAACCCCACGGTTCTGAATGCCTTCACAGCATCACAAGGCATGTGAGTGCTAAGCACCACCAGTTCCGCACAGGATTAGACCCATATATGACTTTTAGACAGTGATCATCGTTCTTCAGAAGGATTCTCTGAGACATCAGGTTTACAAAGATGTAGGTCAAGAGGGCAGCATTGCCTCTTGAAGTCCTCTAGGTTCCTCAGTCAGGAGAGGGCTATTTTAGTCCTTATCTAGTTCATGGTGGGGGGGGGGGGGCGGGTATTGGGGTTTTTATATGTGTTCTTGTGACAAAATTCGTTGGGCTGAGGCAGAGGTGATAGTTTAGCCAGTGGGGAAATTCTCAGGTTCTGTGTGTTTTAGTGCATTTGCTTAAGTGTAATGTACATGTATGTGTCATGAGGTGAGTAGGTCATGAGGCTTACCCTAGTTTGAACAGCTTGTCTCCATATTTTAACTCTTCAGTGCAGCAAGCCAAAGATTGTGCAATGCAAGTATGCCAGAACCTGTGCTCCACACACCTCCTCCATCACATGCTGCCTCCTGCCCTGGTCTGGCATGGGAACACCTCAGTCCTGTCTTCCTTCCCATACCACATCACAGCTGGTTGGGAAACACACCACTACCCCTTTCTCACAGCTGGCTGCTACTTTGGCAAACACCCCCCTGTTTGCAGAAGCCCTGTGTTTTGGACTTCCCATCACACTGCAGGCCCCAGCACTTAACAGCAGACATCTGTGAGCCCAGCATGGGCTGGACCATGAGAAGCTCACCAGGAGGAGCTCGTGACAAAAGAGGTTTGCTGCTTAGTTCCTTGCACAAAAGTTTCCCCATTATAGCCCTTCAGAAGGATTTCATTCAGTGCCATCAACAGCACACACCCAGTCTAAAGCCTTTCCTTGTGGTCAGGAAAGGTTCTCCGGCAGGGTGGGACAGGAGCCCTGGGACCTGCTAAAGGATAAACTAAAGGATGAATGCAAACTTTCAGTGCAGCATATCACAGAATCACAGAATGTCAGGGGCTGGAAGGGACCTCAAGAGATCATCCAGTCCAACCCCCCTGCCAGAGCAGGATCACCTCTACCAGGTCACACAGGAACTCATCCAGCCGGGTCTTGAATATCACCAGAGAGGGAGACTCTACAACCCCCCTGGGCAGCCTGCTCCAGGGCTCTGTCACCCTCACAGGGAAATAATTCTTCCTCTTGTTTCCATGGAACTTCCTATGCCTCAACTTCCACCCATTGCCCCTTGTTCTGGCACTGGGCATTGCCAAGCAGAGGCTGGCTCCAGCCTCTTGGCACTCACCCTTTACGCATTTATGAACACAAATGAGGTCACCTCTCAGGCTCCTCCAAGCTCTCTGGGGCCATTTAACCAGTGGTGACAGCAGCTTGTGCAGTGCCAGTGTGCTTGCCCAGAGCTGTCCTGTGTGCCACAAGAAGCCACCACACCTTAGCAGTCTCTGAGGGCTGTGGGTGTCACTGGTGTCCTTCTCTCCTGCCAGGGGTGAGCCATGCTGATGCTCGGCAGCCCGGGAAGTCTCCCGGCTTCAGCGTGAACTGGATCGTGGGCAGCACCGACCTGGAGGTCATCAATGCCACAACAGGGAAGAGGACCTGTGGCAGTCCCTCACGGCTCTGCAAGCAGATGTTCTTCACTCGCTGGGCAAAGCTGCATGGCAAGGTAGGGCTGATGCATGCACAGGGCACTGCCACCAGCCAGAGCTGCTCCGATTCCTATCCCGGAGTTGTATTCATTTGCTGTAAGACTTGCCCAGAACTGTCCAAGAGTTCCTGTAGAGTAGGAGACAACAAAGACAAGGAGAAACAAGTATTTCATTGAATCCCAGAACCTTTTTCCTATTGGGAATTGAGTGGAAAAGAACAAGACAGAGTGATGGTAGGGAATTCTGCAGCCACTACCACCCACAATGTCATTCAGGAAGGCAAACAGACAGGCGGGGTGGGGACATATGAGGACAAGCCCAAAGGGGTTGTTCTGCCCTGCAGGAGAGCCCAGGGAAGGAGGCTGGTGGGACTCATCCCATTTCAGGCAGTGGCATGATCTGTCCTAGCAGAGACCCTGAGCCTGAGGGGAAGCAGAAGGGACAACCTGGGGTTCATGTGCAGGGCTCAGTAACAGTTGGATGGCACAGGTCCCAGCCTATTTCTTGCACAGCAGGTAGCTTGGGAAATGGGGCAAGAGGCATTCTGGCCACCCCTGAAATGGAGAGGTCCTCACAGGAACAAAACCTGGGGTAGGCTGGGCCCCAGGGCAGGCTATGGCCAGCAGTGGCTGAACTGCACCTGGCTCCCACCAGGGGTGGGGTTGGGGTGAGCAGGAGTAACTCATGGCTGAGCAGGGCACTCTGCTTTTGGCAGAATGAAGCATTTGACAATCTCATCTGTGCCCACCTCTGGGGAACAAAAGGGCAGCTGGAAGGAAGCCACTGCCAGCCAGGCCAGCTTGTGGCCCATTGAAACCTGGGCTGGCAGCATTGCCCTGCCTTGCTGGCAAGCCCCAGTCAGAGCAGCCCCACAGTGGGCTGGCACCACATGGGCTGCAGCAGCTCATTTCAGGCTGTCCTTTAATCTGTCTTTCACCATCTCTCCTTTGAAGAGAGGAGAAATATTGTTTGTTCACCAGGCTGTGCTTTGAGAGTGCCTTCTCCTACAGGGTGCTAGTTCCCTGGTTTGTAAGGTTGGGTCTTCTCCCATATGCTTGCTGTAAAGCATTTCCCAGGCTGTGGTCTCTTTCATAAGAGCTCAAAGCTTTCCCACTGGCCCAGCACTGTTAAGACTTGGGCAGGTCAGTGGAGTCCCTGTGTTTGAAGGTGCTGGCTCCTACACGTGTGCTCCAGGTGAGGAGAGGCAGTGGACATGTGGCATTGTCTGCTGAGACAGCTCCTGAGAGGCAGCTCCAGTGTCCTGATAGAGCACCAGCATGAATCCTGACACCTGATTGCTGCCCTGTCCTGAGCAGGTTTCACAGCATTTCAGACAGTCACAGATGAGAGGGAAAAGAGGAGAGCGTGGGAGGGCACTCTCCTTCTTGTGTCTCTTGGTGTTACTTGGAAGCACTGAGCTGCTCCACTTCCCAGGCTAAACTGAGCATCTTTCTTTATTTTTTCCTTTCTCATCCCTAAGAATCATCTAACCTGGGAAGTGGTTTTTCCCTCTGCAAAGCACGCTGAGCTTTGCTGGTGCCCATGCTCACTCCAAGGCAAAGCTGCTTACCTCGCTCCTCTTCACGACAGCCCAAACCCATGTCACAGGCATCTATGGCTTCCCTGGTTTGGTTTTGTTGTTGTTTGTTTGTTAAACCAAAAGCAAACACACAAAGCACAGTGATAGTTTGTTTGTTGCTTATGAAATGTGGACAGGAAGATTATGCAGCTCCTGAAGCCTCCTGTTTCTTTTGGCTCATTGGTTGGTTGGGGTTTTTTTCCTTACTATTTGATGTTTTTCTCCCCCTCCCCTGATTTTCCTTCTGCAGCTGAGCACACGAATACCAAGCCATGGAGATGTGCCACCAGTGTACAGCGAGGCAAAGCTGGTGGCTCAGACATACCAGTCTGTCAAGCAGCAGCTGTTCAAAGCATTTCAGAAAGCTGGGCTGGGCACCTGGGTGAAGAAACCCCCGGAGCAAGATCAGTTCCTACTAACTGTATAAATCACTTGACACCTTTGCTACGTGACTGGTTTAAATCAGCTGGAGAGGAGGCTAGGCAGGACATGTGAGCTGAGAGAACTGAAGCAGTCTGAGATTTAACAGCAACCTCCATGGGATATTTGCTTTTGATTCTGTACTGGAAATCCGTCCCTAGGCCTGCATCTGATGCACTGAGCTCCACTTCAGAAAACTGCTCTGTCACGGTCCCTTCCCCAGAATGTTCCTGCCACCCCCACAAAGATTCTGCTTTTCATTGGTTATTGCTGGTGGTTGTTACTGATTGGGAGGCATTAGCAGGCCACCTGTCTGATCCAAAACAGTTTTGTTTTCCCTCACACAGTCATCACTGAGTAATGGAAAATAATGAGCAGAGATGAAGCACCGCAGGCACACAGCGTGGCAGCAGGCCTCAGAGCATCCATAACCATCCACAACAAGGTGTCTAACCTCTATGCAAAAACCATCCTGTTAGCTGCCTAAATCTGTGAGAAAGAATTTGGACCTCAAAGGGATGCAGCATTCCTAAGCTCCATTTCCCACTGCTGCCTCTGAGCACCAAGCTGGGTGTCAGGAGTCCCTTACTTTCTACAGCTGTTCCCTCTGATGCCTCGACCAAACCAATTCTCACCAAATCCTCCAATCTGGCCACAAGTTTTGCATGCTGCAGTTTTAATTGCCCAGACCCAGTTCATCACAGATGCCCTTTAGACACCAGCCTGGCTGCAGATGCTCTTCAAGAGAGCGACTCACTCCTGCACTGCCCGCGGAGGTCACAGCTCTGCAGGGACTGCCAGTGAAGAACGTTGCGACAATGCTTCTGGCTCTGGAGCTTCAGGTAGCTGCCTACAACCAGGCAGGCTGGAGCCACAACCCAGAGGCTCAGATTTCCAAGCTTCTGACAATCCACAGCTCCAAACTAAGTGGGTGTGAGCTCAGGATGCTGGGTTGGGTAGATGCACCTAAGACATCCCAAACGAGAGAGCCCGTTTGCTACTTGGCTCTTTCCTGCCTCAGTTTCTCCACCTGTCAAACTGGGCTGACCGCACTTAACCTGCTTCATGCCTAAGGGACTTGGCAGGACTGAACTGTTCTGGTCACAGGCAGTGGTGTGAACCAGATTTGGCCAGGCTTGCAGTGAGTTTTACTTCCCCACGTAGTGCAACTGACGTAAGTGCAGCAGATGCAGCCAGAGGCCTGGGTGAGGTCTTGGTGAGTGTAAGAGCTGTCAGGTTGTAGCTCTGAGTGCCCAACGTTGCTACTGTTCAAGTGCAGCCTGGAGAGCAGGTGGGGTTTTTAGTTAGGAGATGAGTAGCGCCCAACAATGAAATACATTCTCCACATCTGTGGTTGGCGCTGATGCAGTCCCTCTGTGGACCATCCCAAACGTTGTCAGAAGGCAGAAGACGCTGGTGGGAGAGCTGAGCTTTGCTAGTCCCACACCAGAACCAAGGCCCAGTGTGTTTCTTTTCCCTTGGGTGTTTCAAGTGACAGGATTTGCGGGTATGTACCTCCAGTTTTCTTTCCACCCCTGGGATTCTCTTTACCTCTGTATATAACACACGCTGCTGCTGACTTGTGACAATTGTCTTGGTCTTTTCTCAGCACTGTCAGGCTGAGTCACTGTTCAAACAGCACAAGGCTCCTATTTTTCCATGTGATTTGCTTTATGGGGGGGGGGGGGAAACTGCTCCTGTCAATAAAGATAGTTGCTCTTTGTATAGGGTTTGTCACATTTGGAGAGCCATATACAGTAAATGCATTGTTTATTGATGCCCACGATAGAGTAGCTACAGTATTTTGAGGAGATTTTATTTTTAGATGATGAACTACAAGATGTATCTATAGTGTCTTGTACAAAAACAATTGTGATAACCTAGGATTTTTAAATTAGAGAAAACAAAGCTCTCCCCTTCCAGAAACCTTTTCAGCAGAAGAAGACATTCCATGGTAACTACCAAAAATGTTTAAAACCCAAGAAAGATATATCCCTAGAGTAGAAATAGTTTTCAAAACAAAACAAAGTGATCAACCCTGAGAGGTTTCAGCAATGGGAACATTTGGTGGCAGACACTTTGAGAACGCTCTGACCGCTTCGGCAGCTTTTCTGCTTTAAACATCCAGAAAGGTTTGGCACCTTCTGGAGCTCCCCAGAACTCCCCACAGCCCTGGCCTCTAACACACCTGTCACTGGTACCCACCTCCAGGGCCCTCTGGGCAGCAGTGGTGCCCAGAGGGCCAGCAGGTGAGCAAGGGAGGTCAAGCCCATGACTGGAGGTGTGGGAGAAGCTGTGGGTGATATTGGCCATGGTGGTCCCAGGGACTCTGGCTGCTCTCACCAAGAGAAACAAGAGGGCAACCAGAGAGGAGGACAAGAGTTCTCATGCAAACATCAGAGGGCAGGGAGAGGCAATGTTCTCTTCTCCAAGTTAGTTCTTATCTAGCACACAACAGACTTCAGTGACTCCTCCTCACATCTCCCTGCCCTCATTTCCCCTCTTGGCCCAGCCTGGCATGCCATCAGCTCACTTAAAGCACACAGCTCCACAGGCTGCTGCTGCAGCTACTGTCAAAGCAAAGCACCATGCCTGGCTGTTTTTAAGGACAAAAGGAAAAACTGGTGGGATTGAATTACCCTTTGTTGCAGGAAATAGGTGAATGCACCCCTGGATTCAGCTGTCAGAACCAATTTAGCAGCAGGGACCAAACCAAGTCCCTGCCGCAAGCAGGCATCAGCTGATGTCATTGAAGGAGTCGCACTTGTTTGCACTAGGGTTGAATATGACCTTAATGTCTACTTCTTCTCATTATGTGCATAGATAGAGCGTGGTTGGGACCACATCCCAGAAGCACAGCTGCCCTACACACAGCATTTCCTGAAGCAGAGGAAGCATTGCTCAGTAGTGATCCTTTAGTGCAGAGTCTGTACATACACGCATGAGTGACTGGCAATACTGTACCAGCGGGGGTACAGCTGTAATATTTGTACAAAAGAAAACCAGAACCAAGAAGACAACAGAGGAAAACAAATCTGAATTTGCATATGTGAATTTGCTGCTAAGTTCTGTACATTGCACTTCAGTGATACCTGATAAGTGAATGTTTCTGTTGAGTGAATAAAATGCCAAGTAAAATTGTTCTTTCACTGTTTGTTGCCCGTTCTTCACTCTGGCTTAGCAGCCCCTTGGAATGTGCTCCACAATGCTGGTGTGCATTTCTACACAACCCTGCTGTAGCTACTACAGGCAACATGGTCTTACTCCTCTGCTGTGAGGACAGGCTAAGAGAGCTGGGGTTGTTCAGCCTGCAGAAGAGAAGACTCTGGGGGGACCTTAGAGCTGCCTTCCAATACCTGAAGGGATCCTACAGGAAGGGTGCAGAGGGACTTTTCATGAGGGTGTCTAGAGACAGGACAAGAGGGAATGGTTTGAAGCTGAGGAAGAGCAGGGTTAGACTGGACCTTAGGAAGCAGTTCTTCAGTAGGAGGGTGGTGAGACTCTGGAACAGGCTGCCCAGGGAGGCTGTGGCTGCCTTCTGCCTGGGAGTGTTCAAGGCCAGGTTGGATGAAGCCTTGAGCAGTTGAGTCTATTTGAGAGGTGACCCTGCCCATGGTGGGGAGGTTGGGGTAGATGAGCTCTAAGGTCCCTTCCAACCTGCACCATTCTAGGATTCATCACAGGAATAGCACTCTTGTATGGAGAGCTGGACATGCTTGCTCATGTAGAATCAGCCGTACGGGACACAGTCTCACCCTGCAGAGGAGTGAACTGGGTCCATCTGTAATTTCATCTGGGTTACTCTCAGAGATCTTTCTTAACAAAAATTAAATACATTTTTGCAAAGTCTCACTGCAGGGGACTTGGCTGTGTAAAGCTGCTTAAGAAAACTCCAGTGATGACCAAAAGGTCAGTACGCATCTACAGATTTGTTCGTCATTGGTGGAGTGGCCTTGGTTTAATTCTTGCCTTAAGCTATCAGTAGTCAGCCACAGTAGAAAGTAAAATCCCACTGAGCCCAAAGGACCACAACCACTGGAAGGTTTAGCTTTGTTGTATGAGCATCACCTGGTGCCTTGAGATGATTTCCCTTGGCTAGTCCACAGGGAGATCTCTGAAGTTACCAAAGCCTTTCAGAAGTGCCCTCTGCCAAAGTAGAAATAGACCCTGTCCCCCTCCTTGTGAAGATTGGTTCCAAGATTCAAATGAACCCAAGAGCTGATGGAGAGTCCTCACCAGCTCTCCATCCCCACAGGTCTTTGCTCACTCACATTGAAGAAGTCGGTGCCAGACCCAGCCAGACTGTCTCAAGTGTTTCCTTCCCCAGCTCAGCAGCTATGCATGGCTTTATTTGCAACCTAACACTCTGCTGCAGCTTGAACCTATGCCAGTAGGCATTTGGGCAGGATAAGGAGGCAGAGGGAGAAGAAAGCCTCTGCAGGATGAAGTGGTCCATGTGAAGATAGGCACCACAAGGTGACCTGGCTCTGCCACTCACGGTGGATTTTTGCCTTAAGTAAAAAAAGCAGCAAATGTTCAGTATTTGTAAGTCTCAGGGTGTATCAGCACCCATGAGTTTCACTGCTCTAATTGCATGGAAGTAGAGCAAATCCATAGGCTACAGCCTTGCACACAGTAGTCACTTCCCTAGCAATAAAAATGGTCACAGCAGTGCAACCCTGCCCCAAACAGAAAGAAGTTACACCAGCAGGAAGGCAGTTTGTGCTCCTATCCACCCCCAGGTGATCAACTTGCCCTTATTTTGTGGTGAAAAATATAAACACTCAAAGCTTGGCAAAAACTATGCATAGCATTGGCTTTCCTCTGGAGGGGATGTGCAGATGCAGGGAACAAGCACAACTTTGGCCAGGAAGGATGAAAGTGAGGAGATCCCTACAGCTTCCCAGCAGACTGAAAGCTCCTCAGCCCACTCCTGGGCACAGCTGAGTCCACAGCAGGCAGCTCCCAGCCTGCCTTCTGCTCCAAAAGTAGCTGCTACTGTCCAACCATGGCACAATTTGGCTGCTGACAACCAACTAGGAAGCAGTCATTAAGGTACTCTGGCTGAAGGCTCCTGTGTTTAATCGCAGTGAGTTTAAAGGCTAACCACCAGAACAGCATCTAAAACTCCACAGGTGCACACCCCAGCACTGTCAGGCACAGTTATTTCTTTTCCAGCTGTACACTGGAGAAACAACATCATAAAACATGACCAAGCTCAGAGAGGGCTTTCCAAATAAAATAAATAAGCCCTGCTGCCGCAGTTAGACCTTGATAGCCATGCTTGTGTGCTGAAGAATGAAAGAGCCATTTCAGAGCTTTTTAAGCCTTTTGATTCATTACCATTGTGCCTTCTTTCCAGCCCTGAGACTTGATTACTTCGGCTGGTTTCAGCTTGCTCGTGTGGACACCCTGCTTTATCTGCAGATATGGATGAAGGCAGGGAACAGCTGAGGCATTTTAAACTGTTGTGACAGTCTGGATGCAAAGACCCAACCCCTCAAACCAACAGGCAGACAGAAGGACATGCACACACACACACCTGCGTGGCTGCTTAGTACTCCAAGGCCTCCTGAATAAATGGTGTGGCTTAGGAGAGGGTGGATTAAAAATCATTGCCTTTGCAGCAACGAAATAGTTCTGCTCAAATACTTCCTTCAGTCTGGCTTTCCTGGTAATTAAATCCTCTATTAGGGAAGTTTATGTTCTATTTTACCAACTTCCTTCGCAATACAAAATTACTTCCACCAGACCATTAAAGTCTTGATCTGCCACCGTCCTGCTCTTTCTCCTCTGGCCCTGAACAGGTGCCTTCAAAGCTTGCACTGCCATGAAATGGTCCAAGCCAGGAGGCTCCTAAAACTCATCACCATTCCATAGAGCAGTGGGACTTGGGCTCCTAAATTTCAGTTTTCAATGGGAGATGAGGTGATAGTCAAAAGGGACTTGATTAACTTGCCTCTCGTTTTCAACATCTGGACCCCCACATTTTTGGGTGCCAAACCTCTGATTACCTCTGACATTAAATGTCCTCTAGAGCCTACCCATCTTCTTCTGAGCATGTCTTGTCTTAGCTGCCTGGTGAGTGCCCTGGTGCTGACCTGCACCATGCTTTGACCTGTCGAGATACACCTGCAATCCTCCTTGAGGTCCTCTCAAAGCCTTCACAGGACCACATGCCAGCAAAACAGGAGTCATTTTTCCATTGGGTGACTCAACTGACAATCCACTCAGGCTACTGTCTAAAGGGACAGGCAAATATCATAACCAGCAGAAGGTCAGGCACTCCAGAAGAGAGATGTCTCCTGTTTCTTTCTTTTCACACTATGCAGAAGAAGTGATACTATTTGTTACTTTACTTTAATAACACAGCATGGAAGAGAACAAAAAGCCTTGATAACCTAGCTGGGCTGGGGATACTTACCTGGGAATGGAGCAGACCTGAGTTCTGCTCTAGGTTATACCTTCTGAAGTCAGGAAAAGACAAACAGATGGAGACCTCCAGATGGGGAAGATCCTTCCCTCCAGGCAATGAGTTCACAGCACACAAAAAAAACTTCCTCTTGAAGGATCATCTTCAACCTTAACCACCTCAGGCACTCAGAGGGTAAGTGTTTAATAGGGATCCATTCTCTGAGCTTCCTGCATAAAGTGGCTCAATAAGGTGATTCATACCACTCAACAGTGTCTGAGAGATGTGGAGAACTCCACCTCCCAAGGGTCTGGCCTCTCCCCACTGTCAAGAGGGGGAATCTGGACTCCTGCAGCAGTGGATGTGCATGGGGAGGTGACTCCTACTCTGGAAGTCTGCAAATCATCTTAAAAACCTGTGACTATCCCTGGTCACAGGGAGATGACTTCAGAGAACTAATACTGTTAGGCTGTAAGAAAAAAAGGTACAGTATGTATGTGTGGATAGATGTAGATATAAATATAGATGATATAGATAGATATATAGATATACATATAGAAGATATAGATATACAGATATAGGCATATAGATGATACAGATGATATCAATACAGATATAATAGATTGAGCTGCTTGCAATGTGCCAACACTGGCAAACTGTGGAAAGCAAGTGTTGCAGCTAGAAGTTAAACTCTGCTGGACATATTTGGATGGTTGGTGAGGGAGTTTGTTCTCAATATAACTTTGCTGTCTCATTGCCTACTGGTGTCCCTTGAAGAGCTGTGGCAAAGGTGAGGACTGAGTCGTTCTGACAAGAAACCCTTTTTCAACCCAAGGTGTGATGCAGAGCTCACTCTGGCCCAATGCTGTCAATGAGGTGCACAAATCAAATAACTTTGCTGCCTGCACTGTGGGATTGCCCAACAAAAGAGGGACCCCTCCACCTTAACTCACATCTGCTGACTTCAAAGGCCTCAGACTGGTGTGAATTCAGCTTATGAAGGGAATTGGGGGGTTAAGGTCAGAGAAAGAAAGGTTCCTGAAGACTCTTCATCATTCTCTCTCTTGTGCTGTCACAGTGCAGCTCAATGCTTTGCACCACTGAGCACCGAAGCAGCCTGCTGGTGTCTCCAGACAAGGCTGGCTGCAGATTACCCTGTGAAATGACACTGACCTGGTGAAGCATTTCAGTGCTGATGGGATTGGCCAGGGAGTCCCATGCTTAGCTCCTGCTGCTAATTTCTCTCCTCTTTTGTCATCCTTCCTCCAGTTTCCAGCGGGGGGGGAAGCTCCATCCAGCCATTGCAGGTAAGATTAGACAGACCTTCACGGGAAGATGGAAAGGACAATTTAGTGTGGTCCCCCATAGATCACAGCACTTCACTACCTCTGTCCCAGGACCAGTTTCTGCTGCTCCTTACCAACTTTACTACAACTTTCCCTGACAGAAGGCTACAGGATCATGTCCCAGACCAACTGTTCTCAGTGTTACAGTGCCACCAAGGTTAGGTGCCTATATGTTGGTATATCAAAAAAACCCCACACTAAAAACCTGCAAAGACAAAGCACCACTGAGGGCTTTAGCACTGCATAACTCTCTATATATTTATGTACAGGTATGAAAGAGCAAAAGCTAACTTAAGCAATGCCTCTTCCCAGTGGCAGTTCAGCACTTCAGTGGCCCTCACACAGGTGAACTGCAGGGAAGCATCAAAGGTGATGGGAGCTGGACTTGACTCTCGTGTTTCCCTCAGTGCTGCTGTGCTCAGAACTGATCTGAAATGAGGCTCCCAGGTGTATGCAGCTCCCTGCCGCCCAGCAGCGCTCTGGCACCCTCCGTGTCTCACAGCTCCTGTGTTTAGCTGCAGCCTGTATTTTCTCAGCACTTTCTATTCACCACCCATAAGGTATAGATGAAGTGCTTGGCTCCAGTGCTTGACATGGTAATCAAACCATTAGCCTGGGGGAGGCACAACACATTAATGGCTTTAGAGACGTTGGTTAAAGTCCAGCCCTGATCAAAGAGATAAACAGTTATTGTCATTCCTCTAATAGCCGTGTGGTAACCAAAAGGAAATCAATCTGATGGAGATAATTGGGTCCCATCACCACATTTAGTGCTGTTAGGTGGGATGAGTCTCCCGTGCTGGCAGCGGTGATACTGCTAGCACAGACTCAATCCCTTTACTGCTAGCACAGACTCAATCCCTTTACTGCTAGCACAGACTCAAACCCTTCAGCAGCAGGAGCCAGCAGCCATGGGCTGTAAATTACAGACTGCTGAGACAGCACAATCTGCATCCTCCATGAAGTCTCTATACCACATGCTTAGGTCCTGGGCAGACCTCACAGACAGATGCCAGTGGAGACCTCCCCTAAAGCAAAGGGCATAATTTGTGGGAAGGCACTTTTTAGGGTGTCAGATAATGATAGGACTGGGGGGGGGGGGGGGATGGAACAAAATTAGAAATGGGTAGATTCAGGTTGGATGTTAGGAAGAAGTTCCTCTCCATGATGGTGGTGAGACACTGGAACAGGTTGCCCAGGGAGGTGGTGGAAGCCTCATCCCTGGAGGTTTTTAAGGCCAGGCTGGATGTGGCTGTGAGCAACCTGCTGTAGTGTGAGGTGTCCCTGCCCATGGCAGGGGGGTTGGAACTAGATGATCTTTGAGGTCCCTTCCAACCATAACAATTCTATGAATTTAGGACCTTGCCTGGGCTGTTGGACATGCACAGTAGGATCTCCCACAGGAGCCTCTTCCTGTGGAGCTGTGGGGAGGGTGACACTAAGAATGGTGCTTTGACATTTTTGCCAGGTGGAGCTACTGGTCTGTGGTGCAAGGCAGGAGCTGCAGAGCACAGTATATGTGCAAGGCACCAGGCACACCAGGAATGAAGGCTGTCAAACATACCAGACTCCAGCAAGGTGACAGAAATCCCAAAGAAGAAACTGCTTGAATTATTCCTGTGCTTAATCACAGTCCCTGGTGTTCTCAGAGGAAACATTGTGAGGAACAAGCAGAACAAATGATTAGAATTCTTGTGTAATGAGGGCTGTGTCAACTGCCTCACTGTCCACTGAAACACAAAAGGTACTAATGAAGCACACAGCCTCACCAGCCCCACAATGACTTTTGTTAGGTCTCTGTCTCAAAGGTATGTGTCCAGCAAAAAAACAGATGCAGGGCCCTCTGGTAAAGGGGTTCATCTCTCACCTGGAAGGGAAACGTCCTCCACTGGGACCTGACTCAAAGCCTAACTGAACTGTCAGCACTCAGTGTTCAGGAGTGTGCCACAATCCTCAGCTCTTCCCCACGGCAAGAGGTGGTGCTCAGCACCCTCAGCCTCTCCCCAGCCATTGCTCCCTTCCCACCTTCCATGCCACCAATGTTAAGGTTTCAGAGCAGCAAGAGGGATAAAGGATGGATTTTTCCTCTGGTTCAGTGGGACAAGTCATTATCACTGGGGCTCTGGGAGAGCTGGCTGCTAGGCTGTTGGATTTAGGAGCTATCCCTCCTATGAGTAAATGAGCTGTAGCACAGACACACCCCCTCCAGGGGTCGCCTGGGTCACCACAAGCAAAGAGCAGGGCGGGTGAGGAGCAGGTGCCTCCAGAGCAGAGCCTGGGCAGCAGAGTCCTTCTGCTGAGCATTTGCTATTTACTCATGGTGCAGGGGAGGGGAAGGGGAGCATCTGGAGTTTCGCTGGACCTGTGTGAAGGTCATCTGAGCTGAAGCTCACGCAGTGAGATTTCCCTGATGGCCCAGTTGTTGTTCTTCTGACACAGCACCTGGGGCTCTCCAGCCAAATGCCTCACACACAACAGAAGCCTTGCACTTTCCTCACAGCACAGATTCAAGCTGCAGTGAGAACTCGCAGTGAGGAGGAGGATGGGGAAGGCAGATGTGGCCATCCTGTGAACACACCAGGTGTGGTGGCTTGAAAATTCTTCCCCCCTCCCCCCCCCCAACATAAAATTGCCAGACCATCTCAGTTGGAAGCAAATGGAGCTGTATTTACAAGGAAAACTACAATCTACAATGAAATGCAATGAATATGTACCAAATATACAGGATTTACAGGTATTCACAATTTATAAACAGCACAAGAACCCCCTGGACACACCAGGGGGCTTCTAAATGCTTCCCCTTCCCTGCCCCCTTTCCCCTCCTAACCCTCTACACATGGGACAAGAGAAAGAGCAGAGAACTGTTTGTGAGCGCTCAGCCACAGTAAGAACACAGCCAAGGTCAGCAAAGCCAAGCAGAAGTCCAAGTTAGTATCTCCCAGAGTGAGGAAGCTGAAAAGAGAGAGAGAGTTTAGCTATCTAAGTTTTATGGCAGATATCTGTCCAATGTGGCCATCCTGTGAACACACCAGGTGTGGTGGCTTGAAAATTCCCCCCAGCCACCCACCACAAAATTGCCAGACCATCTCAGCTGGAAGGAAATGAAGCTGGATTTACAAGGAAAACTACAATCTACAATGCACAGCCTGAAACTACCACACCAGGTCATGGGAGGGACGTACCAAAGCCATGCCCTCGGCTCACGCTGCACCGCAATCCTGTCTGCAGGAGCTGCCTCGGAAGACTCAGCCTCCTGCTGTCAGCCGGCAACAAGCAGCAACAAGCTCTCCTTCCCCCTGCCTCCAAACCACTCTGAGGTCCCTAGATGAAAAGGTACTTCAAGTGCAAAATATTTTTGCTTATGAAGTATTTAAGGCACATCAGCTCGACTCATAGAACTCATTTCAAACAAATGAGCAACCTTTGAAAACATTTTATGGCCATTATTGCCTCTGCAGCTGAACTTCATCTCTTTAATTTAGTCTTCTGTTATGGTCTGATTATTCTCAGAAAGAATTAAATTGGAGGAGGGAAGAAATGAAGGTATTCCCTGGAAATCCTTACATTTTATTAAAGCCTCTGTTATTGCTTGTGTTGTGTTTGTCCAAACCACTTGTCACAATTTCATTACTCCAATTTAAACCAGCAGCACCATGTCCAAACGTGGTGATGAGGGAAAATGAAGGTGCTCTGCAGCCTTCTCGAGCACAGCAGAGCACTCTGCCCTCCTGGGCTGAGCTCCCACCAAACAGGTGACAGAGAACACACACATTCCTCCATCAAACAGCACATGACAGAGCAGTGCTGATGTGCTCAGAGAGAGCCTACAGCCCCAGAGCATCGGTGAATCAGACAAAAGTTACCTTTTGTAAGGTGCAAATGACCAACACTCATCAGTAAAAACTGATCAACTGCCCGGAGCCATCCATTGGACTTTAACTTTGTAACTTTCCAAGGGCTGAAAAACTACTTACAAGTGATTGCTTATGATCTGGGAGGCCTGGTGGATAGCAAGTTACCTATGGGACAGCAATGTGTCCTTGTGGCCAAGGTCAATGGGATCCTGGGGTGCATTAAGAGGAGTGTGTGGAGTGTGTCCAGCAGATCAAGGGACGTTCTCCTCCCCCTCTGCCCTAGTGCCACCTCACCTGCAACATTGCATCCAGTTCTGGGCTCCCCAGTTCAAGCGGGACAGGGATCTGCCGAAGAGAGTCCAACAGAGGGGTCCTGGAGCACTGCCCTATGAAAGAAGGCTGAGAGCCCTGGGGCTGTTCAGTCTGGAGAAGGGAAGACTGAGAGGGGATTTGATAAATGTTTATAATATCTGAGGGCTGGGGGTCAAGAGGGAGGGGACAGGCTCTGATCAGCTGCACCCTGTGATGGGACAAGGAGCAATGGATATAAACTACAGCACAGGAGGTTCCACCTCAGCATGAGGAGGAACTTCTTCACTGTGAGGCTCACAGAGCACTGGGACAGGCTGCCCAGAGAGGTTGTGGAGTCTCCTTCTCTGGAGACTTTCCAGACCCATCTGAATGTGTTCCTGTGTGACCTGTGCTGGATTCTATGGTCCTGCTCTGGCAGGGGGAGTGGGACTTGATAATCTTCAGAGGTCCTTTCCAGCCCTTAACATCCTGTGATCTACTAGCTTACATTTTCCTTTTTCTGGGAGCTCTGCACAATTTAGAGGAGTTAACTCTGCACTGTTAGAGGAGCACAAAACAGGCCTAATACTTGTGTCACAAGTTTTCTAGGGCATCTCTGAGGTCTGCAATCTACACAGACTATCCAACAGCTCTGCTTGAAAGTGTGGAGTGTTTGCCACTTATCCTGGGACCGAGCTGTGATAAACACAGAACCAGCTCACAGAGATTTAAGTAAGTATAGCAAAGGTGGGGAAAGGCAAATAGTTACAGGGAGATACTTTGGTTTTTTTATAACCACCTCCCCTGGGCTAGGAAAACCACAACAGCTTCCAGGGCTTCAGAGCTGCCATTTAAGCCCAGGCTGGATGAGGCTCTGGCCAGCCTGATCTAGTGTGGGGTGTCCCTGCCCATGGCAGGGGGGTTGGAACTAGATGATCCTTGTGGTCCCTTCCAACCCTGACTGATACTATGATATGATGATACTATGATTTTGCTGAACACAGCAAAACCTGTGGCTGGAATGGAAGGGGATGAAAAATACAGAAGGCTTTGGTATTAACTTCATGATTTTGCATCTGATTCTAAGCTGTCCCACTCACAGGGCACAACATGCCAGCTTGAAACTTTGCACGTACACCTGTGGAGCGTATGTGGCAATGTATCCCCCATGACATTTGCCTTCTGCAAGCTCAGTGTAAGCTGGGTGTAGGTACCTAGCAGCACCACGATGCCTGGAGGGGGGGAGATGAGCTCTCTTAAACACAGCACCAACACAACCCCACACTGGCACAGGCTGTCAGCCCAGGCAAGGTTCCAGGTACCCAGTGCCAGACCAGAGGCATTCTGATGCTGGGCATGGTCTGGGGCAGGCAGCAGATGCCCAGCAGAAAGGCAGAGGCAGCAGTGCAGGCTGTTCCCCTGACTGCCCCATTGTAATGATTGTTGAATGCAGGGACCCAAGGGAGCTGTGGGCATGGCAGGGATGGAAGAGAGCTGTGGGCATGGCAGGGGTGGAAGTGAGCTGCAGGCATGGCAGGGGTGGAAGTGAGCTGTGGGCATGGCAGGGGTGGAAGTGGGCGGCAGGCATGGCAGGGGTGGAAGTGGGCGGCAGGCATGGCAGGGGTGGGAAGAGCTGTGGGCATGGCAGGGGTGGAAGTGAGCTGCAGGCATGGCAGGGGTGGGAGAGAGCTGCAGGCATGGCAGTGAGTGAGGCAGTGGGACTGCTGCTTACACTCAGCTGCTGCTCCTCTTGCTGCTGGCTGAATATTTAGGAGTTTATCCTGTTTAGGGAATTACAGAGCAAGATCTTGGCAGACTAGACAGCGTGAGACAAAATTGGTCCATAAGTTTACAGGGCAAGGTTTAATGAACTCTTAGAATCCATGGAGGGTAGCAGTGCCTTAGGTGCTAAACATGTTTGTTTATTGCTCTAGCAGGTCTCTGTTAGTCAGAGTTTATACATGGTCTGGCCAAGTGTTTTGAGGGTTTTTTGTTCTTGTAATGCAGAAGGCTTTTATTGGGAGACTAACTAGGTACCAACTGCAGTATTGGAAACATTACTGCATCTGGATTAAAGAAAACTCCTCATAAAGTATGTGATGCTTTCCACCCACACATGGCTTTTACAAGTGCAGCTTGGACTGTCCAAATATATCCAAGAGTCAGGATATTTCCTTTCTGAAGAGAAAAGTAACAAATTTTTTTCTAAACTGAAGAAGATAGTTTAGTTCACTTCAAACTCCCCATTTCACGTGGAGATCTCTTCACTGCTTAGCTAAAAGACTCAAAAAACTGCTCAGTGACTTTGAAACACCACAGGGAGCTCCACATCTGACCCCTCCGCAGCTTTGCAGCACAGCCTCAAGCACTGCAGTGCCCGCTCCAGGCTGATGCTGGCTTGAAGCAAGTAAGGACTAAGCTCCCTGTACCCACCTGACAAAATAACACCATATTTCAATGAGTCTGAGGTGAGAGTTCCTGGTCTTTAAGAAACTAAATTGTCTGAGAGTTTGATTAACTGCTTTGCTGATTAGCTGAAATATTTTATTACCTTTAAACACTCAAACCCCCCCAAGCTTAGATTATTGGTTTAAGTGCTCCAGTTTTTCCATTCCCCTCTCCACCTGCAGTGAGCATCAGCTCCCTTGCACCTGGGGCCTGGAGCCACCTTAGCATCTCATCCTACCCATCCCTGGTACTGTCACCACCTCATCCCACCAGCACCTCATCCCTCCAGCCACAGTGGAGGTGCTACACAAGGCAAGCACCAGGCTACAGCCCCTAACCCATGGGCAGGGCACACCCTGGGCTTGATAGCTTTCCATGAAGTCATCTGAGCAGAGCCCTTCAGTTCATGGTTTAAAATGCCAATCAATGAATCAGTAGATGTGGTTAATACTTCTTTTGGCAGTGCCTGTGTATTGCTGCTAGCTAACTGCTTGCAGCTACTGTTGGGCAGGCATCTAGGGGATGTATCCTTCCCCAGGGAGATTCGCATTTGGGCATTCAGCATGCACAGTTCCACCCAGACCAGCAGAGTCTTCCATAAGGCAAATCTAGCCCTGAAGAGCAAAATAGTCTCTGTTTAATTAAAATTGTATACACCCATGAGAAATGTACTTGTCAAAAAACCAGAAAACAAAAGCCTCTGTGTGCCTTTACAGCAGCAAAACCGTGCTTATGCCATTACCTTCTCCTAAGTGCTGTGGAGGAAAGGTTAACGGAGGAGGCCCAGCTGAGCCAGAGGAAGGGAGGCTCCTTCCTTTCTGGCCAGCACCTCTAAACCCATGTTACATCCAGCGATGTTCTAAGACATTTGGTTGATAGCATTTTTCACAGCAAAGTAGCACGGCCGCCCTGACAGACGTATTCTGCTCCTTTACGTTGTCCTGCAGGCACATGAATTATGAACCAGAAGAGCTTCGCCTGGCTCCTTGCAAGGGAACCCACCCGGACTTCGCCTCCGCGTCTGCGAGGCTCAGCGCGCCCTCTGCCGGCAGCTCTTGCTCACACCGCGCCCAGCGATCTAACCCTCCCGCACGGCTAGCAGTCGGGGCCAGCCCCGCCGGGGCCCTCTGCTCTGCTCCCCAGGGAGAGCTTTCGGGAAGCGCACAGGATAGGACATTGCAGGAGGAAGAGAGCGGGAGGAAGCGGGGGGAGGGGGGAGGGGAAAGGGAGGAGGAGGCGAAGAGAGGAGGAGGATTGGACTCGACCTGCAGAGGTCCCTTCCAACCCCTAACATCTTGTGATCCTGTGCCTCTCCCAGGCAACTAGCACCAGAACAAGGGGACACAGTCTCAAGCTGCACTAGGGGAAGTTTAGGCTGGAGGTGAGGAGAAAGTTCTTCACTGAGAGAGTCGTTAGCTATTGGAATGTGCTGCCCAGGGAGGTGGTGGAGTCACCATCCCTGGAGGTGTTCAAGAGGGGACTGGATGTGGCACTTGGTGACATGGTTTAGTAGTCAGGAGTGTTGGGTGACAGGTTGGACTTGATGATCTCTGAGGTCTCTTCCAACCTTGGTGATTCTGTTTGACTTGCAGGAACAAGGTCTCCATCTGCATTTTGACAAAGTCTGCTTCCAGCAAGAGCTCTTATAACATGTTGGCAAGGCTGGTGTGGTGTTTAGAGGTCATTTGTTCTGTTGCATCTGGAGAAGAGGAGATAACTTTAAATACTTGTAATCAGCTTATTAACAAAGTGGATCAGAAGTTAGATACCATTTCTCCTATGATTTTGTACTTGTAAACTTCAGCAAAACAGGCCAGGGGAAAAATCAAAAGGATATTAACTAAAGATCAGGATCAAATTAAGCTGGATTAAAATAGCTCCACATGTTATCGAGTATAACAAGGCTGTGTTGCAAGGTGGAGTGGATGTCCAGATAAATTAATCTTTGGCCTTCAGTATGGGAAAATAAATGTAAAGCCTATTGACAGAGCAGCTTGGCTGCAACATCACAGAAGCTGATTAAGAAAAAGCCTGATGTGGACTTGTTCACATGCTTGGCTTTACCTTTCCCTGCCCCCCTCAAGTCACTTTGAGACAGGAAGACACTGAGAGGAAAGGAAAAACCCCTTTTTGGTGAGAGGAAGAGGACAGTGGAAGGTGACATTTCAGTGGTTATGGCTTTCTAGTGGGAGAGGAGAAAGTATTTCAAAGAGTTGTAGGTGCTTTGAGGTAGTAACTCAAAGGAGCAGATGAGGCTCCTGCAAACACTTGATTCCTCACTGAGGCCAACAGCACTGCATGGAGAGGAGGGATGGAGTTTGGAAGAACCAGAGCATGTTATGAGCCCAGCAGTATCTATACTGCTATGGCACTCCTAGGATACTCAAGGCAACATGCAGGCGTGCTGCAAACACAGCAGATATCTTGCTGGGGAGATCTTATGTGCAGCAGTGACTAGAAGGGGTGCTCACCCTTTTGGCAAAGCTGCTGTAATCAGTAACAAAAACCATGGTCTCTTTGGTGAGGAACTGAGACTCACACTCACAGACCCTACCTCCAGGTATCGCAGCTCTGAATCACACCAGATCCTCCAAAAGCAAGCTGGCCAAAAGGTGCTGTCCCCCTCCCTGTCCCACAGCCCCTCCCTCCTCTCCCTCTCACAGATGCTGCCTTTATTGTTTTTTAACCTTCTAAGGCTGCTCACCTTAGTGACTCACACCCATCACCTCACACCCTCTCACCTTCTCCTGTGCTTTTCATGCTGGAGCTGAGTGCCCTCCCTTGGGCTCCTTGTTGCAGTTCCCTGTGCAGTCACCTGCAGCTGCTCCTGGGGATGCTGGACATGGTGGTCCTCCAGGACTGCAGGACCCTATCATCAGTACCCTTGCAAACACCAGGAGTGAAATGAGTTTTGCAAGAGGAGCAACAAGCATCTGACAGAAAGGGTTTGTTCAGTGCTCAGTGGAGTTATACGAGGAACTGACACAACCTAGCTTCAGTTTCCCAACTGTGAACTCCAAGTAGCCTTAGATAATCATGGGAGGGATTTCTTTGATTTCAGTAAGCCAGGCATCTGTGCCCAAGAACTTCTCAGTACATTAATTCAGCAACATAAAATATAGACAAAATTAGGGTACAGCACTGAAAATGAAGTTTCCAGACCCGTAATTGGAGCCATGAATCTGATTTTCCAAACTACTAACCACCCACCAGGCTGTGCAGAACACTGATGGGAGCTCAGCACTTCTGAAGGGTGCATCACAACAGCATCCAACTTCTTGACAGCCTTCTGGCAGAGAGTTTTCACAAGCTTCATGAAACATGAAAGGCCAAGACAACACATCCTGCAGTTACCCACAGTGGAAAACAACCTTCATTAATATCATCACTATTCCCTCTACCCTGGAACTGCTGCTGAAAAGTTGTGCTCTTCCTTCATTTCTCTCCCTTTTCCCTAATGCTTTAATCCTGTACTTCGAGGGTTTTCCATACTGCCAACCTGCTTTCAGAAGTGCTTGCTGTGCACTGTCAAACTTTGCCTTTCTCTATGCTCAGCAGTGGCAGCCTTGGGAGGATACAGTGCCACTGAAACACTCAGGCTCAGCTTTGCCTCTGCACAAGGCTGATCTCTGACATTGCAAACATTTCAATAAGGTTTAACACAAACTAACAAGGAAATCAAAATCAACTCTCTGCCTTTGGGGACACCAGAACTGGAGTCAGTGCTGCAGGTGGGGTTTCAGCAGAGCAGAGGGGCTGAATCCCCTTCCTGTCCTGCTGCTTCCCCTGCTTTGGATGCATCCCAGCACATAGCTGCCTTCTGGGCTGCCAGCAGCCAGTGCTGGCTCATGGGGAGTTTGTCACCAACTGACAGCCTCAAGTCCATCTCAAGGCTGCTCCTGAACCACTCCTCACTGAACCTGGATTTGTGCTTAAGACTGCCCCAACCCAGGTGCAGGATTCTTTCAGCAGAAAGGAGTGGAAAGTGGCAAAGAGCATCCTTTGACTACTAACCAAGTGCAACACAAAGATGAACAGAACTCTGCTGCCAACAGGGAAGAACAACAACGTGCCAAAAGGAATTGTTGAATGTTTTAATGCATTTTGAATCATAATGAAGAAAAAACATTTTACATCTAAAAACCAATTAGCAGAATAATAAAAAGTGGTTCCACATAACTTAGAAAGTTGGGGGGCTCTTTCCAAAGAAGGTAGTTTTCACATATTTAGGCAACAAAGAAGATGTTTCATTCCAGATCTGATTGTATACACCAACTGTGAAAACTGATGTGCATTGCTTTGAGAAAGACAGAAAAGCTTGATTTTGCCCAGTGATGAGTTGTCTGTGAAGTTCTGCACAACACTGAAACTGTAATGCTCCTCCTTTTATGAAATGTTGGACATTTGCTCAGAGCTGAAAAAAAAACCCACTCTTTAGAACACTCAAAGCTGTGAAATGTTTGCCACGTGCTTGGCCAGTGCAGCATCATTCACCGCCATGCTCCCGTGTGATTTGCTTCAAAAGGGGAGTGACCCTCAACCCTGGCTACAGTACATGAAATTAAGCTAAGTGATAGTGAAGTGTTAGCTGATTTCAGCATTAGCCTGCTCAACAGAACATGGCTCTAGCACCTTAGTTGGTTGATTTTGTCAAAGCAGAAGCATGTAAGCATCCCACTCCCACTGCCAGAGGATGTCCCCTCTGGTGATATCAAGAGTTTGCAGCACTGATGGTTGAACTGCATAGAGACTCTTGGTCCCCTGTCACATAGGTATCTGAGAAGCTTCAGCAGACAGCTTAGGAAACCAGTGACCCTCCCACCACTTCAGGTAGTAAAAGGACACTCACTGCTCAAGACATGCAGGCCATGCTGCAGAAACTGCTTCTCCAGACTGAGGAGACTCTTTCATCTTGCTCTCTTTTAACAGCATCAACCTGTGTAACGCTCTCTCCATTACCAACTCCAACAAAAAGTGAATCTCTGCTCCTTAAAGAGCAACACTTGCAATCCAACATCTAATGGCTTTACCCAAGAGTTAGAAACCCAGGGGGAAAAAAAAGTGAAAATCAACTTCTGACACCATCCTGCAAGCCTTGCTGTCAGAAGACTGAAAACTCTGCAGCTGCTTCCTGCAACCTTGCTACTGTTGGTATTTTAAGATTACTTCAGTGAAATTCTGGATATATCTTGTATCTCAAAAAAAGAAAAGAGAGAGAGAGAGAGAGAAACAACAGAAAAATCCAAGATATCAAGCTAATATGATATTATGACCACCTACACTATGAAGACATTACATACATCCTCCATTCATCATCTCGAGCTTCCTTACTGTTACAGTTCAAAATCAGTCTAGGACCTCAGTTTCCCTGCAAGTACTCAACGAGGCATTCTTCATCCAATCCCATTGCACTCCAATGCCATTATCTGTTAGTGAACAGAACAGTTAACATATCTTAATGTCACTCTAAACAGTGCTGCAGAGGACATGAGCACAGCTATAGCTTCACAAAATCATAGTGATGAGATAAGAAGTTCCTAACGCCTAATGCCCCCTCCCCCCAAATCACATTATAAGAGTGCACCCTTGGCTCCCCTCAGCCTTCCTCTGGCTCTGTGCTACATCAGACAGCCAGGGGCATGATTTCCCTTTAGCTACACAGCAGTGGCTGTCTGAAGCAGGGGGTTTGTTCTTCTGAGGGTGTCAGCTGACACCTGTATTGACTCACACAATCAGCAGCCCTGGTAAAACACCCCACTGCCAGTGCAAAGAAGGCTAAGGACAGTGAAGACTAAACCCAGAGTAAGATCATTTGGGAGGGAGTAGAGAGATCTGGCAGTTACCCCCTTCTGGAAGAGAGCAGGAACTCGAGCAGCCCTTGCCACAGCTGAGAACAGAAAGGTGACAGACAACTTTCATATTGCTCCATTAGCTGTATGTGTTCATTATCCTAAGGATCACATTTGGTATGATTGTCTTTCCTCTCAAGGCAGAGACAGGACTTTAGCCACAGACCAAAAGTGCTTTTTTTTCTAAGCTACAGAGAGATTCAATGCATCTTGACCAACATTCATTTTTGAGGTAGTACTCATTTACTTTGTATTGCTGGCTCAAAACAAAAACATGGGAAGTGAACACAAGAGAAAACTATGCTCACTGTAGGTATAGTTTAAAAATAAAGCAAAATAAAGTAACAACCAATCCCCCCCCAAAAAAAGAAAAACCAACCCTATTTCCTTTCTGGGCAGATCACCAAAAAGAAGCAATCCTTCTTACAAAGGTCAGCTCACATTCACTGGTAGAGTCAAACTTTCATAAATGGTTTATAACAACAGCTATAAACTAAAGTGCTTCAGAATTTGCTTGACTAGGTTTCAGTGATTAGAATCATGATGCCCTGGATCTTTGCTGGCAGGAAGCACCATGAGGTTTGAGTCACTTTATAGAAGAAGGGCAGAATGAATACTTTGCTTTTTCAGAAGTACAAAAAGAAAAAAAGCTTTCCAAACAAAGCTGGCAGCCTTTACTCAACTACAAGCTGCTTGCATTTTCCCTCTCAATTCTGCTGTTTCTCCAGTAACTGGAACAAAAAGGCGAGTCGAAGTTGCACTACGCTGCAGCACTGTTAAACAAAGTATTCCGAACGAGATGCGGACAGGAAAATGCTCGCCACCACACACCTAGTGAAAGTCACACTTCATGTCAAAGTTGTAGCCCTGCAGGTTCTTTGTCACACAAGGCAGATATGTATAGTCATGGGAAAAATGTAACAGACTTGCTCTAACACCCTACGTTAATTACAGAGCTTTCACATTCATGTCACAAACGTAATGCCCTACGGTGCAGCTATTCAACGCTAAATAACTTAGAACACTTGCAACAGGGAACACACTGACCAGTGGATGCCAGAATAGAAAAGTTGATACACCAGACAAACTAATTTAAAAAAAATAAAGAAAAAAAAAAAAAAAACCAAGGAAAGAATCACATTTTCTGTACAACCCATGCAAACTGCACAACGTGGGAACAAGAGCAGCGGCCGCTCCAGTCTCTGCTAAGGAAGAGCTTCACGGCCGCGGCAGACCGGCGTGGGGAAAGGTCTGCCAAGGGGAGAAGTAGTCCTTGGCAACAGGAACTGCAGCCACGTTTCCAGCACTTCATTTCTCCTGTAACAAAGCAGGGATGTTGATGTTCCACCCAATAGCCTGGCGGTCAAACCCACAGGTGAAGAGGTTACAGATGGGGTGGTCCTCACACCATGCTGAGCAGCACACCATTCTTCTGTGGCCCTGCAACAGTTCAGGAGACAGCAGGATTACTGAGGGTAGGGTAGAGTAGAGTAGAATAGAGTAGGAATAGAACAGAGTAGAGTAGGAATAGAACAGAGTAGAGTAGGAATAGAACAGAACAGAACAGAATAGACCAGACCGGAAGAGACCTTCAAGATCATCGAGTCCAACCTATCATCCATCACCATCTAATCAACTAAACCACGTCACCAAGCACCCCATCAAATCTCCTCCTAAACACCTCCAATGATGGTGACTCCACCACCTCCCCAGGCAGCACATTCCAATGGGCAATCACTCTCTCTGTATAGAATTTCTTCCTAACATCCAGTCTAAACGTCCCCTGGCATAGCTTGAGACTGTGTCCTCTTGTTCTGGTGCTGGTTGCCTGGGAGAAGAGACCAGCCCTTGCCGGTCTACTGTCTATTGCAGAGAGCAATAAGGTCTCCCCTGAGCCTCCTCTTCTCCAGGCTAAGCAGCCACAGCTCCCTCAGCCTCTCCGCATGGGGCTTGTGCTCCAAACCCCTCCCCAGCTTTGTTGCCCTTCTCTGAACACATTCCAGCAAGTCAACATCTTTCCTAAACTGAGCGGCCCAGAACTGGACACAGGACTCAAGGTGTGGCCTAACCAGTGCAGTGTACAGGGGCAGAATGACCTCCCTGCTCCTGCTGGCCACACTGTTCCTGATGCAGGCCAGGATGCCATTGGCCCTTTTGGCCACCTGGGCACACTGCAGGAATTGTGAAAGCTTCTTATGCAGATTGTGAAAGCCTCTATGCCAACAGGGTAGTGGGAGCCAACATGCAAACTTGCTAACACTCACAGGGGTGTTCACAACACTGGAGAACCCTAGAGCACGTTGTTAGTCATCTGCAAGGTGAAAGACTTTGTAAGAAGGAGATACATAACGAGAGGGGCTCACAAACAGCTGCACCAAAACTCCAGACATTTCCAAGGTCTGTTTGCCACCTAATTACACTTGATTCACAACAGCAAATGGGAATTTGATGTTAGCCTTTTTATTGATAAAAGCAACCCTAAAGTACAGAACTGCATGCTGGCAACTACTCTGCTAGAAACCTGCAAGGTGAAGTGGCCACCACAGCCATAACACAGAAAGGATAATGCTAAAGAAAGAGCAATTTCATACTGAGGAAAGGCAATGCCTTATCTATTGTTCAAGTCCAACAGGAACAAAAAAACACCAGAAAGAGAATTCTGACCAACATTTAAGTCCCAAAGATGAACTTCCCATGATTTCAGCAGCGTCAGCCTGATTGGAAAGACTGAAGGAAAGGAAAAATGAAGAAAGAAAAATAACCTAACCCCAGATTAAACAACAGACTAGCAAACCCCACTGAACTACAAAAAGACTTAAAACAAAAAGGACTGAATAAGGCTTAAGACTCCTTCCTGTTGAATGCACCCCAAAGTTCTATTGAAATGGCATATCCCATTAATAGCACTTAGCCACACTTGCTCCACTCGTGATGCTTGCCATGCCAAACAGCAGCACAACTGCACAAAACTGATGGCTGCAGTAAGGACAGGGTAGTACCAAACACCAAGAATGCCTGTGTGTGAGCATGGGAGGGAAAACACCCCCACACTTATTAGCCAGGCACACATGGTGAGTGAGCAAAACTTCCCCTTGCTTGTTACCTTTTGTTTCTTCATATAACAAACACTGTGTAATTGGGGGGGGAGGAAAGACAAACCAACAAAACCCAAAAGCAAGCAACCTCAAAACAACCACAAAACCCAAACCAGACCAAGCAAGCAAAAAAGTAGTAATTAAAAAACCCCAAACCACATCAAACTTCACAATGAGTCACGTCTCTGACACAGCACAAACCATGACATTCACACACAGCTGCAGGGCTCTCACACCCCCTGCCCAGGGCACAGACATTCACACACAGCTGCAGGGCTCTCACACCCCCTGCCCAGGGCACAGACATTCACACACACCTGCAGGGCTCTCACACCCCTGCCCAGGGCACAGACATTCACACACACCTGCAGGGCTCTCACACCCCTGCCCAGGGCACAGACATTCACACACACCTGCAGGGCTCTCACACCCCTGCCCAGGGCACAGACATTCACACACACCTGCAGGGCTCTCACAGCCCCTGCCCAGGGCACAGACATTCACACGCAGCTGCAGGGCTCTCACACCCCGTGCCCAGGGCACAGACATTCACACGCAGCTGCAGGGCTCTCACACCCCTGCCCAGGGCACAGACATTCACACACACCTGCAGGGCTCTCACACCCCCTGCCCAGGGCACAGACATTCACACACACCTGCAGGGCTCTCACACCCCTGCCCAGGGCACAGACATTCACACACAGCTGCAGGGCTCTCACAGCCCCTGCCCAGGGCACAGACATTCACACACACCTGCAGGGCTCTCACAGCCCCTGCCCAGGGCACAGACATTCACACACACCTGCAGGGCTCTCACACCCCCTGCCCAGGGCACAGACATTCACACACACCTGCAGGGCTCTCACAGCCCCTGCCCAGGGCACAGACATTCACACACACCTGCAGGGCTCTCACACCCCCTGCCCAGGGCACAGACATTCACACACACCTGCAGGGCTCTCACAGCCCCTGCCCAGGGCACAGACATTCACACACACCTGCAGGGCTCTCACACCCCCTGCCCAGGGCACAGACATTCACACACACCTGCAGGGCTCTCACAGCCCCTGCCCAGGGCACAGACATTCACACACACCTGCAGGGCTCTCACACCCCCTGCCCAGGGCACAGACATTCACACACACCTGCAGGGCTCTCACACCCCTGCCCAGGGCACAGACATTAGCTTCACTTGAGGAAAGAGCGAAATGCTGATGAATGCTGGTGGAGACGTTCCCAACTCCACACAGAAGTTCCACACCTGGTGCTTGTGTGCACGTGGGTCGTTTTCACAACTGCCAGCAGCACAGCCAAGCGTCTCTCAGCAGCTGTGCAGTGCAAGCCAGAGCTGCCAAAGGCCCCCTTCGCCCCGGGGCTGCTCACCTGTCTGTTGCTGCGCGGCAGCCGCGCCAGGCGCACTCCGGACATGTCGAACAACCGGACCTGCCGGTTGTCGTGGGGCAGGGCGATGATCCTCTGGCCAACACACACGTTGATCCTGCACATGGGAGACAGGACACAACATCACACTAGGAGTTTAAGCACATGGGAAGTGACACAGCTGAAGTCTTCCCCGATTAGAAATCACAAGTGGAAAAACAGTATTAAAGGTTCAGATGCTGGGAGAGCCCCAACGCCCACAGCCCACCCAGCAAACCCCCGAGGAGCAGGATAGTGTGGGCACTGAAAGTTAACACTGACTGCACCTGCACTTTAGAAATCCACTGCAGGTGATTTCAGAATCTCACCAATCTCCACTTCAATTGCAGTGACTAAAAACCAAGGTACATCCAGTGAGGGCACAGCTGGAAGGCATCATCTAGTCCAACCACCTAAGTCAGGGCTGACCACAAACCAAACCATCTTATCAAAGGCACTCCTCCAATGTCTCTTAAACACTGACAGGCTGGAGTCATCAACCACTGCTCTCAGAATCCTGCTCCAGTGTTCAACCATTCCCTTGGTACAGAGATGCTTCCTAATGCCCAGCCTACAACTCTGCTGCCACAGCTTTGAACCATTCCCACGTGTGAAAGAAACGAGGAATTAACTGAGGGAGCAGGACTGAAGAAACCCAGTAGCTCAGAGAGCTGCTTACCTGTTGACTGCAGAGTCTGTGCGGATTGTTGCTATAGGAGACCTCATGTTCTTCAAGTCCCAGACTTTTACAGTACGATCATCACTGCCAGAAACAACGTTGTCTCCCACAGTGAAAACTGCAGATGTGACAGTGCTAAACAGACACAAAAAGGAAGATGTCAAGCCCTACAGCTCTTCATTAAACTAGCATCTGACTTAAAGATCTCTTTTCTGTTCCAGCATTCCCTTTCAAATATGTAACTTGCCTTTCCTCTTCTCCTTTTTGCCCCAGGTTGAGGCAGATCCTTCCCCTGCCTCCCACCAGGGCAGAAAAAATGAGACTCAGACAAACGGATTGCAGAAGGGATGGAAAGTTTCAATGGAAAAGCAGGGAGTGTTGTACAGAGAGACTACAAGCACAGTGACAAAGGAGATCCCAAAGCATGCCCAGAAGCCTCCCAGCACTCCCCTCTCCCCACCTGAGGGTGCGTCCAAAAACCTCCAGGGCTCTTTCTTCCCCCCCTCTCCACTGTTAGGCTAATCTCAGCTGGCCAGATCTGAGATTGCCTTTCCCCCTTCTCCTCTTGGCATTAGGCCTAGCCAGGCCCAAGAGGCCATGAGATAACTCCCCCTCCCCTCCACTACCAGATAGGGAGCATCTCCCACAGGGGCAGCAAGGGAAGAAAGAGGAAGTGTGAGAGCTTGCAGATGGATTTATAGGGAGCAGGACATTATGGGAATGAAATACACAGCTTCCTGTGTCCACCCACTGGGCTGGACACCGGGGGCACCAGAGGTGCATCTTGTGTGGCAGCAGCAGCAAGAGGCACCCAGCCCGAACTGCCACACCTTTTTTTCTCAGCTAATCTGAAATACTGAAACTCCAAGTGGGTATTTTAGAGCAAAACAAATATTCTAGCAAGAAGCTGTGCCACTCGAGGTATACACAGGGCTGGATTGCTCCAAGTGTATGGAACACCAAAACAATAAAATGCTAAACTAAAATTAGTGTCAGGAAGTGATAGGACTGGGGGAAATGGAACAAAACTAGAAATGGGGGGATTCAGATTGGATGCCAGGAAGAAATTCTTCACCATGAGGGTGTTGCCCAGGGGGTAGTAGAAGCCCCATCCCTGGAGGTTTTAAGGCCAGGCTGGATGTGGCTCTGAGCAACCTGATCTAGTGTGAGGTGTCCCTGCCCATGGTCCCTTCCTTGAGGTCCCTTCTGACCCTAACAATTCTATGATTCTGTAAGTGCCCAGCAGTGGAAAGTCACACTGGAGGCATGTCTCATATTCCTCTGGCCCTAATATGAGCTAAACACAGCCAGTCTTGAAACCCTAATTCAGTTCTGAAGTTCTGTACTGATGTTCACCAAGCTTCCCAGGCAACCAAAACTGAATTAGCAGCATACAGCACAATTCCTCCTCACCAATGTTTTGAGACCAGTAGTCAAGCTCTTTCCCTCTCCACTCAAGGACTTCTGCAGAACTACCTCAGGCCTTTGTCATCCACAGCACAGACACTGACGAGATTCCAAGAACCTGAGATGTAACTGCAGCTATTTGGTACACACCCCTGGATGCAGCTGTGATGCATGCACAGAGCTCCCCGTGTAACTCCACTAGCAAGAGCTGCAGCAATCTAATCATTGCTAATCATGATTTCTACTCCTGTTCTACAAGCAGCTGAGTCAGATAAAAATGGCAACTAGTAGTAGTAAGAAGAATGATCACTTCTGTGTCCAGTTCTGGGCCCTTCAATTTAAGAAGAACACTGAGACACTTGAACATGTCCAGCGAAGTACAACAGGGCTGGGGAGAGGTCTGGAGCACAGCCCTGTGAGGAGAGGCTGAGGGAGCTGCGGTTGCTTAGCCTGGAGAAGAGGCGGCTCAGGGGAGACCTTACTGCTCTCTACACCTACCTGAAAGTAGGCTGTAGTCAGGTGGGGGTTGGTCTCTTCTCCCAGGCAACCAGCACCAGAACAAGAGGACACAGTCTCAAGCTGTGCCAGGGGAAGTTTAGGCTGGAGGTGAGGAGAAAGTTCTTCCCAGAAAGAGTAATTGGCCATTGGAATGTGCTGCCCAGGGAGGTGGTGGAGTCACCATCCCTGGAGGTGTTCACAAAAGGCTTGGATGTGGCACTTGGAGCCATGGTTTAGTTGTCATGAGGTGTTAGGTATTAAGTAATAGGTTGGACCTGATGATCTCTGAGGTCTTTTCCAACCTGGTTGATCCTATGATTCTATGACTCAGATTTTACTCGTGTCTATAAATGCAGAAGGCAGGCCACAGAAAGCCCCCTAAGAATACTTCCAGACATGGGAAGAGCAAAATGTTACTTTCAGAAGTGATTATATAAAGAATTTTATGGACTAATTTTATTTTAGCATTTTATTGTCTTTGTATTCCATACTTCCAGAGCACAGTACACTGCTGAGCTCAGATGAACAGTTGAGATGAGATGGTTTGGGGTTTTTTTTCCTCTTTTACCTATTGTTTCATATTATCCAATTAAAGCATTTGTACTGCTATTTTCATTTCAATACTGCCTGAATTCCCAACTCAAACCCAGTTCTTTTCTGCCCACACAATGTACTAACAAAGCAGGTTTGTCTCTCCCCAAAATCACCAGGGAAGGCTTCTCAGCTGTTCCCACAGATTTCATTGAATGACCTCTCTTGCAGCCTGGGTCAGGCACATCAATTGCTTTCCAATTCAGCCATTTTAATTGAAGCTGTCAGTTGTTCCTGTCACTTGGGTTGTTATGCAGAAATCTGAATTCATGTCCTACCCAAGCTGCTGATTGAGATTAGCACTCCCCAGGTCACAATGGACCAGTTTATGCAAGCCTCTTAATTTAAATTGACACCAAATTAAGTTTTAATTAGGATGAAGACCCACTTTATTCATGATACCAAGTTTTCTCATGCATTATTAGAGTGCAACTAAGCTACCAGGGAGATGATTACAATAAGAACCAAGAGGTCTTCACCTAATCTTCTGGACTTTATGACCCAGAAGTCAAAAAGTTGCAGCAGACATGAAGGTCTCAACTGATGAGTCTCCTTCCTCAAGCACCTCCAACACTTGGAAAGGAGACTTATTCACATAGTCAGAATAGGGATGGTGCATTCTTAGCACTGAACTTGTCTTCCACCAGCCTGACTTCAGGTTGGACTTGATCTTTGAGCTCTCTTCCAACCTTAGTGATACTGTGACTTCCACTAAACTCTCACTCTTGGCATTTTTAGTTCAGACAAAATAGCCACAAGAAGAAAGGCCATTTCCTACTTATACACTAAACCAGGATTTTAGCCCAACCAAAAAGAGGTGAGAACAAAGGGAAGCAAAGTCTGTGAGGAAAGAAAGAAGCTGGCAGAGCAACCAGTATACAAATAGTATTTTCAAGGCATTCCCTTCCTAATCCCATCCATAAATTACAACCCTTTCCCCTGCACTTCCATGTGGCTCATTTTGCTTTCTGTTTACACTTACATTCATCTTCAGTTTGTTCCAACCCAGATAAAACTGTAGCTAACATCCCCCTGGCTAAATTAATAAGAAGTGTCAACAAAAGCTCATCAGCCCCTGTGTTAATGGAATGCTAGAAGACATTAGGTTTTTAATAACTCAGAGGGATGACAGGTATTGTAGGACATTTAACAAAAAATCCTGGCAAAGAGGAAGCAGTCTTGTGACACTTCAAACTGTGGGTCCCAGAGGGAGTTTGGTCTGCTACAACTATTCTCCAGAAAAGCCTCAGCCTCGCCAAACTGCAGCAAAACTCATTTATCTTGTCATAGGGAGCAGCCGAGCGTGCACTGCCAGCTGACAGCGTGGCACTTCCTCACCACACACCGCTGCCTGGCCTCCAACATCCTGCTCCCTCCGTGGGTCTCAATCAACAGAAATGCTGTACTGCTAGCACTCCTCATTAGGCCCAACAGCTGTCTCCCCAGTCACACTGAGACACGAAACTGTTTTGCATAACAATCTGCTGAAACTTCACACATAGGGGAAAGGGGGGGGGGGGGGAAAAAAAGCTGTTGGAAATGTTGGACCGTGAAATGCTGATGCAGAACCTTTACTGGCAATGCACCAAAGAAAAGTTAACACTGCTCTCTCCATTTTGATTTGCAGCATATAGTGGGATTTACCCCTGAACACTGCCAGACAACAGTTTTTTGTGCCTGTGAGAAGGCATCTACTCACAAGCATTAGTCCTTGTGAGGGGTGAAGCTCCAGAGAAACGGACTAAAATGAAGCTCCAGAGAAACAGACTAAAACAAGAGCTCGGACACGTTTCTGCAACACACACCAAACTGTAGTTAAACAGCAAAATTTGAGTGCTCAAATGGGTCTCTCTCACTTCAAGTAGTAAAACTCAGGCATGAAACCTAAAGGAAATGCTATTTGAGACAATTATTTCCTGCACAAGAATTTCCTTTCTTTTAGGGGAACAAAGTGTATCCCCACACGGAGCAGGCTGCAGCCTAGGGGGAAGTCACCACCGGGGTTTAAAACCTCCAGACACAGACAACAGCTTGTACATTTAAAGGGTGGTGGCACTGACCACAGGAGTCCCAGGTGAGAAGCATTCAAGTTTTGGAAGTGCTAAAGGCACTGGATTCCACAAAGACCTATAAACAATTCCCAAAGCCTGATTGTGGACTTCTCTCCAAAGATCAGCAGAGATTTTTCTTCCAGCTTGAGAGGAAGAACAAACCACGATGGAATTAACATAGGAGGGGAGGGTTCAATAACTGCTAGCACTGAAAAGTGCTTTTTTAGTGTTTAAATCAACGTTGTCTGTTCCAGAGATATGCATTTCATGGTATTTACATTGCCAGCATCTCCTTTTCTCACCATCATATAACGAAATGATACAGGATTGAAGCACACACACAAAGCCCAACACTGCCGGGCACAAAACTACCGCCCGTCCCAGCGGGCTTGAAGCCTCGATCCCTCCCTCGCGTTTCCAAACCCAAGAGCTGCTCCCGGCGAGAGGAATACCACACCGGACACGGAGGAGCAAGAGGCGGCAGCCGCCCGCTGCGCTCTGGGAGGGCTCTGCAGGGGCTCCGGCTCCTCTTTGCGCCGCTTGTCGCCGGGTGGCGTGCGGCGGGGCGCTGGCGCCCCCTGCTGGCCCCGCCAGGAGCGCTCGGACAGCACGCCTCTGCTGCTCGCTCAGGGTCCGTCGCGCTCCGTGCAGGTGTCTTTGGGCACCCAGGAGGAAAGCGAGCGCTGGGCAGCATCAAACGGGGCGCGATGGAACCAAAAAACCTCCGAGCCACGCCCTGCCGGGATTCGGTGGTGGTTTGGATCCTTTGTGGGGAGGAATAAACTCGCGGGGGGAAGGGGTTACAGGGCTTACTGTATGCTGGCCTCCTTGTTGAGATGTCTGGCATATAGTTTAGGAGTTATCTAATGAAATGCACATGGTGGGGGGAAAAAAGGCTGCTCTATGGGTTCTAGACAGCTATTTGTCAGGTACTACTTAGCAAGAGGCTCAAGGACTTCAAATCATCAGCATCGATGACAGTAACACCCAGGTTACAGAACTGATTCCAAGAGCCTATCAAAATATGTTACATTTGGTGAATTATTCAGATTTAAGACAGCCAAAAAATGCCTGGTGTGTATGTGCTAAAAGCATTTCCTCTATGCTGCTGAATGTGAGAAGGCTGTTACAGTGTTGATTTGAGAGTAATTTTAGAATCATTTGCTGATAGCAAGTACAACAACGGACCAAAAATAAAATCCCTCAGAGCGTCCCGACTGCAAAATACCGAGCCCCCATCTCCCCTCTGACTGCATTCCTCAGTGACTGATGTGATTCTGTGACAGAATCATCTCTTCAACAAAATGAACAACCTTAGTCATTCAACAGCAAACTCAGTTTTGAGACTCTCAGAAGTTTTGAGTGTATTTGGTGAAAAAAAAACCTGCGTCAACACTAAAAACCTCATACACTGCAAGAACTAAACAGACACAGACAATACACACAAACAGAAGTATGAAGACAACTAAAAGCTGCAACAGAGAGACCAAAGAGGTTGCTCAAGGTCTGTTTCATTCATAAAAAATAAACTGCCCAACTCTTCACAGGTTTCAGAGGCAGAGGCCAAAATATCAGCACAGCATTTCCATGTGCACCTTCACCCCAGATCAATGGCATATGGACTCAGCATACAGATAGAATAGAACCTGAAAGCATTCATGATCCTTTCTCTGATAAAAATACTCTGAAACAAAGCAATTAATTAGCTCAGGAAATGCATGCACCCATGGCACACAAAAAACTTCCAACCTTTACAAGTCGCTCTAGAAAAGGTGATAGAGGAGTACAAAAATGATGGCATGAAGCAACTTCAGGACACAGACCACAAAATAAAGCTTACTTTTCTATCATGAGAAGATGGCTACATATATGGGATGACTGTCACACACCAAATAATTTATCAAGCTGAGGAGTCAGGGGCAGGGCATGATATAAAGAGGTTTCACATCATATATGCGTTAGGCAACAGCAAGGAAAATGGGAAAGTGGATCCTGAACTCAGTCATAATGCAAGCTGCACCTCTGAATTAACCAAAAACTAGGAAGCACAGATGAGTATTTGTAGGTTTTGTTTGGAGCTATGACTAACAGTCACCTTTTAATTCTGAAACAGTCACATTCAAGCATTCCAAAACCTTTACTTTAACCAAGGAAGCAAATATTTTTTGTATCTCAAGGTTGCTCCTGCGTTTTCTGTGTACCAAAGCCCTGACTAAGGGAATGGGAAGCCAACATTGTCACAGAGATCCTCATGACTACATTTGCCCACATTCAATAGTAGCCAGAATAAAAACTTAAAGCCTGAATTGCTAAGTAAAAATGTTACACCAAAAGCTCTGTTTAGACATAACATGGCAGTCAGTGCCCTCACTTCAATTTCTTAGTTTATGTACAAATTAGAAGTTTATCTTAAAAGAGCAAAAATTAATCCAGCCTTCCCCCCCCCCCCCACTGGTTCCCAAGAATTGACCTTCATTTCACAGTGAGTATCATGACAAGCAGAGGCAATCTGCTTCAACTGTATTACAGCAATACTCCTAAAGTACAGGTGTAAGCAATGTGGGAAACAACCTCATACCTTCAATTACCTTTAATTGTAAAGAGGTTTAGCTAGACTTACCATATGAGCAATAGCACACCAAGAGCCCTGGCTGGCTGTTTTGGGAATTAAGTACTGCTGTGTTACATGTGAAGGAGGACAGTTAGGGGGTTCTGTGAAAATCAGTCTCATAAAACAGGGGAATGAACTTAGGACCTCAAAAAGAGCACAGGAACAGTTTTGTGCAGATTAGCAACTGAACACATTCATACTTTTGGAAGTCATCAAAACCTGTGAAGGAAGTGCCACTCACTCTGTGTGGCCCTGAAAGACATTCACAGAATGGATAGAAGGATCTCTGAAATCCCACAGGCGGAAGGTCGTGTCGCGGGACGACGTCACCACCAGCCGCTGGGTGGGATGCGTACAACAGTGCGTCAGCTCTTGGTCGTGCCCTGCAATCACAGGTGAGGACATGTAAGGTCATGGAGGTAAGGCTTTTCCTTTCCACATGAAATGAATGGAATGAAATGCTGGTGATTTGCAGTAATAGTTCTGAACTTTAATGTCACCATGGCTGTGAAAAGCTGGAACTGTTTCAGAGTACCGAGCCCTCGCTGCTTGCTTCCCATCATTATTAAATACTGATAGGTTATTGCTGCTTAAGGTGACACGAACAAAAAGCATTTTGCAAGAACTACAATTTGGCTACATTCAGTTTAAAAATGACTGCTTTCACAGGTTACATTATAAGCTTAAAAGAACACCAACTCATGCTCAGAGGATTTGCAAGGTTGGAATTTTAGAAAGCACTGCAAGATTGAGCAGCAGCTGAAGTCACTACACACTTGCATCGCAGTCCAGAGGAACGACTTCCTCTTCCCCGTTGGTACCCACAAATAATGGCATGTATAAAAATAAGCCACCAATTCATCCTTTTGTGAGTGACAAATACCTGTGAGAGAATGGACAAGTTCAGAAGTCTCTACATCATACAGATTTGCTGTCCTGTCCCATGATGCTGTCACAGCTTGCTTCCCTCCAACAAGCCAGTCAGCTGCTATGACCACTCCTTGATGGCTTTTGAGTGAAGTTAATGGGGCTCTGACAGTGGGACAGTCACTAGAGCCATCCCCATCTCCATCAGGTTCATCTTTATCTGAGATCTCCACTTCATCTTCTCCAGACATTTGCTATAATATGCAAGAGGAATAAAGATTTAGAAGAAAAGGGAAGGAATGTCTCTGTTACATGGTACAGAGTAAATGCTTCTCAGTCCCCTCAATGTGAATTTGGGTAACTTAATTCTATAGAATGCAGCCTCGTGCAGGTACTATCAAAAACTTAGCAGGAGGAGTAACACCAGTGGGTTAAAAGCAGTTGAGTTTTTAAAGATAGGAAGCATCTAACAGAACACTGACTATTTTAATCTTTGGGAAGAGCATCATTTACAGCTGTATTTTTATCCCTTAGAATCAAAATCCTGACAGCAATATCTGTCTGCTGGTCAATAATCATCAGGCAGTGCTGATGTAAACTGCACACAAAAATTCTTTTGCTAACCCAAGACAAATAGGCTTTTCTTTCATGATGTTTGGGTGTAAAAGAAAAGATAACATTTGTCCTACTCTTTCACTGTATTCAATCTGGCATTTCCATTTTGAATCAAACATTTTCCATTCAGAGCTCTATCTCCTATTACACAGCCATCTCTTGCCTCAACTTCCTGAGAAGCTCATGCTATAAACTACATTTGACTTCACAGTTTTGGAAGTGCAGTGCTTTTAAGTCAAATACAGTCCACAGTAAAGAGTGACTAACAAAAGCCTGGGGACAATCAGAGAGTGTGATGAGTGCTGGCAAGAGCTGATGTGAAATAAATAAAGACACAATTAAATAAATGCCGAGTCTGTAACCATCAGTTTTTCATTCACAGCAACTATAGCTAATACAGGTGCCTCATTAAGCTACAAAACAACCCCACAATAGCTTTGAGAAGAATGTTATTATCTATTATTCAAATCATTACCAAAACAAATTTACTTGAGAGTTCATTACCAACACATCTATCAATTCATGTACTCGCAGCTGAACCACAGAGCTTTGAAAACATGGAGTGAGACTTGTTTGAATTAAAGGCTCAAATACCTGATAAACTGAAACCTTCAAATCCCACCTCTGGCAATCCTGAAATCATGCCATTTTTAAATTATGTATAAATTTAACAACCAGTCTTATCATAAAACCTGCATCTGATGGAATTGCTGTGCAATTAGTTTAGCTGCAGTTACTTAGTTGATTGCTTACATTGCAGTCTGCGGTTGGCTGAGGGGCAGGCAACTGTACAATGTATCTCCAGATGTGAGCTGTCTGGTCTCCAGATGCTGCACAGGGGGAAGAGAGGTGTGAAAGAGAGAGATATTAAACAGGAGTATTTCCATAGACAATAAAACCAAACTTTAGCACCAGAACAAGAGGACACAGTCTCAAGCTGCACCAGGGGAGGTTTAGGCTGGATGTTAGGAAGTTCTTCATGGAAAGAGAGATTGCCCATTGGAATGTGCTGCCCAGGGAGGTGCTGGAGTCACCATCTCTGGAGGTGTTTAGGAGGAGACTGGATGGGGTGCTTGGTGCCATGGTTTAGTTGATCAGACATTGTTGGGTGATATGCTGGACTTGATGATCTCAAAGGTCTTTTCCAACCTGGTTAATTCTATTCTATTCTATTCTATTCTATTCTATTCTTTCTATTCTATTCTATTCTATTCTATTCTATTCTATTCTATTCTATTCTATTCTATTCTATTCTATTCTATTCTATTCTATTCTGCTACATTTGGCAATGCTGAGTTGCCTATTTTTCTAACAGACACAATTGTGACCTGCCTGGTAAGTAAGTGTCAATATCAATGGTTACTTTGCTGGATGCAACAATGATAAGAACATAACTCACTATGCAGAATCTAAGTAGCTACCAAATTAATCATTCCTGCAGTGAAAACATCCACTTAAATACTACACATGAGTAACACTCCTATTCTAATGCCTCACATTTCAGGAAGGCATTTAACACATCAACAGGTGTCACCCTTCAGCTGCTATTTCTCATTTTACTGGGGTGGTTCTTCAATGATTTCTTCTATTAAATGTTTTTAGCCTGTTTTTTATAAGAAACCCCCCAAAAAGCAAGTGTGCAGCTATCCTGCTTCTGCCTTAGGCAACTCAGCTTAACTAGCACTAGTTTACAGCTCTGCAGGGACCATCTGATTTTAGACTTGAATTGTTTTGGAAATAGACTTATCCATTATCATCTAGGGAGAAACTCAAGATTCCCCTTGTTATGAACAGAATAAACATACTCTAATACATTGGGGTAGAGTGATGACAGCTCTAGACTGAGAAGGAAAACAGTTTGTTATGAGCATGCACAGTTCTGACAAGTGCAATGTACATGAAATCAGGAGGAAAAAGATCTCGTCTAAGAGATCAGGTAAGAAGGCAAGAAGAAAGGTCAACCTGTTACTGTTTCTGGACCAGGGAGGAAGACTTTTTTCATTTCAATCAGTTCTAAATCAATCAACACTGTAGAACACTTCCCCTCAAAACTTTCAATGACAGCTTTCAGAACCACCTCACAGCAAAATGAAAGGTGATGTTAGCTGTGAGCTGCTTTTGTTGGCTTGCTTTCATTTTTTGTCAGTCAGTTTTTATAACACCACTGTTTATGGCACTGAAACAATGGTTACTGTTACCATATCAGAACAGCCAAACTTAAATCACTGTCAGCCTAGACAAGAAGGCATTCTACTCCCTATCTTCTTTTACAGTAGTCACTGTAGATGAAGAACAAGCAGTGTTTTAATTTCTAACCTCAGTAATAATTATCCTCCTTCTACAATGACATAGCTAACAGCAGCAAACTGAGTCTACATCTCTTTAATCCCAAAGCTAGTGCCCTAATTGCTTGACCATATGAAGCATGGTATTACTTCAAACCCAAAGCTGCACTGATGGTATTCTCAGTCCCTCTGGGAACCCATGCTGTCTGTGCCTGGTGATTGTACTATTCTTTAAATGCCTCTCAACAGTACCCAGTGTAATCTCCCTAATTTTTCCAGGGAGTGAGGTTGAACTAACAAGTCTGTAGTTCCCTGGGTCTTCCTTGATGTCCCTTCTGAATAACACCGGGTTACTCCAGACAGCAGGGGCATCCCCAGACTCCCAAGACCTTTGGTAGATGATAGCATTTGCTAGCTTCTTCAGTAGTCTGGGATGAATACTACCAGGCCCCATGGACTTGTGAACATCAGCTGAGTTAAGATTCTAAGTATCCGTTGTTTTGTAGCAGGTAAGAAAAATGACAGTGATATGACAAACAAGCATGGGAATCATAGAGTCAATAAGGTTGGAAGAGACCTCAGAGATCATCAAGTCCAACCTGTCACCACAGACCTCATGACTACTAAACCATGGCACCAAGTGCCACGTCCAATCTCCTCTTGAACACCTCCAGGGACGGTGTCTCCACCACCTCCTTGGGCAGCACATTCCAATGGCTAACAACTCTCTCTGTGAAGAACTCTCTCTCCTCATCTCCAGCCTAAACTTCCTCTGGCACAGCTTGAGACTGTGTCCTCTTGTTCTGGTGCTGGGTGCCTGGGAAAAAAGAGCAACCCCCTCCTGGCTGCAAGATCTAGCTCTGATTTGTATGGCTTGAAGTATAAAAATAATGCAACAGACAACTATGCTGACAAAGGAGTAGGGAGAGGGCCTGCAACCAAAGAGATGCTAGAGAATGAGAGTTGCTTTTCCATCACGATTAACATAGCACATGAAAAAACTTCACATACCTGTAAGAGCCACTTGCTCAGTTGGATGAAACTTTATGGAATTCACTGTGTGAAACAGAGCAAAGTTTTAAGGTAGTACACTAAAAGAATTATTCCACAGTATTTCATCATTAAAAGATTGGCAATTAGCAAGTCTTTGGTTTGAAGTAATTTTCTGTAGCATGGCAAACACTCAGGTGAGATAAAGCACAGTGGTATTGGAGTACATAAACCTGTGTAGTACCAAGGGAAGCAGCTATAGTTGATTAGACAACACTACATACTTTCTAGCAAGGTACTTCAAGAATTTAGCACAAGTACTTCACGTTGTAGAAGACAAACAAACCACATCCAAATCAACATGTGTGACAGGAGATAATGCTCTGGACTTCCATAAAGATAATTCTGTATTTGGAACTCTCTCTAACATGATTAAAAACTCACCATACATGACCACCAGCTTTCTGGTTATTATGTATGATTGCAGGAACAAATGCCTAAAAACCTAATCTTCAAAGCAAAATTCTGCTACTACACAACAAATTATCTATCAGATCATGTACTAAGCAAAGAAATGCAAACAGTTGTTCACCCAGCAGCTGCATTTTGTATCCCAAATATAAGACAGATCCTGCAAACCAGCTTTTCTTGTTCTGCATATGGGTAAGACCTCAGTGAGTTCTGACATTTATCTTCTGAATGTTGTAAGCGTGCCTGTAGGTTTCTTTACATGGACTTGTTTATTCACTTAGCATTTAAAGAACTGCCTTAGTAGGGACCTCCAAGAAGGAATCTTAATACAAAACATTCTCTGTATGATGATTAGTGGATCTGCACAACTGGCTCGTTGATGGTGTTGGCAAACATGCAAGTGAAACCTCAATAAACATTTTTGTAGCTGTCCAAAACTCATTTCCCCCTCCCACACTGTTTCCAGTTTTCACAACAGACAGACTCTTATCTTACCTGATCCAACATGCCCTACATACTTGACAAGGCATTTCCCTGTTTCTATGCTCCACAGCAAAGCAGTGTGATCTACAAAGATTAAAAGGCAGTTAGAAATGTTACAAATGTATGTGTTAACCAAATCAACAAACAAGTTAGCTCCAAATGTAGAGCACACCACATGGAATAGATTTCAAATGCAGAACACAACAAATCCTCTTGAATACCACTTTATATATGAAATAAAAGTTTGTTTGGTTTTATAACTTAATGCCTATCTGCCCCTCAAAAGCAGAAGAGCTGTCCCAAGTGGATTAATTTGCTCTAAGTGCTGCAAGGAAAGTTCTGCTTTTGCTATTGTTGCTAACTCAGTTATACACTTATGTATAATGCCCCACCTGTGTGTCATGAGACTCAAATAGCACAGAAAAAGCATGCAGTGGTGAAAAAGTCAGGCAGTCACTAGAAACAAGAGTTCTGTGCACAAACTGTTTAGTTCCTGCATGGAAGTCCTAAATGCATATAGGTCAATGCAGAGCACTACAGAAAACTTGAAGAAATCACTCCAATGCTACTCCCTTGTCCTGCCAAACTCCAAAATAAAGAACAATTTTTAAGTACCTGTAAGTGGGATCTGGAAAATGCTTCCAAGTTATATCAGGACAAGACAAGATGTCCCATGTGAACACAAAATGTAGCCCTTAGCAGGCACAGTTCAGTTTATGAAGCAGAGGGTCCTGGTCCATAATACTTATGTCCAGGAAGCATCCTCAGATTCCATTCCAGCTTTAAAAGACTATCACTTCTGAATCTGAAACTGCCCAGTCCTGACCAGTTATGGTTTGTTTACTCCAATCACACACAACTCTACACTGGTGTTTGGATCATAATAGATTTAGTGACTTACTCATTAGTACCTGTTTCCCTCCTGTGTGGGAAGGAAGAAATCTACTAAGTTACTAATAACTGAAAACTAAGATTTCTAGCTGCCCCCACATCCTCAGGCAAAAGTCAGATAAGTGTGAGAATCCAATATGCAAACTGGGACTGAGTCTAGGGCTTCTCTAAAGCAAAGGCTAAGTGATACTATGATAGAAACTCGACAGGGATCCTGTGTACAGCCATGTAGCTCTGTGCAAGAGACATCTCCAAGCAGGCAGCTTCCCCCACACCCATTTACACCATCCAGAAGGCTAGAGCTGATCCTAAAGGCAGCGTGACCTGCATGGAAGTTAACCAGCACATAGACCAGAAAGATCACCAAGGATGCCCAAAACCTCTAAAGGGGAAATGCATTTCAAGGAAACTCCAATGCAAGGCTTTCCTATCTAGAGAACATCTTTAAATATTCTTTCAGTGTGAAGCTGAGTATTCAAGTATGCTTTTGATCCACATTTGCTATAGCTTAGGGACTAAACCAGGGTTTTCTAGAGATTCAAGCAACAGAACTTTACCAGCAGATGCAGTTCCCAACACCACTGGCTGAGTTTTCGCGACACTGACATCCCAAATACCATCCCTGTGGCCAACATATTCCTTTACCAGTTGACAGATTGCCCTGGATGTTGTAGTTTTAAAACTGGATACAATCTGAAATAGCAGAGATACCAACATATTTTTTCCACATCGACCCAAGATCAAGTAATTATCTCACAAATACAAAGAGAGTATTTTTCATAATGATCCTTTAGCGTTCTGACAGTTCACTACTGTTCAAACTTTGATTCTTCGTGGTAGCAAAAAGTGAGTTTGGATGCAAACATACCTCTTCATTTCCTTTGTTAATAACCCCCTCCTTTTTTAAAGGGCACCAGATAAACTGTTCTGTGGGCCAATAATGTAATCCCATTGGAGCAGTGAGTTTTACAAATGCAGTGTGCACTTCTCATTCAGTTTGGGTGTGGGAGGATCATTTAACAAAAACCACACCAAAACCCCTCAATGCTTTCTTTGCCTATTCCCAAACAAATGTATCTGATAATTTAAAGACAGACTGCATTACCTAGTGTAAAGTCTTTGAAAAAGCTCACTTAACACATAACTGTAGTAAAATCCAGAAGCATTCCCATTTAAAACACTCACATTCAAAACTGCACAAAGCTAATCAAATCTGGACACGATGATCTTGAAGGTCTCTTCCAACCTGGTTTATTCTGTTCTATCCTATCCTATTCTATTCTAATCCAACATTAACCTGAGCCAGCTGATTTGTGTAATAAAGCTTTTCTTGTTTAGAAAGATATGTCTGTCTCATCTAAACATTTGATAAGCACACTCCCTCAAAGCCAGTGCTAGTGGGGAAGCAAAGAAGGCTCATCAAATCTAAGTTAGTACTTGCATATGTAATAACAAATGAATAGAAAGAAAAACACTCAGAAAAATGGCAGAACTGGAAGGCTCAAGAGTAGAGGAAAGCTGAGAAGACTCAGTATCCACAGAAAGAAACCCAACCTATGTTTTTAGATAAAGTGGACTGCAATACTTTTAAATACAGGAAGTTTGACTTGCTGGAACACTTCCAACGACAACTGCAATGAAGAGTGGTGAAAGATGACTTTAAAAAAATCAAACCCACTGTTAGAATACCCCATTTTTACTTGACAAGTCTTGAAGCTCCTAAATGTTCTTTGAGGAAGACTGTCTGAAAAGCTTTGCTAAAACTGAGACAAGAAGACTTCCATTTATCAGTGTTTTCGCCTGCATGAAATTATGGGCAGGTTAAGCCAAAACCTTTAAATGCTCCAATACAAATCACATTAAGACTTCTCTCCAGCTTAGTAGAAGCTAGAAAATGAAGTCTGCATTTCAGATCTACTAAACTGAGGTTAAAATCCCAATAGGTTTTGGTATTTCAAAAAAACAAAAGGTCATAAGTATGTCATTAAAGTAAATTACTTTCTAAAAGGTTTCTAGAAGTTAGAAGAGTATCTGCAAAAGCATCCCAAATCCTGAGCATGTCAGCTTTCCAATGATGATATGATAGTGCCCTATGTGAATTCCAAATTAACAACTAATAAGTTATCTAGCAGGAGGAGGAACAATCATTAAGGATGCATTGAAAAGACAATGAGTTAATGGTAAAGATCGTTAGCTCAACCATACTCTGAACACAGTCCTAGAGGTGCAACTTTCACACTGAATGAAGTCCTCCAACTAAGCTATGAGAAGTGGAATTACACAGTTAAGTAAATGGGTAAGGATTAATATTTCCAAAGAAGTTTTTCAGCTCTCAAACCATGCTTGCATTGTGTCTTTCTAACCAGTCAAATTCTCATGCAAAAGCTTGCCAGGAGAAATCTCCTCAAGAAGCAGAGATTTTCCAAAGCTGCTGGACAGTGGTTTCAGGGATCAGTTAATGAGCAGGCTGTAAAACTCCTTGGGGAGTATTAGCAGTCCTGAATGAACACAAAGACAAGTATTCCAGAACACTCCCTAACACTAAATACCAGATATAGCTAACACACAGGTTTTCTACACATTGTTTTTCCTTCTTTTTTGTTGCCACTCCCCTCACACACCAGTAACTGGATAAACTAGGCAGTGCCTGGATTACTTCATTGTCCCTTAAGCACATAAACAATTTTCCAAGAAAGAAAAGGAACTAACTAACATGTAACTTTCTAAAAAGAGGCCTCTCTACTGCAGAAAGTCTTTGCAGTAACTTCAGCAGATCTCAGACTACCACATACAAGCATAAACAACTGGGTCAAGAGACAAAAGGTTGCAGCTTTGACTCCTGTGTGTAGGAAGGAAGAAGTCATCAAAATAAATCCACTCCTATGAAGAGCAGAAACATTTCTGGACAGAGATCCTCTCAACTTCAGCATTCCTGTCAGCTTTCCTCTCTACCCTCCAGCAAATTCTGATTGAAAGTCATGGGAAGAGCTGTATCAGCACATTCCTGGTTATTGATTGAGATAATAGATACATGTGATGTCTGTAATAAGGTATTAAATTCTTCATGTTCCACTACTCAGGACTACTTTCCTGTGCATGCGTATCAAAACATTGGGAAGCAAAGTTGTCACCCAGGAGCTTCCATCTCATACTTCCCAGCTACCCATGCTGAAGTTGTGAAGCCCACCTGCCTTGCCTAGGACATGAGTGCTATATTGCAAGACAGGCATTTAACACCAGCCTTAAAAACCCCCAAACCAACCCCAGCACTATACTAGACAGAGTGCTACTCCACAACTACATAGCAGATGTACTAATACTACATCACCCCTATTAATACGATATTTTCCCTATTCAAGTGGCCTCATTAAGGAATTTACTTCAATCTACTTCAAGACTTCAAGTCTTCATTAACTCCAAGTAAAAGGAAGAGTCAGCTCTATGCATCAGAGTGGTGAGAATAAAAGAGAAAGTTTGAAACCCAATAAAATGTAAAGGAGACCAAACAAAATGCAGTAATGATGTGTAGAGGTTTCATCTGTCTCATACCTTGCTAGTAGATGCCTTGTAAGTTGTCTTCAATTTCTGAGAAAGCTGACTGGTACTGTGACTGGCTGTTGAGACAAATAAATTCAAAGGGAGGGATTTCAAACACAGCATTAGCTTCCTTGCAGAAGTAACTGGTATTAGCTCCCTTCAATAAGATGTTAAGTTTTGGTCAGAAAAATGCCACAAAATACTAATTAAAAAAATACTAGTTTAGGATTCTTTGTGGTTCTCTTACCTTTTGTTTTCAGTTGTCCTTTGCTCAGCTCGGCTCCATCAATGGTCTGTCCTTCCCCTGCTAAGCGCTCATTCAGCGTATCGATCTCTCTACGTACTAAGAAAAGCAACACTTCACATGAACAGCATTTACACCACCATTAACATCCCCGTTAGCAACCATTGTGGCTACTAAGTAACCTATTTTATTCTAAGGACAGGAAAAGCCATCAGCTGCGACTTTCATAAAGCAGGCCTCACTAAGACATAAACCAAGACTCCTGCTGACTTTTCCAGCAATCAGCCTTGACCCAGAGTCCAAGAGAAGTATTGGTGGCTTCTAATTACTGTTCCAAATGTGGCTAAGGATTAGTAAAACAGCTTCTGTGAGATGCTTGGCACACCTGCACCAAATCAAATCCAGCCAGAGACTGAATACTTGCAGCATCATAAGAATTTTAGCCACAGAATTAGTATGCTATTTCTCAACAAAGATCTACTTCATCAGGCAATAGCACCCTCCCCTGCATGCCTGCCTTGTAAGAGTTTCAGCAAGAAAGTGCAGCACACATCTATTTTTAATACCTTGAAACACACTAAAGAATTACACTGACCTGTACCTTCTCACATTCAAGTGTTTTAAACCACTACATACTATCCAAGTGTTCTAACTGCACATCAGGCAAAGCATGTATTTGCAACAAGAGCATGCTCTTCTGGCAATTCTTTGTCACTCTCACCAGGGCCATTTCAACAGCAGAGTGATGGCATGACTGAAACACATCAGGTACCTGGAAATTATTTACAGTGGCTGGGCTGCTTTGATAAAGGTGCTCAACTTTACTCTAAAGAACATTTTCAGTGGCTTACATTTTATTCCCTCAAAATCTGAGCTGATACTCTTTAAGCCCTATGAGGAGAGGCTGAGGGACCTGGGGTTGATTAGCCTGGAGAAGAGGAGGCTCAGGGGAGACCTTATTGCTCTCTACAACTACCTGAAGGGAGGTTGTAGACAGGCGGAGATTGGTCTCTTCTCCCAGGCAAACAGCACCAGAACAAGAGGACACAGTCTCAAGCTGTGCCAGGGGATGTTCAGACTGGATGTCAGGAAGAAATTCTACACAGAGAGAGTGATTGGCCATTGGAATGTGCTGCCCAGGGAGGTGGTGGAGTCACCATCACTGGAGGTGTTCAGGAGGAGACTGGATAGGGTGCTTGGTTGCATGGTTTAGTTGATTAGGTGGTGTTGGATGATAGGCTGGATGTGATGATCTTGAAGGTTTATTCTATTCTAAATGTTCTCATATGAAATCTTCCTGAGAGGCTTTAACCAAGCAGTTTTCCCACTGTTCTTGAGAGTAAATCTAAGTCTGTCTTTTCACAAATTCCTGACTTCTTTAAAGAGGAATTCACTGCCAGGCTTTCAGATGTGAGAACATGACACACCAAGAATATGGTTCCTGCCATTTCTGAGAAATTCACTTAAGTCTCAGTTCTGAGGACTAGAAAGGTCAGTTTACATTTCCATACCACATCCAGATGCCTGAAATGAGCAAAGCAAGATTCTCTTTCCTGTCTTCCCAGCCACATAAACCTAAACCTTTATGGAATATAAATAATATGAAAGACAAGTAAACAAAAAGATGGGCTTGTAGTAACAGATGACCAACACAATAACCAACCAGGCAGATACAAGAATTGCCTGAAAGGACTAGTGATGAAGACTGGAAGGGAAATTAAAAGAAGAAACTAGAAATCAGTTGTAGTCAGTGCAAGGGAGTATATGAAAATCCAGGGAGGGTAATCAGAGAATCTCTACATACAGTAAGCACAACACTAGTGTAGGAATTACACCAGGAACCAAAACCAGCAGACTGTGCATCAGAAGAGAAAACATTTAGGAATTATCAGGGCAGTGGAAAGGGACTACAGAAGCCAGGGGTGAACTAGAATGACATGAATAAGACAAGTAAGAAACAGAAATGGAATGGAAGGCAAACAGTCATGCTCTGGAGGGTACTGACAAATTCAGCACTTGCTTTCTGACAGACATTTTTGAAAGCTGGGGAGGGAAACCCTCTTTTTCCTGCTACCAGCCAGCTTCTCAGCAGGAGGCTGAGAACTCAGTTGTGCTAATTGTCACTAAAAAATGTGTAGTGCTGGTGATAGCTTTTAACCAAAGCAATCTCTTCTTTTAAGAGAACAAAAAACCAGTGCATTTTCAAAAAGCATGCAAGAACTTTTTTGAACACAAGTGTTTGGTTTAACTGTGGGAACAGATTAGGTGTGGAAAAAAACTTGACCTGGAGCCAAACCAAACAGATTCCACAACTCAGAAGCCAGGCCAGGCAACACGGCTTCCAAAATCCAGCAAGGAATGCTGAGCGGAGGCTTTACTCTATGAATTACTCTCGATCCTCTCACACCACCCTGGACCACTTCCATCACTGTATGACTGCACTCTCACTAGTTAAATAACATCTTCTGCAGGTGACACCTGGAATTTCCATCTGAGTGCTCAGCTTCAAAACTCATGACAGTTGTAGGTGCTGGTTATGCAGTGTACTAAGAATTGTGATCCAAAGCCACCATATTTTACACTCTTTTGAGTAAGACACTTTTCCACCTTCATTTACTGATGTTGTATCATTAAAATGAACCCGGCAAATAAACAGCAAAGCCACCAGCTCAATGGCTGGACAGAGCTGCCACCGGATGAACATGGTATAGAACAGAGCCTACACTGACCAGGAGACAAACCTTTCATTTTCCCTGACTAAGAGTCACAGAGGACAACACACATCAGTTCTCACTGCTTGTATGGAAGAGCTAAGGAAGTGAGAGGAAAGTTCTTCACTGAGAGAGTCGTCCACCATTGGAATGTGCTGCCCAGGGAGGTGGTGGAGTCACCGTCCCTGGAGGGGTTCAAGAGGGGATTGGATGTGGCACTTGGTGCTATGGTCTAGTCATGAGGTCTGTGGTGACAGGTTGGACTTGATGATCTTTGAGGTCTCTTCCAACCTTGGTGATACTGTGATACTATGATACTGTAACTCCACCTTTGACTGCAAGTTCGAAACAATTCTTCAACGCCTCAAAGAACAGCGATGTTAATTATACACAACAGGAGCCACTGTAAGCATCCCAACTGGTGCTACTGTATCTCAAATCCAAACAATTCATAAATTGCTGTGAACCAGATAACTCACATTCCAAATTTTCAATGTAGAGGTTTTCAAACTCCCGTTCTATTTGTCCAAAAAGTTCAAGGAGCGTGTTCCGGACAGAAGATGGTAGTTTAGAATCCTAGAAGACAAAAATACAGGGCTGTTATTTTTCTTGATGTGCTTTTCATGTAGCTACCCTTCAAACTTATTTTTAATGTTCTCTCCATCCCCCAGCAATCAGGAAAATTAAAGCTACTACTAGCGTAGAACACACACAAAAAAAGCTTGGTGCATTCACGGAATTACTCATTTTTAAGTACCACCCAAATTCGAGGGAACTTTATTGTTCGACATGAGTTTAAGGATGCTCAGAGCCTCTGCTCGTATGTGTTTCAGCAAACCCAAACCGAAAGACATTAGTCCCATTCCGACAGACTGAATCAGGAGGTAGCGTGTGCGCAGTGGCCACCAGAGGGCAGCACACGCCTTCAGCCAAGCCAGCATCTCATTCAGAGTATCACAGTATAACCAAGGTTGGAAAGGACCTCGAGGATCATCGAGTCCAACTTATCAACACAGACCCCATGACTAGACCATGGCACCAAGTGCCACGTCCAATCTCCTCTTGAACGCCTCCAGGGACGATGACTCCACCACCTCCCTGGGCAACCCGTTCCAATGCCGAATGACTCGCTCGGTGAAGAACTTCCTCCTCACCTCGAGTCTAAACCTCCCCTGGCGCAGCTTGAGACTGTGTCCCCTTGTTCTGGTGCTGGTTGCCTGGGAGAAGAGGCCAACCCCTTTCTGGCTACAACCACCTTTCAGGTAGTTGTAGAGGGCAATGAGGTCACCCCTGAGCCTCCTCTTCTCCAGGCTTAACAATCCCAGCTCCCTCAGCCTCTCCTCATAGGGCTTGTGCTCAAGGCCTCTCACCAGCCTTGTTGCTCTTCTCTAGACACGCTCAAGTGTTTCAATGTCCTTCTTAAACTGAGGGGCCCAGAACTGGACACAGGACTCAAGGTGCAGCCTAACCAAAGCAGAGTACAGGGGCACAATGACTTCCCTGCTCCTGCTGGCCACACTATTACTAATGCAGGCCAGGATGCCCTTGGCCTTCTTGGTCACCTGGGCACACTGCTGGCTCATATTCAGGTGGCTGTCAATCAGCACCCCCAGGTCCCTCTCTGTTTGGGAGCTCTCCAGCCACTCCGACCCCAGCCAGCATGGGATTGCCATAGCCGAAGTGCAGCACTTGGCACTTGGACATGGACTCGGGAACAACTAGAGAAGCCTGCCATGATCCCCATCTTATCAGTTACTTCTGAATGCCCGTTTTTAAGAGAAAAGCAAAAGAAATCACAAACAGTCCTCCTGCAGAGCACACCTGTTTTGTGCATCACTCAGTTTTAGACCAGTTTCACAGCTACTCCAAGAAGTGGTACTCTGAGCACAGCTCCTTATGTCCCTCTAGGGTTTTCCTTTCTGCAACTTCCTTCTGCAATTTCCCCTTCAGACAGCACTTTGTCAAGCAGAATGTGAAGTAAGTGTCAGTTAAAATCAACTTGAAACTAAATCTATTACACAAGAATACTACACAAATGAATCACCATTAAGAGAAGCACTGATGTTAGAAGAATTCTTTTCAATTCAGCTACCTAATTCCACACAGAATCACAGACTAGTAGGGGTCCAAAGTGACCTCAAAACATCATATAGTTCAAGCCCCCTGCCAGAGCAGGATCACCTAGAGTGAGGTTATGAAAGACACTAAATTATCCTGCAGCTTTTGAAACAGAACAGATGTTAGGAAAGGTTTTTCAATCCACTACTCAGACCCTGAAAGCACTAGCAAATCTAAACCTGTCCTAAATTAACTAGCATAGTAAACCACATCCACTTCCTTTACTCTCTAATTAGCTGATTAAAGTACCATGCAATAACATTATCTGTTTATCTGCAAAATGACTTATCTAGATCTCATGTGGTGTACAGCTTCACTTGTGAAGCGGCATTAATACTCTGCTCATTACAATCTGCCACTGGCTGTTCAGATAATACATAAAACATTAAGAACATTAACATAATAAGCATAACACACTCACAGAGTTTAATAAGAATACTAAAACAGCCTAAAATTTTGGTTTAGTACACAGAAGCGACAGAATGCCTTGGGTCTCTCAGCTGCCCTTCACCTCCTTCCTGAAGTAGGGCTGCAGCAGTCCAGCGCATGAACAGTTTTCTATCCAACTTCTAGATGATCAGAAGTAACAACTTTTTAGTTCTAAGGAAATCAATGCTGCAATTTACTGAGTAATAGATTTCCTTTTCTTTTAAATGCCACAACACTGAGAAAACACAAGGCTTTCCCCTCAGAGTATCTGCAGTCAGAAAGTGAAATGTGTCAGAGCCCAAACACTGTTAGCAGGCCAAACCATCTCTCTGATAAAAATCAGGTTTTGTACCATCCCTGCCAGGCCCACATTAACACTGTGCAGTCAATTTGACAATAAATACTTTTCAAACTGGTATTTGCTTATCTCTGGCAGCACTTCTTCAAGCATGCCCTTTAGGAGCCTCACCTACTGTTAATCTCAACGTTGTTGGTTGAAACACTCCAAGTGGCTCCATACAGGCTGTGTTCAACACAGGCTGGCACGATAAGAGATCTACCAAAGTTTATGGCTGTTGTTCTTTCCCTCAAGCTTAATACATGCAAGATCACACTTTCACTTGAGACACATTTTTAAAAAGCAATAAATAAAAACCCAACCCAGCCCCAAAGCCTTAAGTTAGCTGACACCTGTCAAGCAGGCTGCAATTGTTTCCTTCCTGGAAAGGCCTGAGGCAGAGCATTCTCACTAACACCTCCCCTGTCAGAGTGGTCATAACACATACCTCAGTTTATTCCTATTCCTGGGTTACTGTTGTACCAAACTCAAACTTACGAAATCAAGAATCAAGCTTTGAATTTAAGGGGAAGAAGGGAAGGTGCAGCAGAATTAATAGTCTATTTCTTTTCTATGTTTCATGGTTTCATCATTCCTGTAAGAAAGCACAAAAGCCGACGAAAAACTCCACAGGTCCAAACTCAGCCTGAAGCATCATCAGCCTCCAGGTCTGTAGACAACGGAGGTAGGAATCAATACGGCTGACCAATATGATCGAGTATTGCTCCTTTATTGTTCCAGTGGTGCAGGCCGATGGTGCAGGCCTATGGAGTAGTGCAAGTATAGCACAGTAAAGTGTAGAAGAAACAGGAGACAGGAAAGGCAGAAGTGCGTAGGAAGGGAACTGCTACAACTTATATAGACTCGGAGTGCCCTGTTGGCATAGCTCCATTGGTTCCCTCTGAGTGACCACACATTGCACTATTACAGATTATTGGTCCAACTACTAATGACACAATGAGGTTGTTGATGCAGGTGCATGTCCTGTTGTCCCAAGATAACTGTCCATGTTTATAGCTACCAGTGTCTTGTTTTAGTTACATGCTGCAGGCACAGCACTGTTTTGCTACACTGCTAGCTGGCTCTGCATTTATGCTGAGCATGGCCTGCCACCATGTCAGGCTCTAGGCCTGCACCGCCAGATTGCTCACACTGCTCGTCGCTGGCATTGCCACACAGGTCAGCACTCTCCAAAGACAGCCAGCACTTACAAAGCTTGCTGCTCCCGCAGCTTTAGTGGGCATACTCCATTCCTTAACTTCTTTGCTTTCTTATGGAAGTAAGCATGACCTTACCTGCCCTTCCAACATGTCTCTCTGCAGTCCTGCCCGCTCCTGCTCGGAACTGTTGGTCCTCCGGATGGAAAGGCTGTGCGATTTACGTTTCTGCTTTGCTTGGCGAGCAGATGCACAACTTCCACTTTCTATGGGCATTACTTCAAAAAACCAGCTTCACAGAGGCTCCTGTGACAAACTAAGGACAGGCATTACAAGTTACAAATTGCTGTGCCAAATTGAGCCCAGTTTAATTTGTTTCTTCTCAAAACAGATATGCTTAGTTCCACTAAACTTTGGAGTTGTTTAGGTGGGGATTAAGAAGGGATCCCTATTACTAACAGCTGCTCTTCAAACAATATTAAGTTCAAAAGCACATATGCACATATGTAAATAAAGTGAAATCACTTCTGGGTTATTTATTCATTGGCTAACAAACCTCCACAAAGGGAAAAATCAATTCCACTGCCTTGCTCATTTTGGAGAACGCTAAGCAGAGACAGCCCCAAAATGTTTCCAGGAAACAGCTACTATGCATATGGTATTTCACTGAAATGCATGCAAAATTAAAACCCAGCAGGAAAATGAAAGCAAACAGACATGATAATTCAGGGACACTGTCAGGTTACCAATGCCTTATGCAACATTAAGGGTTAGTTTACCAAATGGAATAGATGAGCTTGCTTACAAGTAAGCAGAAATGAATTGTAATGGCTGAAGTTCTGAATAACTACTTCCCACCAGTTTTGGCAGCTGATTTTCACTCTTGTGACAGCGAAAGTGCCCCATGAACTCAGAAGACTGAAAGTGCACCTGGCTTACCAGGCTGTTGTCACTGTTAATTCCTGACAGTTAAAGCCAAACAGGCAATTTAATATCCCCCAAAACCACCTGACAGTATCACTGATTAATATTACCATGCATGATCCACTGCTTTCCCCTGCTTAAGAAAAATCAAATGACATTTGATTTCTTGTATAAAGGTGGAGAATACATTCTCGACTATCAAACTCTGGGGTTTTTACAAACATTTCATCACTGAATTACTTCCTTTTAATTTAAAGCTGATATTCAATAGAGATTATTTTTCATTTCATGGGCTACCAGTTGTTAAAAAAATTTCTCATGGTTTCGGATTAATTGCTGACAATTTTGCAATCATGAATGTAGAGAATAAAACAAAGATTCATTCTCCAGCGTTAATTACTTCTGAAACAACAATTACGACTTCAAATATGTGCAACAGTCTGCAGAGAAATAGGAGAGCAGAGTTGGCAAAGCTAACAAGCAACTGAGCTTCCTTTCAAATGAGTTGATCAGAGAGAAATGAAACCAAACCCAGGGCCACTTCCAATTTAAGATCCACCAACGCACCGGATCTCAAGCTAGGAATGAGCACCATCACTATGAACAAGATTAGGCATTAACCAGTTTGGTGGCTTTCACGTGGTCTTTTCAGCTTTTTAACAGGTCATAAAGCCAAGGAAAAACAGACCTTGCCAAAAACAACAGCGTGCATCATGAATGCACACAGCTTCAGATGTGCTTTGGCTATCAAATAATGAAAATACATAAAGATACATCCACTTCTATCTCAGAATGAGACTGGATTTAGTTAGGACATCCATCCTCAAATTTCCTCATTAAAAAATAAATAATGGTATTTTAATTAGCTTCTGGAACACACAAGTTCCAGTAACCTGACATCAATTCCACAGTGGACCTAAAATAAAAATCAGGTTGCACCAGGATCTTGTACTGCACTGAAATGATTTTGTTCATTTCCTCTAGGATCTGCACAGCTCTCCCCTGCACCTAATCCCATCAGAGCTTTTGATCTGTGATTAATCAGCAGTAACTAATTAGCTATAGTCAAAAGTTAAAGAAGGAGAGAAAGAACCACCATTAGGTCATTTCTTATTTGATCAGGTTTCTTTTCTCACTGTGGCTAGATCCCTCTACTGTAGAAAGACAGGATGGAAACTTTTAAAAGCCCATCCATAAACAAGCAGTTGCCAGCTTCCTGGGCTGCACTAAGGACCTTCCTGCTCTTGGACATACTGTCAAGAATTTGGAATAGGTTTTCAGTGCTTCTCACATTTCTGCTTCTTTTCAAAACATGATCAGATCTCAAATGTATATTCATCTCTCTTCCATCCTCCTTCCTGTCTCCCCTTGGGAACCACTCTTTCAGGGGCTTTTAGTTTACTGCTCTCTGCAGTGTCTGGGATTACTTTTTAAGGCCCAAAGCACCAAATTCTGTGTGCACACACAGACATGATAAAACACTTTTTATCTCTATACACATAGTTACATATAGTAATAACACAAATCAGTTAACACTGCTTCACTGATGGTCTGTGACAAAACACTAACTGATTTCCAGTTCCTGCTGGAGCTGGCTGCTGAGCTCCAGCTGCACACAGAAGTGCTACTGTGGTTTATGCCTTACCAGGCTCTGGTTTAGCTGTGCTAACTGCCATTCACCCTCTGCTGCCAGGGAACTTCATTTGAGAGGGCTCTTATCAACAAATATCCTTTTCTGGATTGCTTCATAAAATGACAGAGTGGTTTGAAAGGGCCCTTTAAGGGTCACCTCATCCAACATACCCTGCAGTCAGCAGGGACAACTTAAAACTAGATCAGTTTGTTCAGAGTTCCCTTCACCCTGACCTTGAGTGTTGCCAGCCATGGGGCATCCACCACTTCTCTGGGCAACCTGGGCCAGTGTTTCACCACCCTCACTGTAAAAGATGTCTTCCTTACATCTAGTATAAACCTACTCTCTTCTAGTTTAAAACCATTATTCCTTGTGCCATTACTACAGGCCCTGGTAAAAAGTCTCTCCATCTTTCCTGTAGGCCCTTTTTAATTAATGATAAAACACAGTAAGGTCTCCCCAGAGCCTTTTCTTCTCCAAGACAACCAACCTCAACGCTATCAGCCTTTCTTCACAGGAGAGGTGTTACAGCCCTCTGATACTTTTGTGGCCCTCATCTGGACCTGCTCCAACAGGCTCATGTCTTCCTTGTGCCATTGGCTAGGATAGGATACAACTGACTTTCTATGCTGCAAGCCTACATTGCTACCTTGTGTTCAATTTTTCATCCACCAGTGTTCCAAAGTCCTTCTCTGCCAGACTGCTTCCTTCCCTCAAGTGAATCAACTGCACCACTCAGCATTGATGCCTACAGATTTGGCAGCTGTATGTTCTAGCACCTCAAATTTAAAGGGACACAGTCAAATGCATCAGATGATCCTTTTACAGAGTGAAATTCTCACGTTAACTACAAATAAGTTTCTACTTTCACAGCTCATAAGCAAACAGAGATGTTTAGGTAAGAAACACCTCCATTACTCGAACTGTTTGGTAGCAGCACCTCATCTGCAGCCAGTGGCATGGACAATAGCAGCACTCTCCTCATGCACCAGCATGACCACATCTCTCATGCACTGTTCCGGAGAGAGCAAGCATGCACGCTCTTCCTCAGGCTCTGCAAGACGGTGCACACAGCCATAGCAAACTGCAACCAAAGAGGCAACAAGCAGGCATGTGCATACAGAGGATAGGAAGGAGAAGCTGAAGGCGTCTAGCTGAAGGCAACTAGCTTCACTGCCTTTAATACTGCTCTGAATTTCACCAAGTAGTCTTACAGCCTTTCAGTAAGGGAGTAACAAAGGATGCAAATCCTGGTTTAAAAAGTGACAGTGTCCCTTTAAATATTTAATCTTTACTGTGACTTTTCAGAACTATTTTGATGCTAAGTGCAACAGTAAGAAGCTCCAGGCTTTCAAGGGTAGATTTTGCAAAGCAGATCCTTGGCAATATGATGCTTCAAAAGTTAAATTAATAAAGGTGCTCATTTCTAGCAGTTACCTGATTCCCCTTATTATGTAAGGTTTTCAAACAATGAAAATTACCTGTCCAGAATATCAGTGTCATGTTACATATCCTATGAAAACCATATTAAATATTGATTAGTGAAGCAGTCAGTAGTATACAAACCAGTCAGACTTTCACATTTTTGAAACTTTGTAGTTAGAACACGCTAGAAACAGGAGAGGGGAGGGAGGGAAAACATCAACACATGTCAAGGTGAAGCGCCAAAACCCAGTCAAACAAAGGAACAATGCTTCCAAATGACCCACAATATATTGTTAGTCAGATTAAGTTATTCATAACTTTTGACTGTTACTAATGGGTTCTGAAAAGAAGTATGGGGCTCAGATAAAGATGAAGTCACAAAAGCTAGAAATCCAGAATCAAAGGTAAAAGAAGGCGGGGGGGGAAGCTGAATAAAAGTACTTTCCAAGGAAACACACAGAAAAGAGGGTGATTGTTGCATGACTAAACTACAGCCATTAACTGTGGCAGTTCACGAGTACTGCACTGTTAAAAGGTGAGCTTCTGAGACTTACTGAGTTAATCCTCTCAATCCTTTTGGAAAATGCTACTGTTTGCATAGTGTCCTTCACACAATCATCTGTCAAAGCCTCGGGAGAGCCCTACCAAAGGAATTTCTGACAAAGTCGATCAGCAGAAGTAGAGGAGAAAGGTGTCCTAGAAAACATCTAGTCCACAGGTGAGCACTGCTTTCTAAAAGCAAAGATACTTGGCTATTTCAGTTGTGCTGGTTAATTAAACTCACAGCATATTTTACATTGTGTTAAAGTTCTGCCACCTACCTTTCTGTAACAGATGTTACCGTGTATTCAGTCACAGGAAATACTTCAGCAGAGTAGCAGTAAAGAACAGATGTGTAACCAGTTGCTATTTTATTCAGCTACAGCAGAGAAATGGCACCAAAGTACACACCCTGGTCTTACAGGACTTAAAATCCCTGCAGCAATCAACTAGTTCTATTGCCTCCTACTTCTACACTTGAACACAGAAAAGCAGACTGCTCAAAGGAAAGAAATTCTGGGGTATGCATGCTGCTGGGGCCAGGCAGACAATCTGTTTTAAGTGTCAGAGCACAGAGAGAATGGCTACAGTGATGCATTTCCTTTTTTGTTCATTCAGGACAACGCTGAAGTCTGTACAGGGAAAGCATCAGGAAGTCCCAGCAACATCCCTTACGCAAGAACTCCCCGCTCCATTTTGTCTGGGACTTTAGCAGCAGTAATACTTATTCATTAAACTGTCAGAAGGAAAAGAAATATTAATGACCACAACCCCACAGAAGTAGTTTTGCTGTATTTGCACATGCTCCTAAACCTCTCAGACAAGTCTCTTATTTTCAAGCAGGGTTCAGAGCAAAATTTCAGTGTATACTGCGTAAGGAACAGAGGGCTATTTACAACAGCAGTTATTGTTGTGTGCAACATTAAAACCTTAACATACAAAAATGCCAGTTAACATGGGGGGGGAGTCCACAAAGCAGGGAGGGAAAGGGGAGAGAGAGGAGAATGATCACAGCTATTAAGTTCTTACTTACATGTAACTCAGTTTGACAGCATTACTCACGAGTTAAGGAGAATTAAATATCAACACATGCCACTACCACCTTTATTAATATGCAAAGAAATAAAGTTTAAATGAGTAAAACTTCCATTTTGAGGTAGGCAGTGAACAATTTTCTTTTTTTGCTGAACATTCAAGTGCCATGAATTCAATACCAGCACCAGGAATACAGCACACTTGAGAAAGATCAGGCTAAACAGATTGCTTTGGAAGACCAGTTGTTTTGATAAAAATACATATTCAGGAAACAAACTAATCCAGATCGTGTCAGAATCACTGACAAGTGTGCTAATGAAATCCACTCTGGCATTACAGCATTGATTTTTTCCCCCTAAATTTAGTGCAGTATCCTTTCAAACAAACAGGATGCTCCTTGAAATGCAAAAAAGTGGAAGAAGCACCCAGCAAAAAGCTGACAACCTTCCTTTGACACAAAGCGTAGTAAAGAAGATGCACCAATGAATTTTAAGTGCATTATACAGCTGGAAATCAACAATAAGAGCCTTAAGGCACTAGTAAGCACCTACTCCAAGCAAGTTTCTAACACCAACATCCAAGCCTCAGCCAGCCTAGTTCTGCTGCAAGCAAGCTTTGATCTTCCTAATTCAATTATGTCAGCAAATGCTGCAATCACACCAGAATGCAGTACAGACCCTGACTGCCAAACAGTCTGCTACAGCAAGAAATCAGACTCTCAACCATACAGACTTATCTTAATATTAAACAACAATAATTATCACACTTGGGCAACTTTTCTCTAATTTAAAATATAGAAGATACCTGCCTGGGTCCACCAGATCAAGAGCTGTCAGGTGCAATTGCTGATGTCCTGAAAGCATGCAACTTTCCTTTGACATCTGTACCACCTATGAGTGTGCTCACTGCTTCAACCTGTTTAGATGGTACAGGGTACAAAATAATCTTACATTTAGCACTAGTTAGTTGCATGTCAGTATACAGCATACTGGGGTTTATTAATCAGTATTGATTAGCTGACTTCACTGAAGACAGACAGCATCTGCTCCTGCTGCATTACGTACTGCTGGCTAAATCCTAAAATATGGGAACTCCTAAAAGGAGGCTACTTTATTTCCTTAGCTGTTCCACAGACCTTTTAGCTCCCATTCCTGTATAACAAATCCCTAATTGCCTAGAAGTGGTCTACATGCATGCATGCACAGGTATGCAAATACAAAACCTCAGGGTGAGGAGTCCTAAGGAAGTTCAAGAGCAAATGCAGTTTAACCAGGTATTTGTTTAAGGAAGCATTGCACCGCATTTCAGATGCCAGAATCTTACTGTTCTAGTCTCTAAACAATGCTTAGGGACTTATTATCTATGTCCTGGATAAATTGCTATTATGCTTTCATGCAAGCAGAGTGACCTCTAATATCATTGCTCTTCCTTTGGGAATATGTTACTTGCTAGCAAATCAGAACCCTTCTACCACTTCAGACATCAACAGAAACATGTAACTGACACAAAATACATTTAGTAAGCTGTTCTGAAGCACCAATAACCTTTGTACAGCACATTCTTGAGGTATCCTCTGGTGTGGCCTTGTCAGACCATCTCAATTCCTGTGCATTCCTCAGTACAGTACTAACAGCTTCTCCCCACAGAGGTTTGAAGCAGTGGCATCCAGGACAAGTCATTCACAACTCTTGGAGCTAAGGCTACTAGCTTGTCTTGTGAGGGCATGTCTACATTATAGAGACAGTCTCATCTTTAAAAGACTTACCCTTAGATTTAACATGACAAACTCAGATTAGGGGCAGGTGCCTTTCCTTCAAATATTGCCCAAGTCCACAACACACATAGGTCATTAAAAATCGTGTATGATAGGGCACACACAAGATCTTATCTGATATAAGCCACTCATTAGAAAACATACTTGAGGATTCTTGAGGTTACCAGCTGGCTTTCAAAAAGATCACCAAAGAAATGCCAACAGCAGGCTTGCTTGGAAAACAGTTTGAGAAATGTGCTTAAGGAGAACAACACTGCAGTGATGTTGCAAAATGGGTGCCTGCACAATAGACATTTGTGTAATTTCAAGGTGTACCCAATGACACTGAATCACTTCAAAGAAGCTGCTCCACCAGTTCTTTAGGCACGTCTCCCAAGGATTACTGTTACAGAAGGCATGTTTTCAAGTGCTGTAACAAAACAAACTGTGACAAGCTGGAAGATGTAAAAGGAGGAAGAGAAACACACACAGAAGTTTCTCTTTCCTCACAAACACCAAGATGTGTCATCGAACAACGGTTCAGGGCTTCACTTGAAACAGTTTGCCTTGCCTTTGCATAAGCATATCTTATGGTTCTTTAACAGCCTTTCAGAACTGGAAGCTAACCTCTAGTCAACCTCTTCATACACCGAGTCTTCCCTCAAATTTGCTTTCATGGTTTTTTAGCTCACAGACAGAAACACTGCAAATGGCTCTTTAGAGGTGTAACTTTTATTCATCTCACAGACGATTGCAGCTCATCCTCCCGCTGCCGAAGGCCAGATCTACCCCATCCCTCCACAAATGGCACTTCCCATCCTCAAGCAGTTGTGCCCCACTTCAGGGACTTCGGGAATTTCACTTCTCCTCCATCTGTACGTGTGGTGTGTTCTGAACTCTACCTGCAAACTAATGACACTTGGCTTGTCCTTAGAACATGCAGTAATACACAAATGAAGTTAGCGAGCAGAGCCTCCTGAGCAGACACCCTTGCTTTCACTGTCTGCAGACCTGGAGCCATCCCTACGGCCTCGGGCTGCAAGCGTTAGAGCAAAAATCTTTTAAACCCCCAAACCCACCACCCAGAGGCAGAAGGGCTTATTTTCAATTCTTTCGGGTTTCAAGAAACCGCGGAAATCATCTCGCAGGGAAACAAACGGGAACAGTGCGGGATGGGAGGGGTGCCGAGGCAGGAGCCCCGCTTCACGCCACGGGCCTGGCCAGGCGACGGCACCTCGCAGGTAGCGCCCGCCGCGCTTCCCCGAGACCCCCGGCCCTCCCGCCCCGCGCCCCGGCCACACTCAGCCCTTCCCCGCAGCTCCGCAGCCCCTGCGGGCAGCCCCTGCCTCCGGCTGGGGGGGGAGACTCGGCGGGCAGAAGATGGCGGAGGGTCCGCGCCCCGCTGGGGGGAGAGGGGCGGGGGGCGCAACGGCCCCCAGCACTCACCTGTCAGCCACAGCCGGGGCGGCAGGCGGGAAGGGGCAGGCCCGCGGGCGGCGGGGGAACTGAGGAGGAGGAGGGCAGGTGGGGCAGCGGTAGCAGAGAGCAGCCGGTGCCGCGCTCCAGCAGGGACGCGCCTCTCCGGTGAGCAGCCCTCACGGCGACATCCGGCGGCGGGCGGAAGCGGGGGCCGCTATGGCGACGGGCTGGCGACGGGCTGCCGATGGGCAACCGCCGCTCGCCGCCAGCCCAGCCTGCTGCCCAGAGGCTCAGCAGTGTCACAGGAACGGGGCACGGGCTGCCAGCAGACGGCTCGTTTGGGGTGGGTGCCGTCAGTGCTGGTAGACGAGCCCACCGCAGAAGCCAAATGGCCAGAGCAGGCCCTGCCAGACCGCGAAGGACGGGAGACAAACGGCAGCGCTGCCACCAGCCCACCCGCACCTCGGTGGCTGGCTCTCAGCCCGGGCTCTCCTGGCTGTTAATTTCATGCTGAGTTGTGTTTCGTCCTCACTGTTGCCCGAGTGGACCACCGTGGGCTGCCAAGGCAGATAAAGCTTTCCTGAACCGCCACTGGAATTCCTCACTTTTTAATATAGAACGGCTGTGAGATACCAAATCTGGACTCTTTCAACTGCATCTGCAGGCGATAGGACAGAAGCAGTGAATCAAAGCTAAGCTCTTTGTTCTGCGAGTAGGCTGCTCGCTTTGAAGCTTACAATACATAATTGAAATGTGATTAATTCCTCTGCTGATTAACACTTGGAAGAAACCTTCACCTAAAAATTCTTATTCATTACAGCAGACTGTGAAAGTCAAAGGAGGCCTTTGCCTAATTATTTTCTCTCTTCCTGCAGATTATCTGGCTGTCTCAGAAGAGGTCTGTGAAAAGGCCAGGGGAACATGTGCTTCAGAGTGAGGGCTGAGAATATTACATTCTCTTTTCATGTACTTTGCAGCGACAAGTACGCCTGCTGCTCACTTTTGTCTTCTTTTTCCTTTCTGCCTCCTTCTGTGCAGTCATGTCTTAATTGCAGCTGTATGAACACTGACAAAAGTAATGTGGTTTACCTTTTTACAAGCATCTTTTTCACCACTGGAGGTTGTTCTGCAAGACAACCAGCCTAGCTTGAAGACCTTAAAGGTCTTTTCCAACCTAAATGATTCTACCGTTCTCTAAGATTAGCCTGTTCCCTTCTTTGAAGCCACCAAAACAAGAAAGGAATGGAGCAAAACAAATACCTAAATGGCTTTAAGGAGGGAAAGAGAGAGGGGAGACGGAACTGGCAGAAGATGGACAGGAGGTAGAACAGAGTTGTGTGGGAGGAAGCCTGAACACAACCTGACCAAGTGCCCCTATGTGATGCTTTGAATTCTCCTCACGGTGCAGCTGCCATTCCCTCAGCCGTGTAAGGCAAGTCACAACTCCAGTCCTCAGCTATTCAGTTCCTAACTGAACATTTCTTTGAGCCTCATTATTCCTAACAAAATTACTTAATCCTGATATAATTCTACTGTACTGTAACAGTTTTTACCTGTAAGTACAAAGGAAAAAAGAAAATTCCATCGAGAGAACAAAGATTCACATTTGGGAAGAACACTATAGCAACAAGAGGCAATATAGAAATAACCATATTTTTCCTCAAAAATATGCAAAATACTGCAGTAAGGAAAGACAGGGACTTAAACAACTTTTTCCTTGAGACAGGGTGACTCTGATATGAAAAGTGACAGTCCTTGTGTGGATGCATTTGCTTTCTCATGAGAAAAGAACAGCCAGTGTCCTGCTGTCAGTGCAGACCTGTGACTTGTTTCATTTTGTCATGGCACTGCAAGAGCAGCAGACACTGTGCTGCACCTGCTTTTCACCAGCTACCTGTTTTAAAGCAAGAAACAGCAGTACAGGAGCCTGGGGGATAGGGGCAGTACTAGTTAGCATCATACCAACAGCTAAGGAGCTTTTTTAATGGTCATTACAGAAAAGAGAGTTGCAACATCTAGGTTGTCCTGGACATCACCTTCCAAACCTGGTGATGGGCCCACATCTGGACTTGACAAGATACAAGGCTTAGGAAACCAGCAACAGAACAGAATAATAGCTGAAATTCCCAAATTAAGATTTGCCAAACCTGTAAAAGTAGCAGGGAAAGACAAAACCTCCTCTCCAGAGCTCAGACCAAAAGAAAGAAGAAAATAAAAACAGGCCTAAGGGAGAAAAGGACTCGAGGGTTGTTTCTTCCTTCAGATAGGAAATGTCCCAGTACCTCTTCCTAAAAGAGTTGTTTCCTGTTTCATTAATCACCACCTTATGCTGTATAAACACATTTGGAAGCTGTCCATCGTAGCACACTTTCCATTACGCTTGAGGTAGCAAAACGAAATGCAAATACAACATCACATTACAAAGCCATCTGGCTTCTCTGAAGAGAGATGAAGCAAACCCATTTTCCTGGAATAGGCCTTTTAAGAAAGAAGGGTCAGGTAAACAACAGCAGATTAGTCAGGACTGGGAGGTGTTTTCCTCCCAGTTGAGATAAAGCCCAGGCTATTGTTTGTTCTGCACATAAGTGGAACACTTGGACAAACGTTATCTGCAGAGTTATGACTCCAGGGCAGGAGGAGACTTCTAAGAGGGATTCCTCAGAGAGCCCAGGAACAAAGATAGGTCTGCATCTGAGAACAGTGATTTGGAGGTCTTAAGCATTAGAACAAATGAACAGGAAGCTTAAAAAGAGGCAGGTTGGATGTGAAGGGTGGGGGAGAAATTCTTTTCCTTGGCAAAGCTGAAAAGTGAGGAGACACATCTCAAGAGGCTGTATGTTCCCAGCTGGGGTCAAAGCCCAGGTTTGTTCAGTGTTCACTTCATCCTGTGCTTTACCATCCTCTTGTTTAACTCGCTGGAGAAATAAGTTGGTTTCCTCCACTTTGGTGAGGGTATAATTTCCCTTTACCTTAGCAGACAGCAAAATCCTGACAGTGATTTGCAGGTGGTTGGATTTTCATGTGAAATGAGAGACTTCCCAGTGATGACAGAAACTGATTTTACCTTGTTAATGAAGTGTTTGCAAGCAGTCATCAGACTTCAAGGGATACACATATTTAAATCAGTTTCTAAGGCAGATATATGTCACTGCAGGCATCTTTCTGTGCATTTGGGTGGAATCCAAGTGTGGAGGTTTTGCCCTTACAAAATGAGGATGTTCTCTTTTCAACTCAGATGGCTTCTCTTTGAAGGTACAGGGCAAGGCTGGAGGGGAGTGAGAGGAAAGATGATACAGATTACATAAAGCACCTGATCCTGAAAGTGCCTTTGGTTAAAGACTTAGAAGGCTTCTCCCTTGTCTGTTGTGTGAAAATTGTTTATTTTGTCTCTTTTGTCCTTTTTGGCTGCTTTGTTTTACCTCGTTACCCACCAGAACTTGTCAGACATTGTGCTCACTGCCATTGCTCCAGGTGAAGTCCTTTGTCCCAGACAGGAAGCAGTGTTGGTTCTGACAGTCAGGTTCTGAAGTGCTTGTATAGAAGTTCTCAAAAGTCCTTACTGGGAGGGAAAAAAAAATCTTTTCTCCAATATCTATAGAGATTTTTCCTGGTATCCCTCTGCTGTGCAGCATGAATGTCACTGTGTATATCTGCTCCTTGGTGTATGTTATACTCCAGCTGTGTCCCATGTATGGAGCCCTCTCTGTCTCTTAGGGTGGAAGTTTCTCTGCCAACAGAGCTTCTTCCCCCTCAGGAGGGCTGGTTGCTGACTCTACTGCCTTCAGAGAAGATACTGGCTTGCATGTCCATCTCAGCAGCTAAAGTGTTTTTGACAGATCTGTGTAGCTTGTATCTAGTCACATTAGAACAATGACAGAAGAAACATCTGATGGATTTTTTCACCTGTTACAAAGCAAGCAGCAAGTGATCAGCATGGTGAAGGATGTGATCAGCATGGTGAAGGATGTTCTCAGCATTTCTCCAAAGCCCTATCTACAGTTACTGCATTCTCATGCTAGACAGTGACTCAGTCCTTTCTGAGACAGCATCTTCATTATTATTAATGTCCTTGTGATAATGATTCTGTTTGTGATTAATAACACTATATTCACATTAGTATTACTGTCCATATGTTGTGTTTGCTGTAGTTTGAGGGATATGCAGCAGCTGGCACATTTAAGAAGTCTCTTTTTTTCTTCTCTTCTAGTGCTCTCTCCTGATTTCAAGTGGCTTCCACTCAAACCACCTCTTGCCCTCTCTCTTCTTTCATCAAGCTCTGCACAGGGAAATCCCTGTAAGATACCCCCCCCTAGTAAGATATTAGCTGTCAGCTTAAATATTTTGTTCTGCTAATGGTATCCTTAAATGACAGGCCATCTGGCCTGGCCACAGGAGCTATCAGATTAAAATGCTGAGATGGGAGTTGAGGGGCAGACAGAAAGAGGGATGCCTCCTAGACATGTAAAGTATCATTTATAGGCCTTTTGTGGAATCTAACCATAAATCCAACCCTGTGAACAGGCAATAAACCAGCAAGAGAAGTGCTGCTCAGGACATACTTATCCATGGCATGTGATGTTTCTGCAGAGGCTCAGGGGAGACCTTATTGCTGTCTACAACTACCTGAAGGGAGGCTGTAGCCAGGTGGGGGTTCTTCTCTTCTCCCAGGCAACCAGCACCAGAACAAGAGGACACAGTCTTAAGCTGTGCCAGGGGAAGTTTAGGCTCAAGGTGAGAAGAAAGTTCCTCACAGAGAGAGTTGTTATCCGTTGGAATGTGCTGCCCAAGGCGTTGGGGGAGTCACCGTCCCTAGAGTTGTTCAAGAGGGTGACAGGTTGGACTTTGAGGTCTTTTCCAATGTTTTTGATTCTATTCTATGATCATACATTAGTTCCCTTGGACTGGGTATCTCTGCATAGCTGGACCCCTCATACCTGAGCAGTGCACCTTCACATACTGCCTGTGCTTGATTCCTTGTCCAGAAATGGGATTTCTCTTTCTGTGTCCCTGAGGGACTGAGCTAGTTAGGTATTTGCAGATCTTTATTAACAGAGTAGCTGTTTTTCACAAACTGTAGTTGTCCAGTGAAGGGAGACAGCTGGCCAGTATTCCCCAGGCTGTGATCTGTATGGCACACACTTAGCCTCTTTAATTCAAAGGATGCTACTATGGAGCAGAGAAAAATACCCAAGATTAAAAGTGTTAAAGAGACTGTCAAAATGCCCTGGGCCTCTACAGGCATCCACCTGAAAGACTGCTCTCACAATCAATCAGAAATTCAGTCCAGGGACTACATTTGTAGGAGCTGGGACTGACAGCTGAGGGTACAGGTGTCATTTAGTCTGGAGAAAAGGAGGCTCAAGGGAGACCTTATCATTCTCCACAGCTACCTGAAAGGAGGTCCTAGCGAGGTGGGTGTCACACTCTTCTCCCAGTTAACAGTGGTACGACAAGAGGAAATGGCCTCAAGTTGTGCCAGGGGAGATCTAGATTGGACATCAGAAAAAAGCTCTTCACCAAAAGGGTTGTGAAGCCCTGCAACAGGCTGCCCAGGGCAATGATAGAATCACCATCCCTGGAGGTATTTAAAAGATGCACAGACGTGGTGCTTAGTCGCATGGCTTAGTGATGGACTTGGCAGTGCTGGGTTCATGATCCTGGTGATCTTAATTCCAGCCAAAACGATTCTGTGGTTCAGTGCAGTCCTTCGGTTTCCATGGATGGGTAAGAGACAGGCAGCAGGGCTTAGCGTTAGAAATACTCAAAGCTCCCACGATACCGGCACCTTCTATCATTGCAAGTCCCAGCAACAACGCGTTGCAACGCAGGGCGCTCTGCAGATGAGGCGCTGAAGGCTGCCAGGCCTGTACCGCACCGATCGCCACCCAGTCTCGCCCCAGCCTGGCACACCAGCCCCTCTGCCCTGGCGCAGGTTCTGCCGTGCGGCTGCGCGCCCCAGCATATCCCGCAATCCTCGATGACGGGAGGCGCCCCGAAATCTTGGCTGGCAAGGGAGCTGCGGCTCCACCGAGGGCTCTCGCCCACCCTGCCGGAAGCAGCTGGGCCGGGCTGCGGCTTGACCCGGCTCCCCGGCTCTCATTGGCTGGCTCGCCGCTATGCCCTCTCTGTATTGGTCCGCCTGGCCGTGTGGAGGTTGGCTGAGCTGCCGTCGACCCTACCTGTCACTGGTTGGTGCGTGGCCGGAGCAGCCCGCGGCGCGGTGGGGCGATCGGGCGATGCGGTGACGTAGGCACTGCGGGCGCTGCCATTGGCGGCAGCGGCGTGACGGGCGATGTGGCGCGTGCTGTGCCGGGCCGTTAGTGCGGGCTGTCGTGAAGCCGCCGTCCCTCAGGGGCGTCGCTGTGGTGTGTGGGGCCGTCACCAGCCGCGCGCCTCTGCCGCCCGACAGTGCGAGGGGAAGGTCTGGGCCGAGAGGTGAGGAAGGGCTGAGGGCTGCTGAGGGATGGGGCTGGCGAGAGCGGGGAGCAGCTGCTGCAGCAGCCTGCGGACGGGAAGGGGTCTGCGGAGGGAGAGGGCGGCGGGCGGGGGCAGCGAAGACAGGGCTTGAGGAGTGTTTGGGGAGCGCCTTGGGCAGCGTGTCCTTGCCGGGGAACCCTCCTGATCTAGTTCTTGGTGACGGGAGGAAAAACCACTGGTGCGCACGGTGTCTGTGACGGTGAAGGTGACCCGGCGGCAGTGTGCAGGGCACGCAGACTGGGGTAGGGCAAGGAACTGCATTTCATACACTACTAGCCCACCAAAACCGTACACCTGGCACAGCTGGCCTGCAGCAGCTGCTGCCTGGGCTGTCAACGAAACGCTCTGCTGAGCATCTACACCTTAGATAGCAGCGCTTGGCGTTGCGGGGAGGAGGCTTCAGAAATTGGAAAGCATGTGAAAGCCCCAAAATAGGATTGGGGCACCACTTACACTGTGCTGGAAAGCTGACCCATTTGGTTATTTCTCATGCACTGCCCATGTATTGGGTCTGGCTGAGATGAGTTAGTTCTCCCCATAGCATAGAATCATCTAATTGTTAGGGTTGGAAGGGACCTCAAGGATCACCCAGTTCCAACCCCCCTGCCATGGGCAGGGACACCTCACACTACAGCAGGTTGCTCAGAATCACATCCAGCCTGGCCTTAAAATCCTCCAGGGATGAGGCTTCTACCACCTCCCTGGGCAACCTCTTCCAGTGTCTCACTGCCCTCGTGGTGAAGAATTTCTTCCTAACATCCAATCTGAATCTACCCACTCCATTTGTTCCATTTCTCCTAGTGTGTTTCATAGTGCCGTGTTTGTAGTGCCCACAACCTTATGGGTTTTATTTTTACCAGATGACTCTCCACTGTGTTTTTCAGGAGAACATTTGCTACCCTCACGATGCCTGAAGTAAACACAGATCACCTGGATGAACAGCAGGTGCAGCTCTTGGCAGAGATGTGCATCCTCATTGATGAAAATGATAAAAGGATTGGAGCAGATACCAAGAAAAACTGTCACCTGAACGAAAACATTGATAAAGGTACAGCTGACTTGCCTCCTAGTTTAACCATTAAGTTGATTGAGGCTTTAATTTAATCATGGCTACATGTTTGAAATTACTTACTTCCTGACATTTCATACCATTTTTTAGGAGTTTTTGAGTCCTCTCTTTTTCATAGTAAATTTCTGGATACTGAGCCTTCCTTGGAAGCTTGCTCAATTATGCACCTTTAGTTGACTAGAACTTCTCTTGTTGCATTGTTGTTATTGGCACTTTCCTAATGGCATAATGTTTTGTCTTGTTGACATGCATCAGCTTGAGTAAGATGACAGAAACCCAAATAGTAACTCTTGAGTTTTTTATCAAATCCTTGGGTTTTAATGTGTATGAGTTTGAAATGTAAGTGATCTAAAAAATGAGGGCATTCTAAGTCCTTAAACTCTGTCTTCATATGTTTTTATTTCCTCCTAAATAGCCTTCTGTTTCTTTTGTTTTCAGGTCTACTGCACCGAGCTTTCAGCGTTTTCCTGTTTAATGCAGAGAACAAATTGTTGCTGCAGCAGAGGTCAAATGCAAAAATTACCTTTCCAGGTCAGTACTGAAATGCATTGGATCTATAAAAGTGTTTCTTTAAATCAGTGTTTTCAAACAGTGCAGTCTTTGGTTTTTTTGCAGTGTAACTCATTCTGAGATTTTTAGGATGTAGTTTCCTGGAGGAGACACTTTGAAGAGTTTGAGATGTGCATGTGGATGAAGTAAGATAATGGCACGAGTGGTTTGATGCCAGCCATCATCTTGGGAAATGAGCTTTCCTGACATGTTTCATCCTGTTCATGCAAGTGCAGTGTGTGCTGTTCACCTCCTCTGCTGCAAGATGTATTTGCAGGAGTTGAAACAAGCACTGTGGTAGCTGGATAGTGTCTGGGTTCCACTAGTAAAGACATGCAGCTGATGTGTAGCAGAGCCCTGCTGTTCAACAGCTGTGCTGTGTTTCAGCCAGCTCTGCAGACCTTTGTCTATGGCTGTGTCAACTTCCTTAACTATGGAAGAAATGAGACTGTGGGCAGATTCTGTAGTGCATGAGTTTTGAAGACTGTTGAACTACTGCTATCAAATGCAAAGGGAGAGGCATAAAAATAAGTGGAATGAAAGAAACATGGCTTACATCAGACATGTGGGAGGAAGCGTCAATCTGTTTCAGAATTCCAGGTGGAAAACAACTTCAGATGTTCCTAATCCTCTTTAACTTGGCCAGGAAAGACCTTTTCTTCCTTCCAAGGGAATCTTCAGGCTTTGGGTTTTTTGTTTGTTGTTTGTTTTTTCCCTTGACCACTACCTAACAAAGTGCTCAAGTGTAGTTTGTGGGTAATCTGACTCTGGTTTAAATGCTTTTGAGCTAGACTCTTACAGATAAAAGTTGGTCAAACAGAGTTATTCTACATTACTGGTAAGTGATTTGCAATACACATGAAGCAGAGTGTATAGAGGGCCTGTTATTTAAACACAAGCACAAACTGTTCATCTACTTCTTGTCAACTGGTCTTGAAGCTCTGGAGGCTTTTTAATACTCTGTTGCATACAAACTGCCCCAAATAATTTTAATTGGTTCTTAATTGGCGCTTTCCAAACTGCCTCTCTAAGTAGATGCTCTCTTGGGCATGAGCATGCATGGGTTTGTGTGTTGAAACACTGATGTGCCAAGCAGTACTTGGTACAGGCAAATCTTGGTGCAAAATATGGAAAGAAAAGTAATGGTGAAATTATCCTTCCTCTCTTCTCTACGAGAGAGAAACAAGGCTGTGAGGTGTTGAGTAACTGTCATGTGTCTCTGGGTTGATTTCTAGGGCTGTGGGGGTTTTGGTTTGTCTTTCTTTTTTCTTACATGTCAAAAATGTACTGATACAAACTTCTTGCAGATTGTTTTACCAACACTTGTTGCAGTCATCCTCTAAGCCACCCACTAGAACTGGAAGAAAACAATGCCATGGGCGTTCGGAGAGCGGCGCAGAGACGACTGAAAGCAGAGTTAGGAATTCCTCTGGAGCAGGTAAAGGAAAGAGGGAAAGAGGAATTCTTGCCCCTGTTTGCCAGTTTATAGACTGACAGTGTCTGGCAAGCAGGGTCTGGATGAAATCTGAAGAGCTGTAGGGAACTTAGTGAATTTGAGACTACTTCATCTAGATTGCAGAGCCTCAGAAGCTGATGGAGCTGAGGGGTGTTTTGGAATAGTGCACTGCCCCAGAGTAAGTCACTGTAATGAAGGGTTACTGCTTCAGGGCTGCCTAGGGCTGCTTGGGCTGTCCTGCTTGCCCAGGCTGCTGTCTTTCCTCCAGGCTGCAGGCAGGGCACTGTATGCGGTCTGTAGGACTGGTGGTCCTGGAGGGCATCACTGAGCTTCTGGCACCATCCATCTACAAGTCCCTCTGCAGTCCCAAGTTTTGTGTAGGGCTGGCTGGGCACACAGTGTTGCTCCCAGAGCTTCTAGTGGCAGTTTGGGAGAGCACAGGAAAGCTGCCTGAAGGAAGCTCACAGCCAAAATCTCTTTCTGCATTTTGTAACTAATGACATTTATGTCATCTAGGAGAGGCTTAGGTTGTCCCTGGAATTAATTACCTGGTCTGCAGCTTGCAGAGATGCCTGGTAGATGAGGGTTTCATGTGGTCTGTCAGCACCAGTTCTGGCCTTGGTTCTAAGCAGCTGCCAGGTCTTCTCCTTGGCAGGTAAGGGCTGTATTGATCAGCTGCAATGAGTGTGCCTCAAGGTCTAGGAATGATCCTTTAAAACTTCCTGTGGAGAAGAAATCACTCAATGTGAGCCTAAATAGAGAAACTGCGCAGCTGCTGTCAGCAGACTGCAAGCTATTTATTGTTCCTAGTAATTGCCTGTGAGGCAGTAGTGCAGGTGTACACTGGGGGAATGTTCCCAAGGAAGAGGCTGAGAGCTGGCAATTCTGCTGTGGTGCCCAGGAGGGCAGTTGTGCTGACAAGTGTTTTGGTTGTAGGTACCTCCAGAAGACATCTCCTATTTGACACGAATTCACTACAAGGCCAAGTCTGACGGGATCTGGGGTGAGCACGAGATAGACTACATCTTATTTGTACAGAAGGATGTGACACTGAACCCTGACCCCAACGAGATCCAGAGCTACTGCTACGTGACACAGAAGGAACTGAAGCAGCTCTTGGACAAAGCCTCCAAGAATGAAGTGAAGATTACCCCATGGTTTAAGCTAATTGCAGAGACCTTTCTTTTTAAGTGGTGGGATAACTTGGCTAACCTGAACAAATTTGTTGACCATGAGAAAATACACCGGCTGTAAAGAGCTGGGGCCAGGGCTGGCGCTGCTGTGCTGTCTCACTAACTCTATGGTAACTAGTGACTCAAGGCACAAAACTGGTCCTCCTGGAGCATGGTTAACAACTTCGTACAGAGATGGTTGTGGCTGATGGTTTTCTTTTCTCTCTTCACCTCCTCTTCCCCTCAGCCCTGTTCCTCTTGGGCGAGTTACGCTGAATCTCATGTAAAATGGGTAACAGTAACATAAGAAACCCCATGGTTCCTCTTCTCCATTACATGGTGTGATACAGAAGATGTCATCCCATGTATGCCCAGTTTGCTGTTCCTTCCTTGCCTAACTAGAGCTGCTGGGGAACCTCCTGCCCAGCTCATCTGATGGTGCTGATCGCAGCTGTACGTGACTGCACCTTCTGAAAGTGGTGACATGGATTTGAGTGCTGCATGGATGCCAAGGCTAGATGCCTGAAGAGAAAACCCAATCACTTATTTTAGAGTAATCAGGATGATTTTAATTGCAGAAAGCAAATCTCTTCTGTTGCTGTACTCTATAACCAAACACATAAAAGCTAAGTAATGGGGTGGTTGGTGTGGGCCAACGCTGGCTTGGAAGTGTTGCAGTGTTGCAGCTTTAGATGATAAATGCTGCAGGGGTTGTTTGGGTTATTACCCCATCACTCTTCCCTAGTTAGTTTGTGACCAAGTACTGCCCATCTCTGCAGGGGAAGTGATGGTTAATGATACCAAATGCCAGTAGTACCTCAGACACGGGCAGTAGCCTGGCTCTAATGGTTCTGCTCTAGCTGCTGGAAAACACAGGTAGCTTCATCCAAGCTTGTTTTCCTGCAACATCCACTGTAAGAGTCTTTCCAAACTCCTGGACAACTCAAACCCCTTGAACTCCAAGACTGAAGGCTCACAATTGATGGGCTTATATCAACTGTTAATTTCAGTTAATCAGAAGTGCCAGAGTGCAAGAGCTAATCCTTTTTGATCCTGCAGTCAGTTGCTAGTAGCAAGCCAGAGGGAAGGCTTTTCAAAAACAAGTAATATGTGAAGGGTCTTGATTTGGATTAAAGACTTTTTTGGTTTTATTCCCTGCCCCCAAAAGCTTGTCTTCTGTTAGATTACTCACCTTAAGATTTATTACCTTCTACCAGAGGTGTCTTGATGAAGTAGGATGTTTTTCATACCACTACTCCTTGTGTGTAATCCCTGGGTTTAACTACCCGGTCTGCTTTGAAAGTTAACTAGTTTCTCCAGTGGTTAGCATGCTTCTCATCCCAGCGTTGAGGGGCAGCACTGAAGCTCCTGTGTGCCAGCAGCTCTAGTGCTTCAACACTTCAGGCTTTTAGAGCCAAGTTTGTTGTATGTTGACCTGAAGCAACAGTGGGTGAATGAATGGTGATGTGGTGTAACAGTTCACAGTTCAACACAAGCCACCATCTCTTAGAGTACTTGGCAAACACCTGGAATAGTTTTTAAATAAAGGATTACCTTAACAAGACCATGATTAAAAGCTGGGACTTGCTTTCTTTCCAGACCTGGAGCCACGTAGAGAACCACCTGACGTCACTGCACTATAGACACCACCAAGGTTACTGAAAGCATTACTGGAGCTGGCATTGATTTTAGCAGGGGTCTGAGTTTGTAGGGCAGCTGTCTGGGATGAGGAGCTGACACAGCAGATCCTGGTGTCAAATGCTATGCCTAAGGGAGCTGAAAGCAAACTTTAGCTAAACAGTTTCAAATCCTTTGCAAGTTCTGATATTGAAGGGGTTTTGTCACTGAACTTTGCTGCATTCCTGTCAGGTTTTTAACAGGAATTTATTCCATGGAGCAGATGAGGGGAACAAGCATTTACACAGTGCTCCAACATGTTAAAGCTGGCATCTGAACAGTTCTGGAATGCACTCTGCTGTTGTATTAAAAAGTTTTAAAGTAATAGGTTAAGGATTCTTCCCCCATCTTGGGTCTTTGGGTTGTTTTTAATCTACCTTCCATTGGATTCAGGTTTAGGATTCCAAACTGCAGGTGAAGCGCAGTGTTTGGGCAGCACATTTATAATGCATCATTTTACTAACCTCTAGGCAAGCTCTTGCCCAGCTATGGGGATGAAAAGCCACTATCTCACTTTTGACAATATACTTTGCCTTGACTAGAGGATTTTTGTGTATCAGCTTCTGAAAATGTCTTCCCAAGCAGGGGATGACAGTAGAATAACTGCCATGCACTCGGGACAAAATTTCAGTCAGATCCTCATTTTCTGCATCTGCCAGAATAACCTGGAATACTGAAAGTTTTAAGCTGCAACCTCCTCTGCCTATGCTGCTTTGGGTCAGTACCAAAGCTGCAATCCTTCCTGCTGCTTCAATCACCAGATAGTTGATTCAAGCAGCAGCATTTCTCCCTCTCATTCCAGACTAGCTCAGTGCATGCGCACTGTGTGCAGTACGTGCCAGGCGCCTGCTACTTCCACACCAATCTCGGACTCCACCTGCAACATGAACTCATCCCTCACTGTACATCAGAGTTTATTTGAACACAGCACCCCAAGCCTCACTGCTGCAGTACCTTACAAAGCTGTGTCTCTCAAATTCTGAGAATAGCTTCATTACAAAGACTTCGCATTTCTACGTAAAACTTTAGTCTAGCACTTCAAATGCTTTACTTCTACAGAAAAGTCAGGAGTAAGAAAATGGAACAAAGTATTTTTATCTATTTGGCAATGGTTTCCACTACTGGTACTGACAAACCTCTTGTGGTATTACAGCTGCAAAATGAGGAGTCAGAACTTTCCCTCTCTGAGCTGTAAGTACCGTCAGCACTAACACAAACCACGTGCTTTTTAAGCGCCATTACTAAAAAGGAAGACAGGACCACAAATTAGTTCAATAAACTCAATTTTAATCAGTTTTAGTCCAGAGGACTGGTTATCTTCTCTGTGTTTTACCAGATTTTCTCTTTCCAGCCAGCAGATGTTTTGGCTTCAAGTCAAATATGTGTCTGTCCGCCTCTCCTTTCCTGCCCAGGCGATTCATTTTCTTTTGAGCTTTCTTTGCCATAGTCTTGACCTTCTTCACCATCTATTCAAAAAGAGACATGCAGAGTGAGTTCCTCATGTAACACAGCTAACTAGCTTTACCTTTCAGAAAACCCAGTAGGCTAGATGATTTTAACAAGGACACTGACACCCAACATCTGCCACCACATACAACTCCAGAACAGTATCACTGCAAGTCACTCTAATCCCCCTTAGCAAAACTCTTCTCTTCCCAGAAAGCTTAAAATCTGCTGGCACTGCCCCTGAATTCTTGTCTCACTGAAGGTAGAACTCCACAGTTGGTAGAACTTTTCCTTCACACTTGTTCTTAAAAGACAACAATGTAAAATGTTCTTTCTCAGTCTGCATTAATATGTCCCATTGGTAAGAATCAACTAGGCACCTGAAGTACAGAATTCAGATGAACTGAAGAGGGAGCTGCAGAGAGAAGAAAGATGAACTCTGGACAAACACAACCAGCCTAGTATGAAGCCTCCCAGAAGCTGATTTAAGCATGACCATGATGGTTCAGTTGCTAGAGAGGTAACTAGCTTTAACAAACCTTCTCATCACGAAGACCCGAAACGTCCCGCGGTGTGCGAGAGCAGCTGCGGCTGCGTGCCACAGACTGGGGAGTTTCGGACTCGTCTCGTTTCCGTTTCCTGGTAGTGCTGCGGGACCTTCTCACATAATGTGCCTGAAATGCAGAACAGCACCTTGACCATTAGCCCAGAAACCAGCAGCTCAAGTGTGCTCCACTTCCAATCAGACTAAGAATAAAACCGAGGTGGGCTGCTGTGACACCAGACTGGCTACTCCTAGGTGACACCAAGTCCTTGTCAGCCATCTGTCGCTGCCTTCCCATCCCATAGCAACCTGCATATTTCAGCTGGAGTCAGCAGATTGTTCTCTCTGAGCAGGTTCTTAAGCAATGGATAAAAAAAGACATGGGCAAATATTATCCTGTGGCACTTTTGCAACAGCAAAAAAGCAGTGAAGAAAGCTACTCTGACCAGTGTCCTGTTTACACAATGTCAGACATGGAAACACCATCCTACAGCACAGCAATTCCATTGCTCCTCACTGAGAGCACTGGCATCTCAGCTCTGCTTTGGATGGGTAGTGTTGACATTCCTTGTTTCCCAACACCTTGTTTAGTTCAAGAACCTGGTGTCTGAAGGCCTAGGTAGCCAGAATACTGCTGCATTTGCTGGACAAAAGGATTTTAATTTCTGATCAAGTGTCTCTCAAAGGCAAATCCCTGTTTGACATACTTTAGCTGCCTTATGTCTCAAGGTGCCAGCTGCCCTCAAAGCAGTGCACAAATAGCAATTCTTGAAAGATGTTAGTTTACATTTGCAGCCTACTCAATGTTTTGAACACCCAGCACCAACTGCCTCACTGGGGTTTCCTATCTTCTCCCTCAGAGACCCTGCCCCTCTCTTGTGCCAGCTGTAACACACATTGCCAGTCTGCTCTGAGACCTCGATCTCCTTTAGCTAAACCTTGTGTTCAATTAGCAAAAACTTACATCGTCTTTATTAGTCATGTCGAGTCCAAGATCAGTCATTTCTTTCTCTAGCACCTTCCTCTGGACCTGTAAAAACACAGTTACTAAGAAAACATTTCCCTCAAGAAAGCATGGCTCCATCTTTATTTTCTGTCTTAGGCTGCCACAGTCCCATCACAGTCACCATGTGCTTATTCCTTTGGCACATCCCACAAGCAGACAATCAAAGCCACAACTTCACATTTCAATTGTTGCACCTCAATTCTCTTCACCCATAAATCCTTCTTCACAGGACTGCAAGGTCCCAGTATTCCTTAAAGGCCTTCTCCATAGGTTCCCTTTCTGGGGGGCAGTAACAGGGAGGTATTTTGGTTTCCTTACCTCTCCCACGAGGCACCACCCCTCTGGGGAAGGTAAGAAATCCTGGGTACAAAATCAGCTACATTTGTTTTCTTAAAATGTCTGCTTATCAGTTTACTACCCTGCAATCATCCTGGACTACTGATCACAAGAGAAATGGCTACCACCCCTCCACAAGCACAGTAGTGACCAGAACTCCTAGGAGGTCAGAAGAAAGCAAGCAGCAAGGGAGAGGGCCATACAGAAGTGATGGGTTCCATACAGAAGTGATGGGTTCCACTAATCAATGTTGCTATGTTTCTGTGAAGCTACCAGCAAGACTTTGTTGCAGAGTGTTCTGTACTTGCCTTTTTGGCTGTTCTAGGCATCCTTGGGCCGTGAATATCCTTTTCCTTGGACTGCAGGATTATTAGCTTCTTCTTTTCTCGGATCTTTTGCGCCAACCGTCGGATTTCTGTCATTTCTTCATCTTCGCTTTCTGGTTCACTGTCGTATTCTCCAGCAGCCTCCCTCAGCTCTTCCTCTTTCTCTAATTCTTCCAGTTTCTTAGATTTTGAAGAAATGAAATGAGAATCAAGGTGCTCATTAAATCCTTGACTGGCAGTCCTCAACATTTTACTTTTGCATGGTCCAAGGCCATGACAGCATGCAGGCCCTCCACAGAAGAACAATATTACTTGATCATGACTCCTCCAGCAACACTTAATGTAGCTGATGGAGCAGATTACTGTGAACCTATGGGGCAGACTGCTATGCAGACTTACTTTATCACATTATAGTTTGTGTAACTGCCCCAAAGCTCCCCACTGCAGGGATGCAGATGTACTGTACTGTGTGAACTGTGCTGGCTGTGCTGATTGTGGAAGCACAGGCTGAAAAATTCTTCTGTTTCTGCATTTAGTATGAGTCTGGAACATCAGCAATTCAGCCAAACCCAGCTGCAAAACCAGCAGGCTGTGTAGTCTGCACTTCTTACTTCTCTTTAACAATCAGTACAAAATGAGAGCAGTACTTTTTATACTGTTAATTGAGAATCCAGTCCATTTCTTGTAAAATCATGCCCCAGGAGACATAAATTTGATGGGTGAATTTCATATTATCAATAACACACAAAGTTTGATGGCTGCACTCCTTCTGGCTGCAGTCAAAGAGTAAAGAAATGTAACTTCTGCAAACCCCCTATTTTAGGATGGGAAAATTAAGATCACCATTATTCTGACAAGTTAAAGCCATTTTCCCTTCTTCTGAATTGCTGTCCTTGATCACTCAGAACACAGATCACTCAGAACACAGCATCTACCAGCAAGTGCAGACAATACAGAAGAACTTGTTCTCATGACACACTGATTCTAACCTACAAATAAAGGCTTAAAGATGCAATAACAGCATGGAAAGAACAATGGGAACTCACTCTCATTATATCCGGATCGATGTAGTCCAGTATATTATGACCTTCCCATATCTCTGGTATCTTATCATACTTCTCAAATGAATTCATTAAGTCCCAGTTTTCTTAAAAAACACAATACAAGTTGATAAAGAGACAAAAATAACTTCTCAGAATGTGCAATGACAGAAGACACTCAGATCTCAATTGTATAAAAATCAGAAGAGCCACATCTGTAAGTGGCAAGAATTGGGTAGCATCTCTGACGCATTCACAAATACTCCTGACGTCCCTCCTACCACCAAGTACTGCTCAATAATGACATGACCCAGTGGAAACAGAACACATGCAGTCTCTCTCACACCAATACTTCCTTCACACAGAGAGCATCAAGAACTAATGAGTAATTCAGTACAGAACAGAAGATAAAAATCACTTGAGTCATCAGAGCAGTCATTATATGTCTGTGATTCTAGCACAGGGAAAACTGAGGGACATTACAGAACAAGAAGCAGATCACCAGCTCTGGAATAGAAGGCAAGGACAGTATGCAATAAATGGTGGCACTGGTATTTAGTTGAAAGGAGTCAGTTTTAGGTATTATCCCCTAAGACTGAAAAAGCCAAACTTTACTGCTTAAGAGTAATACTGATTCTTATAGAATACTTACTCTGAAGATCCAAAATATAGTCATCTCCCATTTCGAGTTCAAGATCTCTCTCCTGCAAAGACAGGTAGCTTTATGGATCATCTAACTTCAAATTTATGGGCCAGTGTAGCAAATTTGAAATCCAGCTGCTGATTTCCTCATCTAGAGATGCCACTTACCAATTTCCTCCTGGGTGTGTCTACTTCCATGCGCCTCTTCCGTGCTACCGCTCCCTCAGGTATAAAAGGCAGCCGCTCCTACATTACGGCAACAACCCACCCCATGGGAAAAGGCAGAAGTTAGAATCAATTCTTGTTCATAGTGCTGTAAGTCACCATTGCTGAGCAATGTATTCCTAAAGCATACAACCCCCCAAGTTGACTCTCAGCCCAGCAAAAGCTGGTACAGATCAAAAATCAACAAATTTCACCATATTAATCTCTTCACATGTTAAGATCAGGGAATTTTTAGCCTACTCAAGAAGTATTGTGAAACACATGAAAAAGAACAAACATGTAGCCTACCTTGTTATCTCTTTTGGTTGGCATGGCCAAGTGTAGTCTATTCAGCACTTCATTAACTTTATTTCCTTTCATTTTAGTATCAACACGATGGGCCAACAGCCTGTCACAAGCCTGAAAGTGCACATGACAACATTAGGCAAGGAATAAAGCCTTCCCAATTCAAGAAATGACACAGCAGGCTTTAAACCCCAAGTATCTAGCTTCACATCTCACCTCCTCCAATCTCTTAGCTCCCTAGCTCTCAAGAAAGCAAAAATTACTTTTTATGGTGAGCTGACAACAATAGAAAGTAACAGAACCCAGGAAACATTCACCAGTTGTGTTTTTTTCCAATATGATTTATGTAATTTTCCACTTCCACCCAAGGCTATAAAGGACAGTGTGCTTAAAATACGTGATGATGATGCACAGTTTAACTGAGATTAAGTTCTTACAAATGAGGCAAAAAACCTCTTCCTTTGATACGAAACCGAGAGAGATAACAGACCTACCTCTGTTTTAACTTGCATTACACCTTCCTCTGTTAGGGTACTTGTCTCTATTACAGAAAATCCTTCTGCTTCAAAACTTTCAAATATTTTCTGAAATAGAAACATTATCCCAAAGAATTAAATTCTGCCCATTTCTTAAAACACTGATGCAGTAAGAACAGAAATCTTAATACAACATCCACGCATGCAACCTGTTACTAGTTCATCAGTGGATTTCTGAAAAGACGACAGACACTTTACAGCTACAGTTCTGCTTAACCTGCTGCTTCTTTTAAAGCAAAGACCTGCTTTCTAAAAGGCACCTATAAAGGACTCATAAGAACAAAACCTGAGAAGGAACCAACTGTGAGAGAACATCCCTGAACTGGTAGACATAAAGTAACCAGCCCTTCACTTACACAACCTCTTGCCCAGTAGGACCTTCCACTGCAACTTTTCAGCAACACCTCTCTGGTGCTCACTTTCTCCAAACTCTTCCTGAAATGACTACTGAACAAGGCTATTCAGTTCCACTTCCAACTACAGCACCAACTACAAGTTCTCACAGCATCAGAGATTTCCAAAACCATATTAGACAGTACTAAAGAATATATATGAGTAAGGTCCTGGAAAGCTACTTTCCATTATGCTATTGGAGGGTTAAAGAAATGATTATGTGAAAGTTTCTGCCCAATACAAATGGCAGCTGTCCATGACACCTGTGCATTGCATTTCTCTAAGTGTCAGAAGACAGAGAGGTGGGAGAAGTCTCACCTGACTCTCTTCAGGAAGTTCTGCAATCCTCTTCACATCACATTTGTTTGCAACAATTATAAGTGGCTAACAGAAAGAAAAACAAACACAAAAGAATTATGATTCGAGTTATCATGTTATAAAAACCTGGGGTTAATTACTAAGGTAAACCAAACCTACCTTGTTAGCAAACAGAGGCTTAATATTTCTGAAGAGCTCCACTTGCTCCTCCAGGCTGTGGCCACACTGCTCAGACACATCCATCACATACAGCACAGCAGCACGCAGATGAGCCAGCGCAGTTATAGCCTGCATCTCGATGGTGTTCCTGTCCTCCAAGGGATGATCCAAAATGCCAGGAGTATCTACTACCTAAAACAAACATAACTCAGTCAGGCTTTAGTCCATAATAACTGATAAACTACTGGAGGTGTGCCTGATTGCTGGCCAATACCCTCCATTTTAAGATGGCAATATTCCACCCTTTCAGTCATAACTAACACTATAAATTCAGCCAGCTTGCCAACTGCAGGGTGGAATAACGGCACAAGAGTGAGGTCTCAGAACAACCAACTCTCCAAGAATTGAACACTTTGGCACACTTGCACAGCAGCTCTCAGACAGAGAGTGTCTCTAGATACCAAAAATACTACTCCTTGAGAAATGGCAGACCAGGTTATAACCAGCTAATTCTTTAAAGGAGATGTGAAATGGTCCCAGCTCTTACCTGCCAACGCAGATACTTATAATCCATGTGTCCCACAAAGAGAGATTTTGTGGTAAAGGCATAAGGCTGCACTTCCACATCTGCTCGTGTAACCTAGGAACAAAATTGATCCACACACTTTTACTGACAGTCTCCTGAAGTTGCAAGCATTGTATCAGAATAATACACTTGCAGAAATGATACACTACAGAAATAGCTAAAAACGGCTATTCTGGCTTTGCTGCAAGCATTTACCTATCAGAAGGTGTGATCATGGATATGTGCTGTTTTGGGAAAGAATGACTTTTGAGACTGAAATCTATTGTCATTTTCCACTGATCCATTCAGAGTTTCACAAAACCTCTGTTCACACATTTTAATTTGATACTGCTCACTTCAGGCAGTGCCATAATGATACCACATTGGTTAAATGTTACCTTGTTTTAAATTCAGTGGTATCTCAGTATGATTTTTTGGGGGAAAAATCCACAACCAAACCCAACAAAAGCAAAACCCACACCCCCCCCACAAAAAACCCCAAATAAGCCAACCCCCCCAAAAAAAATTCAAACAAAAAGCCAACAAACAAAACCCCAACCCAATCCAAAAGCCCAAACATGTCCTTACCTTATTTATGAAGCTGGATTTTCCAACATTTGGGTAGCCACACAGCAGGAGAGTTCGTGTGTTGGGGTCGATGGTTGGCAAACGAGACAAATGTTGCCGCACTAAAATGAAATACATAAAGGCATGGCTGTCACTTTTAAGCTAAGAAAAATGTTTTATAGCTGTGAACATCACAAAATTTGAAGAATTCTCAAAGAGAAAGCTGCTTAGCTAAAAAATACATTCTAAGTACCTGTGCATTTTGAAACTATTTCTGTCTCCTGTTCCACATAAACAGAAGGAAAACCTTTTTCATTGTGAGGGTGACAAAGTCTTGGAGCAGGCTGCTCAGAGAGGTTGTGGAGTCTACTTCTCTGGAGGCTTTCCAAACCTGCTTGGTCGAGTTCCTGTGTGACCTGCCCTAGGTGATCCTGCTCTGGCAGGGGGGCTGGACTGGATGACCTCTGGAGTTCCCTTCCAACTCCTAACATTACACGAGTCTGTGCCTCTATTCTGTACTAAATACATTCTTTTATTACTAGGTGTAAGAACAGATGGCAGAGCCAATTCACATGCCTTATTTTAGCCTATTTCCAACACCAACCTTGCTCCAGATACTCCAGGCTTTGTTTCTGCCGTTTGATAATGGTGCACATGCGTCCCAGGGCGGCGCGCTTCAGCTGTTTGCAGCGGTAGAGGGAGTCGCCGTACTTCATCAGCCGCACGTAGTCTTTAGCGACACTGTGAGGCAGGAAACGGGGAATTAGCCAGCGAGCAACCAGGCTTGTGTACGACACAAGTGAAGAAATTAAATGCCCCTTACTTGTCAATCAGATTCTTGGCAATATTAATCTGTCCCAAAGCCAGCTTATAGTGATCTTTGTCATAGAGAACGTTCATCAAATCCGCATAAAAAGGGTGAATATCCTAAAAGAAAAGCATGGAAGCAAATTAAGCCTCATATTTTCCTTGGTTAAAATTACTACTTCTTGGCAACTATATAAGTTCATTTGTATATTATGTAAAAAAAATAATCTGCTTGGTCAATAAAAGCATAAACATTACTAGCTTTGAATTTCTTCTGCAAACACATCTTGGACTCATTCACATGGAGTTTCCATTTCATCTTCTGGTTTGTAAAACACTGCTAGTAACTTTGAAATGCTCTTTACAAACAAAACAACAAACTGCAAGCAGCCTGCAGAACTAGCTTCTAAAAGCAAATTCACACTACACCCCTAGCACAACACCAACACAAACTCTTCTTTCTGAGTGCCTGATTAAATTCTGTGTAAACTGGCTAAGAGTTTCTTCAACGCCCAAATGAATCCCTTCAGCTTTCCAAGGAAGCAGCATCTTCAGTGCAAATCTCTGAAACAAAGTATTTTAGCTACTCATGCACTTGTTTATCATTCCCTAAAGATACCTGTGGGAATTCTGCAATAATACTCAGCAGATATGACAACATGAACAAAAAAAACCCCAAAATCCAAATGGTTGCAGGTTGACAGTTTAAACACGAGTGAAAAACTGCCTAGAAAAATTCCACTGGAGACAGGGATCCAGGTGGAGTTCCTGGGAGTTTAAGACTATATGTGTCCTTTATGGGTCCAGGAAAAATGCTTATGTTGTCAATGTAAGTTCTGAAGAACTGAAGATGGGGAGCAATGTGATATATTTGCATGATTCTTTGTACAAATATTGTCTAGGGACGACTGAGCATCAGCACAATTTGCATGCAGGAAGAAATAAGCAGATACAACATAACTGTCAAAACTCCACACTTTCTTTCTCTTCACTTCTTTGCAGCTTCTGGCAAACACATCTGATCAGCTAAAACCTTGTAAAAATTATCCTTCAGTAGCCATCTGTGGTGGGTTTGTCCATGGACACCATCCATGGACACAGTTTAGACTTCTTTTCTTAGCAGGCAAGTACTGGTTTGCAGAACAAGTTTGCCTAAAATGCCTCCCAGTAAAACCCACTGGGAATCAATCAAAAACACCTACACAGTGAATCAAAGTGAATGAGTTCCTTGTTGATCAAAGGATAAAATACTTACGTCTAATTTGGGGAAATCTGTTAAGATCTGAGTGAGTCTGTCATGGTAATTCTGCTGAGTGTATTTGACTTTTCTCATGTAAAAGTGTCGAATCCGGTGGATTTGGTAGTGCTTGTGAATGACAGTTGGGGTCTTCCGCTGAGTCTTTGACAACGTCAGATCTATGAAGTCCTGCAGTCAAGGAAACGTGATTAGTTATGTAAACTGTCAAGTAAAGCTGTGAATTTCCTTCTGGTGCAGGAGCAGGCACGCCGCACAGGGTTTGTAACCTGTGTTTTAGGATAGGTTTGTGTCTGCAGACACTAGCAAGCAGTTTGCACATCCCCTCTTTGGTTTTCATTTCATTTGATGGAGAGCTGGCTTTCTGTCCACGTCTGCCCCAGCAGCGGCTCGAGGGGCGGGGGGAAGGTGATGGACACCAGGACTCCCATAGCCTGAAGCCCAGGTGTGGGACTGACCTGCCCGAGGCCGTGCCGAGGGGTGCTGCACAGCAGCTCCCACCCCGCCAGCAGCTCCGCGTACCGCACTTTAACTAACGCTCCTGCCTCAGACCAGGAGCGCAGCCCGTGCTGAACGAGCGCGCAGAGAGGAGGCTCGGCTTTAGAAAACCGGAGGAACTTCTGTGGGAACCACCCTGACAACCCCGCGGGGCGGGGGCGCAGCGGCCCCACGATCCCTCCTCAGGCTGCAGGCGCCCCTGACAGGAGCCTTGCTTCCCCCATCCCCACGATCCCTCCTCAGGCTGCAAGCGCCCCTGACAGGAGCCTTGCTCACCCCATCCCCACGATCCCTCCTCAGGCTGCAAGCGCCCCTGACAGGAGCCTTGCTCCCCCCATCCCCACGATCCCTCCTCAGGCTGCAGGCGCCCCTCTCTGTGACAGGAGCCTTATTCCTCCCATCCCCAAAATCCCTCCTTAAGCTGCAAGTGCCCCTGACAGAAGCCCTGCTCCCCCCATCCCCAAGATCCCTCTTCAGGCTGCAGTGCCTCTCTGTGACAGGACCCCCGCACCCCCAGTTCCCCCTGCTATAGGCCGCCGGGCTCAGGCGCACTACCCAGGGCGAGTCCACGAGTCTGCGGGAGGGGCAGGAGGCAAAGGCCGAGGCCACGCCGGCAGCACGAAGCGGGTGGGAACGGACAGTGGTCTCCTCACGGGCGCGGAGGAGCTCACCCCGCGCTGAGGGGTGTTAGGAGGTGAAGAGGCAGCGAGTCTCGTACCTTGGCGGACGGCACCACCGTGATCTTCTTGAAGTTGTAGAGGGCCATGGCGGCCGGTCCAGCACAGCGCGGCCGAGCCCCGCCGCACGCCGCCGGAAGAGGAAGCGGCCTCGGCCCTCTCGCGAGAGCCGCGCGCGGCCGGCCCGCCGGGGAGAGGCAGGGCGCGGGGCGGCCCCGGGGGCGCGGCCTGAGGGCTGCTAGCAGCGCCGCGTTCCGACCGCTTTGCCTCAAAATGCTCTTAAGGCCAGCCCGGAGGTGGCTCTGGGCAGCCTGATCGGGGGGTTGGAACTGGACGATCTTTGGGGTCCCTCCCAACACTGACAGTTCTATGATTCTGTGAGAATACACTCTGGCATGCTAGAATCATCCAAATAATAAAGGTTATAGGGAATCATTAAAAACAAACAAAAAACACAACCAAAAACCAGTGTAGTTTTCTGATGCTTTATACTGGCACTAGTATTAACATTAGTTTTTAGAATTTAGAATGGAATGGAATAGAATAGAATAGAATAGAATAGAATAGAATAGAATAGAATAGAATAGAATAGAATAGAATAGAATAGAATAGAATAGAATAGAATAGACGAGGCTGGAAGAGACCTTCAAGATCATCGCGTCCAACCTATCATCCAGCATCACCTAATCAACTAAACCATGCAACCAAGCACCCTATCAAGTCTCCTCCTAAACACTTGTAATGATGATGACTCCACCACCTCCCTGGCCAGCACATTCCAATGGGCAATCACTCTCTCTGTGTAGAACTTCCTCCTAACATCCAGTCTGAACCTCCCCTGGCGCAGCTTGAGACTGTGTCCTCTTGTTCTGGTGCTGGTTGCCTGGGAGAAGAGACAAACTGCCTCCTGGCTACAACCTCCTTTCAGTAGAGAGCAATGAGATCTCCCCTGAGCCTCCCCTTCTCCAGGCTGAACAACTCCATCTCCCTTAGCCTCTCCTCACAGGGCTTGTGCTCAAGACCACTTTTCTTCGCTTTGTGAAGACCAGGACTTGATTTAGGAAAGAAACTGAGTTTTCTAGCTGGGTTTAGCAGAGATGTGATTGATCTCTGCTGTTTCTGAGGGAGGTGTCTGACATCATTAAATTCTGCATTAAATTCCCAGAGAACTGACACATCTCAAGGACACAAGTGTGAATCCTTCCAGTCATTTTCACAGTAGCTTATTGAGAAAAGGTTTTCCTTAATGCATTTTTGCTTCTGAACTTGTTCTCATACTGTCAGTGAATTATTATCCCTCTTAATGATAACTCTTGAGGGCTAAGTTTTGAGATAAAGAGATTATGCCCAGGACCAACTTTTTAACCAATTTTATATTACAGTGTGCTACCATTTCTTGACTCCAGTTTTCTTTTACACTCTGTATTTTGTATGATTTCTGAAGCATTAAGATGTGCTGTACAGTTTTAAACCTGCCCAAAGAAACACTCTGGTGCACAGGCAAGTCATTGGGGATTTTTATACAGGAAATAGATTTGTTACCTAAAGAAGCTTTAGAGGTTAGCTAGATAGGAAAGAGTAGCCTGCCCTGTACTCAGACTGAGTTCCTCAGAAGACCTTCAATGTGGTATTATCATGATGCAAAGAGCATCATGGTAGGACCTAAGCACATGTATGACTTCAGACCTGGGGGTGTAGGCTTCTCCCCTGTCCATGTCTGCTGGAATTTACCCAGCACATTGTTAGTTCAAAGCAGCCCAAACATCCTCTTGCTGTGACACTCGGATGAAGGAAGTGCTGAGAGGTTGGCCAGCCAGATCCCACTAACAAGGAGTGGCTGTTTTACTCATAGGGAGGCCACGCTAGTGGTGCAATGTGTGCTTACAGTCCTGAGCACCACTGGCAGCCTGGTCCTTACCCACTGTGGACAACCTGAGCTGTACAATGTGGATCCTGGCAATACACCCTAATGTCTTCCCTCTAAGTGCATTCTAAGGAAGTTAACAAAGGATTTGTTGTTTCCAGGTTAGTACAAAATTCAACTTGCTTTGCCTCAGTTTCTAATTTCTCTTGTGTGATGAGGCTGAGAGTAGATACCAAAGCTACACTTTGCTAGCTGGGCACCATAGCTAAGCTCAGCTGTGGTACAAGCTTGTACAGCTGCAGTGACTCATGCTGATAATGGCAGTGCTTGTCACATCAGCAACCACATCTCTCTGTGCCTCCAAGGAATGTCACCTTGTGCATGCCTCCATACTAGGTTTCACCTTGCTCCTCTGCAGAGATGATGATTGGGACTGACCTATTAGATGGTCAGGAGGGAAGACTGAGAAAGTGAGGCCATGAGCAACAGGAAGTGAGATTTCTGCCCATCAGCAAAATGAGCAGCTGGATTCCCACAGTGGCTCTGAGGGTTGGAGCCTGCAAAATATTGCAGGTGGGCAAGTCTCTTAGTTTGTGCTCCTTTTTCCTTCACCTGTAGCCTAGATACAACTGTGACAGAAGGAAATGATCCTGAAGGATCATTTGATAGGAACTTAAAAAAGCTAATAGTGAGCAGTAATTACCCCTTGGCAAACAGAGACACCCCTCTGTAGAGCTGATCTTCTGTTAACACTGTTGGTTCATTGCCTCGATTCTTCTCAGCAGGCCTTACTCAGGATTATGGCTGGAACTTCATCATGCTGAAATGTCCTCACAGTTTGAGGAGTTTGATATTTAAAACTTGGTCCTTCTGCCTCAGTTTGGCACCCAGGGCTAATAAATTCAGAGATGTTTCTGGGAAGGCAGCCAGTGCTTTCAAAGCCCAAGAAAAATCAATCTTCAACAAAGGAATAAATTAAATTCTGTCACTATCTGTCAATATTTGCCTCTGACTCCAAATAACAATTATATGGAAAGGGGCCATTTGCTGTAAATATGGAAAGCAGGGAACCACACACAGTTGTGTTTGGGGGGAAAAAAAGAGATCTTTCACAGCACAGAGCTATTCCCAACACACCATTGATCTCCTCGTAACGGGCCCTGCAGGAACAAACACAAAGTCAGTCCTAAAGAACTATAGTGCTGTTGCCTTCAGTCTCCACACCTACAAAAATATTCCTCCCAATTTTTCACTGCTGCATTTTATACTTTCCCATTGCCTTCATAGCCTGGACAAAGTGAAAATAAAGCACATGCCACTAAACTAGGACAGCAATGCCAGTGGGGCATCTCCTTGTGAGCTGGCACAACTGCACACTAGTGAATAGTGTGGGCTCATGCTCCACGAGAACAGACTCAGCCAGGTGTCCATCAGCAACTGCTGAACATAAAGATGCTATCTCTGGCTTGGGAAGGCCTTGAGGATGAGCCAGAGTGTGTTCAAGTCAGGAAGGTAAAAGTACACCTTGTCTTGTTCTCACGAGGTTTTCTGCAGACCTGCTGCAAGACAGTAAAAGAGGCAGAGTCTGAGGCTAAGCAGAGCTCTGGCACAACCCAGTCTGCCCATCCTCATGTTCCTGCACTTGAAGAGTCTTCACTCCTGCACCAGCCAGGGGGAAGCTATGTCTTACAGAAGCATCCAACTTCTGAGGGCTTCGTGACAGGTTGAACTTGATGATCTTTGAGGTCTTTTTCAACCTTGTTGATTCTATGATTCTATGAATCTATTCCCACTGGCTATATACAGATGACCTCTGCTAATGTTCATATCTGGATGTTTAAATTACATTTCACCCATTTATATGTGTATACATATATCTATCTATCTATCTAAACTACTTCAAGCCTTCCCTTGTATGGATGTGGGGGTTCCTGTTTCATCACTCACCTCCAAACTGAGAAAAAGGTGCTGTTCCTCAGCAGATTAGTTGCCGCTTTCAGGTGTCCCCTGCCCATATCTGTGATTGTATTTATACATATTTCAGTCTTTCTGCTTTTCCTGGGCCTTTTTCACACTCATGAAGGAAGCTGGGAGGGTTCTGTTGTTTCATTCTTGCTGTTTGTGGGGTTTGTCTGCTTGTTTGTTTTGCTCTTGGTTTTTTTGTTTGTTTATACTTTTTGAAAACTGTAGTGTCCTCTGGCTTCCTGCTTCTCTTCCTCTGGTGATATTATGCTCCTCAGCTCTGTCTGTCCATACAGATGACATAATGCTGGGGATCAGGGGTGCCTGTAGAGGGATGCTCATCGAGGCTTAACAGCAGAGGACTGAGTCTGAAGCACAGATGTTATGTGAACTGTACATAAGGTCTGCTTCACAGCCCCCACGTTGGAGCTCCAACAGAACATGCAGATGCAATGAGGAGCAGAGATCCGTTTATTCAACCATAAGCCAAATAACTTATCCTCCTTCTGGAACAAATACAAATGCTTCCCTGAGCTGTTATGATTTCACCATAACAACCTGATATACCTTTGAAACCATTCATTTACTAAACACTTCAGCTGTCAGGAAAAAGAGGGATGGAGAGGGAACTGGATTTCATATCTCGTGCCTGTGACATGTTCTGGCGTGTGTGACTTTCTTCTTCACAGAACATCTGACAAAAGACAGCCTGAAGTAATCCTCATCCTCATACCAGTGGGTATTTCCAATGAGGTGGCTTTCCAAAACATGAATCAGACTTACATCCAAGGCTCCCTATTGCTTTATATGGTCTCAGTGTGCAGAGTTAGGTAGGTCTCTCCTGCTCCTCCCAGTCCCCCATTCTTTGTGTTGTCATAGTTAACTGGGAATTCTAGATACAAAAATAAATAATCATTCACTGTCCAAAAATAGGTCAAGAAAGCCACTGGGTGTGCATAAGAGAGAGCCAGCTTTGAAGCACTGACTAAAAGTGATGAGGCTCCACATTCATGTGGGTGTTCTTGATGCCAGCACTGGTGACAGCACTTAGAAGCACAGTCCTTCAGAAGCAGTCAGGTCTCAGGGCTAGCCTGCCAGCACACTCAGTCACTGGGCCTGCTTTTGTGCAGGGTATTTATTTGAATGTTACCATGAAAATTCTGTGTCCTCTGACATGCTTGCATTCCTCCTCCTGAGGTGAGCCTCCCCAGAACGGGGGGACCCTGGTTCCTTCAGCCTGTAGTGGTGAATTGTGCCATTAAAGCGTGAATCCTAGGTGGGCTTTCTTAGGGGACACAAACTGGCTCAAAGCACCACCCAGCTGCTTTCCTTTATTATTTGACTGTGTGTGTTACACCCTCCACCAGTAACCTCTCCGGCTGTGTTCAGCTTTCCCTCTGGAACTAAATGTGCACAGCTGAATCCCAGCCACACACACCAGGTCCAGCTCCTTCACAAGCCATACCCCACAGCCCCACGGACTCCTGGGATGCTGAAGGCCACTGTTAACAACAGCCAATGTTTAGCAAAAGGTGCATGATGTCAGATGTGGTGGCCATTAGTGTTTGTGCCCTGCCACAGGAGGCTAGGTGGTTTTGGCTGCGGGCTCCATTGCAGCAAACATACTCTTGCCTGCTCATCCGAAGGAAGCCGCGTCCCCGCCTGTGGCGCTTGCTGGATCAGCCACCAGGGGGCGCCAGTGCACGCGAGTGCCAGGCTAATTAAGGCACAAGCTTTCGGGTCACATAATTAGTTTGAAGGGAGTGGAAAGGAAGATGCTGCCTGGCTTCTACCTCCTTTTCCTTTGGCGCACCTGGCAGACTGATTTGAGGGTTTCGCTGCGGGTTTGCTGTTAGAGCCCTGCCACTCTCTGAGGGCAATGCTTCCCAGCTTCCCAGCCCCAGGTGCAGCAGCTCTTGGGTGCTCCCTGTGGGCTGGTGCTCACAAAGTGTTTGTCACGCAGTGACGACAATGCATAGCAAGCTCCGGAGCCAGCGCTGGATGATGAATCAAGGCCACCTAAATGATGTCTCAACTTTTTCCCTTCTGAACTCAAAGAAAGAAATGCGTGCCTAAACCCAGGTCTTGGCTTAACCTCATTTCTTTCACACACTCCCAAAGAAAACAAATACAAAATGGCAGTGCAGGAGAACAGGAGACTGTTGGTTTAAAGAACTGCAGCATTGTAGAGATTATTCTTGTCATTTTAGGGACTACCAGAAACCACCTGAGAGCAGCAGAGGAACAGCAGGGTTTACATATTTGCAAATTCAGTTAACACAGTATCTGAGGCCCAGCCATGCCTCTGCACCTCCTTTACACTTCTGGCTGAGGAGACAAGATGTGTAACACTGATGAAGACCATGTCCCCACTTCATGTTACTTGCTGCCAACTAAAGGGTAAGTGTTCTTGGCTGTGGGCACAGTCCCAAGAGCACTTCTGCTGTTTGCTCTGAGCCCTGTGCTGATGCACTGCTGCTGTGTTAGCACAAATGGGACTTTCCCCAAAGATCTCATTTTTGGAGAAGCATCAGAGGTTTACTGGTTTAGCTGCTTTCAGATTTCAAGCTTGTGTGGGAAAACAACCTTGAGCAAGAGCTTGGCATGGGTTGAATTGTACACAGGCTGGTGGGGCCCTTGGCAGCTCCAGCCAGGCATGGCCTCCTCCTGCAGTGTCCACAACTTCCCAATCCTCATCCAGAGCCTTCAGCACTTTTTGAAACAATACCATTCAGGGCTGTGCTTTAAGGAGTGAGAGGTTGCATTTGTTTTCAGTATTTCACTCTAGGGAAGTTTTGGGGTATTTTTCTTCCTCAAAATGTGCTTCATGACACCATGGAGTAGCTGGAATGACTGAAATGCTGCAGAACATATGACTCCATGGGATTATTTTTAGATGCTGAGCTACATTAATTGTCTGAAGACAAAGACGCCACTTGTGGTTTAAGGAGACCTAAACTTCAGACAGCTTAATGCTGGGATATGGTATGGGAATGCTGCTGTTACATTTGCTATTGGCCCCTGTCAGGAAGGATGCCAAAAACCCACTGGTGTGTATTTGTATACCTTTGTGTGTCAGGAATTTCATCCTAAAAGAACCTTCCTTTTCCCTTTGCTGTTGGATTGCCCCCTTGACTGACCAGACAGACCAGTCTGTTACAGCCTATTTTTATTGTGCTCCAGTTCTCTTTAATGAGAGGTCTGTATTTGGAAATCACACATTGAAAACTGAAGTGACCAGACACAGATCCCACTGGGAAGGAGCTGGAAATTACATCTTGGCACGCCATGGACGGTGGAGGGGTTGCAGAGCAGAGGAGTCTCTGACCACCAATCTGCCTACCTGCACTGATTGTTACAGTTTGTCCATGGGAGGACATGGAAAAAGAAGTTTAGTGATGAAATGCAAACAGAAGACAGATTTTCCAGGATCACACATTTTATGTCCATGAAAAGCTGATGTGGTGTCTCAGCTTTTTTGCAAAGAAGCAGGGCAGGGAATGGGGGTGGCAGGGGCAGCCTCAGCCCTGGGCATCAGACACCTCCTTGGGGATGCAGCCAGGCTGAGGCCAGGCCAGGCCATCAACCCTAACATCTGCAGGATATCATTGTTGCCATGGCAGGGACACCACAACAGACTCACTAGCATCCCCCATCTTGTCACAGCTGCTAGAATTTTATGACCTTAGTTGCTGTGTCTTGTTCGTTTCACAGTGGAAAGTGACATATGTATTATAGATCAATCTTTGTGGAAGTAGAGTAGAATAGAATAGAATAGAATAGAATAGAATAGAATAGAATAGACCGGGTTGGAAGAGACCTTCAAGATCATCGTGTCCAACCTATCATCCAACACCACCTAATCAACTAAACCATGGCACCAAGCACCCTATCAAGTCTCCTCCTAAACACCTCCAATGATGGTGGCTCCACCACCTCCCTGGGCAGCACATTCCAATGGGCAATCACTCTCTTTGTGTAGAATTTCTTCTTAACCTCCAGCCTAAATGTCTCCTGGCGCAGCTTGAGACTGTGCCCTCTTGTTCTGGTGCTGGTTGCCTGGGAGAAGAGACCAAACTCCTCCTGTCTACAACCTCCCTTCAGGTAGTTGTAGAGAGCAATAAGGTCTCTACAACTACCTGAAGGGAGGTTGTAGACAGAGGATGCTTTCTGAATTGGGTGAGAGGAGAGCTGAGGAGATATCAATATTGTACCCCCAAGTAACACAGTTCCACAGCTGGGTCAGCTGGCCCAGCTGGCCAGCCTTGCAGAGTAAGTGGTGCCTGGAGCTCCCCTCCTCCTGGCCTGGCCAGGGACCAGCACTGCCTAAAGAACAGGGTTTCCTCAAATTTCAGCTAAGACAAACCTTTTCTGCCCTGTCCTAATTGTGTTGTTTTAACAACACAGCAACACAGCCCTCTTTGCCTTCTGCAACGCAGCAGAAGTTTTTAATGAGCTAAAAAGGAGTTAAGTGAATACTAAATGAAATGTTTGTCCTGGCCAGGTTAAGAACAGATTAGTGCTTATTATTTGAAAGCCTTGTACAGGGGCAATCATTAAGTGAAACACTGTGTGGGTTTGGCCTGTCGTGCTGGTTTGCAGTAGGTCTGTCTCTCTGCAAACAGGAACCCACAGAGTCCCTTTCCAGTGTTAAAGATACCTGTATGGTACACCCAGAAATCACCCTGGCTTTACAGCGAGGGGGAAAGGGAGTTAATTACATTGCATCATCTTTTCAAGCACTGCCTGCAGCCCTGGAAGGAGTGTCCCCAGAGGAGCAGGAGGATGTTCTCTTAAGTATGAAGTGATGCTGTTTGCCCCAATGGCACGAATGCTTCTGTGTGAGTGTGGCTGCAATGCACGTACTTGAGATTTAGCAAGTCCCTGTGCAGGTCAGTTCTGACACATAGTCCTTCGGGAATGCAGAGTGTTCCAGCACAGCTGGCATCTGGATACCAGTTCCTGGATCCTCCTTTCATACTATTTGAGCACGTGTCATGGTTTAATCCCGGCCAGCAGCTCTGTACCACACAGCCACTTGCTCGCTCACTCACTCCTCCCCACTCCCGGTGGGACGCAGAGAGCTGAAAAAAGGTAAAACAGGCGAGTTGAGATAAGAACAGTTTCATAACTGAACTGTCAGAATAATACTATAAGATAACAATTGCAGTAATAAAAATTGATACAATGAGAAGAGGAGGAAATCAAACCCAAGAAAAGTGATAATGCAGTCGCTCACTACCTGCTGACCAGTGCCGGAGCAGCGATCCACCCCTCCCGGCCAACCACTCCCTGTTTATATTCTGAGCATGATGTCTTATGGCATGGAATAGCCCTTTGGCTACTCCAGGTCAGCTGTCCTGGCCATGCTCCCTCCCAGCTTGCTGTGCCACTGCCTGCTGGCAGATCATGGGAAGCTGAAAAATCCTTAACTCAGGCTAAGTGCTACTTAGTGCCAACTAAGCCATCAGTGACTCGTCACCGCCATGCTCACACTGAATCCAAACCACATCACTGGACCAGCTACTAGGAAGAAAATTAACTCTATCCCAGCTGAAAGCAGGCCAGTGTGATGGTGGCCCCTGGCACTAAACAGCCTGTTGTAGTGGAGTCAGTAGCTGGGGTACACACCCTGCTCCAACAGATGTTTCCATAAGCTGCCTCCTCCTTGTGTGAATGTGTTGATGTTTAAGTCCTTAGCTGGGCTTGGCTGTGCAAAGGCTCAGCAGGTTTGCAGCTACTGGCCTAGCTGTGCTTTATTAAGGGCCACAACAGAAAAAGATGGACTTTTACTTGGATAATATTTCATTTGTGACCCAACAGGGTTTGGTGACAGAATATGACAGAGTGGTCTGCCTGGGTAGGGTCTTGCTGACCCCAGCACAGAGTGAAAACATTCACCACATTCGGAGGGGACATACTGCAGGACCACTGTGTGTTTGCCTGAGACACCTTCTTGTATGCTGGTCCCTCACCCTGACTCTTCCAGACTTCTCATATTTATGGTTGTTGTTGCCATTGGTCTCAGTTTGTAGATGTTAACTGTCAAATACTGAAGGTGAGCAAGAGGATGGAAAAGAGTGGAGCAAACTGAAGGTTTGTAGGAGCTAGTACAGAAGTGACTTTCCAGTGACTGGCTGGAAAGCAGCCCTGAGGAGAGAGACTTGGGGGTGCTGGGGGAGGAGAAGCTCAACATGAGCTCTCAATGTGCACTTGCAGCCCGCAAAGCCAATCAGATCCTGGGCTGCATCAAGAGAAGTGTGGCCAGCAGGTCAAGGGAGGTGATTCTCCCCCTCTGCTCAGCTCTGGTGAGACCCCACCTGGAGTACTGCCTCCAGTTCTGGAGCCCCTATTACAAGAGGGACCTGGAGGTGCTGGAAGGTGTCCAGAGAAGAGCCATGAGGATGATCAGAGGGCTGGAGCACCTCTCCTATGAGGACAGACTGAAGGAGTTGGGACTGTTCAGTCTGGAGAAGAGAAGACTCAGAGGTGACCTAATTGTGGCCTTCCAGTATCTGAAGGGGGCTACAAGAAAGCTGGGGAGGGACTTAGGATCTCAGGTAGTGATAGGACTAGGGGGAGTGGAATGAGGCTGGAGGTGGGGAGATTCAGACTGGAGGTGAGGAGGAAGTTCTTCCCCATGAGAGTGGTGAAGCCCTGGAATGGGTTGTCCAGGGAGGTGGTTGGGGCCCTGTCCCTGGAGGTGTTTAAGCCCAGGCTGGATGAGGCTTTGGCCAGCCTGATCTAGTGTGGGGTGTCCCTGCCCATGGCACGGGGGTTGTGTGACCCTTTGAGGCTGTCCCTTTAATAAAGGGGACATTGTGGCTGAATGTTTATAAACAAAAGACAGATCTAAACTAATTTCATTGGTAGATTGGTAGAAAGCACCTTTGAACTTGGAGTTCAGCAGAGACTTGTGGGCAGTCTTGCATTTTCTCCCCTTCCTTGCGCAGCTCGCAGCTTCTGGGCTTTCGGCCAGACTGACCTTGAGCAAAGATAAGGCCTCTACTAACACATATAACTGCTTCTAATTAACAGTTGCTCTTTTTTCTCTCTTTCTAACCCTCTCTGGGGAAAAGGGGAGAGAAGGGGGGTACAGGGGTAGGTAACCCTCCTCAGCAGAGGAGGGAATCTCATTCCTATGTCATTTTATTGTATATTTCCTGTATATATATTGTAAGTACAGTAAATTCTGTATATATTTCCCTGCATCTCCTAAACTGCTTTGTAAATATAGCACACAATCCCTTTGCTAATCCAACTGAGTTTTTTTTCCCTTTCAGTTTTCTTCCCTTTACTTACAGGGGGGTGTCGAGGGTTGGAAGGGAAAGGCCTCCTCCCCCCAGAAAAGTGAAAGGGAAAAAAACCTCACAGCTGAATTAGCAAAGCAGTGGGTGCTGTATATTTACAAAGCAATATAGGATATGCAGGGGAATATACAGAATTTACAATATTTACAACATATACAAAAATATACAATAAAGTAGCACAGAAATGAGAGTTCCCCCCTCTGCTGAGGGGGTTCCCCACCTCTGCTCCCCCTTCTCTCCCCCTTTCCCCAGAGAGGGTTAGAAAAGAGAGAAAAGAGAAAAAAATTAAAAGCAGTTATGTGTTAATTGGAAAGCAGTTAATACAGGCCTTGCAGTTTATCAGTTTCAAGGTCAGGCTTGGCTGAAAGCCCAGGAGCTGCAAGCTGCAAGCCACCGAAGGAGGGGGAAGACAGACTGACCAGAAAAGTGCAGGAATGCCCAGGATACTCTGCTGCACTCCCAGTTCAGAAGGTGCTTCCTCCCAATCTACCAATGAAATTAGTTTAGATCTGTCTTTCGTTTACAAACATCCAACCACCATATTCCCTTTCTTAAAGGGGACAGCCTCAAACGGTCACAGGGGGAAGAAGGCTTTGCGGCCTTCCCCTTCAACCCTCGACAGGTTGGAACTAGATGATCCTTGTGGTCCCTTCCAACCCTGACTGATACTATGATACTACTATACTAAGCCTGGTCTGCTGAGTCTAAGTATCCACTGCCTTGGAGAAAGTGATACATGGCTCTGAGAGATGTGCTGAAGAAGTTCTGGCAGTCTTAAAGATGATGTCATAATTAAAACACAATCATTTCCAATTGTCCTTTTCAACAAGTTAGCATGCTTTTATGGCTGGAAGATAGTTATCTGAAGTAATTACCCTCTTATCCTAGTGACTGACTGATGGTGACCTTTACACTGCAAGTGAATTATGCAAATTGGTATTTTCATTAAACATTAAATAGCTCCCTTGGGAGGAAAAATGCTGCTTACTGTTCATTGGCTATTAAAGTCTAATGATATGATTTACCACAACTTTGTTTTCCATCTCCAAGGGCTCTGGAGGAGAAGGGATTAAAGCTTGGTTTGGAATTTGAGGCTCAGACATGTGTAGACAGGTCAAATGAAGTGAAAAAAAAAAAGGGGGGGGGGGCCAGAACAAATCCCAGTACCTTCATCCTGTCTTCAAAGGGTCCATTCCGGCAGAACCTTGGTATGCCACTGAAATGCCTCCAGCCCTATGCTTTCTAGTCCACTGAGCACCTCACAGGCAAGAGGTAACCGGCCCACTAACTTAGCCTAAATCTCACCACCAGTTCTTACCTCATATCAACTCATCAGCAAGCCCCAAACTCTAGAGCATGGCTAGTTCCTTTGCTTTCAGCAGCTCACACAGCCCATGCATGGTCTCAGAGCCAGCCTAGTGCCACTCAGGCTCAGTCAGGGGGAAATTCAATTCACCTGATGGACAGGTGCACTGGAGAGCACACTTCCAGCACAGCAGGACTGCTGGAAGTTTACAGAGTTATGTCAAAGGTCATTAGGAACAAGGGAAAAAAAATGCAGCCTTTGGGAACAAGAGTGACTCTGGTTATTGTTGATGGATCCTGTGGTACAAAACAGCCCTGGGTCCCTGCATGAGCTAGCTAGAAAGCAAGGCAGACATTGTCAGTGCTGGAGTGGACACTTGGTACTCAGTTGTTGCTACTCCTACAGATTTCTACAGTCTCTTTGGAAACTTCTGCCATTGCATTAAACATTCAGGTGTCTCTTCTGAAGAAGCACCCACTGGAAGAGGCGATGGCTAGTAAGAATCTTCTCTTTCTCCACAGTGGCTTTATCTGGGACAGTGGTTCTCTCATCAGCGTTGGGTACTCCCTCTCTCACCAGCAGTGAGAGCCTGCATCCAAATGTCCAGCCATGGAGTAGGTCTTCTATGCACTCTAGAAGTGTTGATTGGAAGGACCACAAGATGCCATCTGGTCCAGCCTGAACAGCCCAAGCACAATTCATGGCCACTGTTTCAGCTCCCCAAATGACATGGGAAGCTGCCTGCAAGTTCATGCCATTTTCTGACTGGGTAGCACATGAGCCTCAAGTCTCAAACTCTACATCCAGAAGGGTTAATGAGTCATATCACTAGCTGACAGAAATGCCAATCAACAGGGATCAGCTGTAAATAATTAGATGCAGAATGTGAGCATTAGGTATGCACAGAAGTTACAAAACCCAAGAGAGTGGAAAATTGCAGTTCCTAGGGAGTTGAATCTTGATAAATCCTTGGTCAAAATACTCCAAATCTGAATCCTTTTCCTCTGCTTTCACAACAGACAACAGTTTTCAATATAATTCAAATCAGGTTATGTATTTTAAACTATTTAGACCCTTAAACAGGCATTCAACTTTATTGTACTACAGATTCGTTCAGTTGAAACTTATTTGATGACTACATCTGGAAAATGCATGCAGTTTAGTAGCTGATAACATCTGCAGTCACCTAGCAACGTATTTGTGACAGTGACCTGGCTAATGTTTGAATGACTTTGTTAACTGTTTAGCCCTCCTCAATATTCCAGGAAAAGCCTCTTCAATTTTGCTATTTCCTATCCACATATCTTGACCTTTCTAGCAATCACTTCTCCAACTTCCACCCCTTCTCTCCTCCAACACTGCCTGTATCCTTCCAGGTGTGTATCAGCCATGGCAGCGTATCAGCCATGGCAGCGTAATAGCCATGGCAGTGTAACAGCCATGGCAGCATCTCCTCGCTGAAACCTCAGCATCCTCTCATAACCAGCACAACACAAAGGCTTCCAGTATTCCACTCTCCATGTCAGGCCTGGCCACAGATCCTCAGGAGAGTCATGCCCCTGCACAGAAAGCTGTTTTGGGGTGCTGCTGTAGCCTCGGTGAGCCCTGAGCTGTCTCAGTGCTCAGAGCAGGCAAGGCTTGCCCATGCTTCTTGCGGCAGGAGCACAACCTGGCTGCACACCAGAAGCTTTGCAGAAGTGACAGAGAGCATCCCACAGATTGTGACTCTGAATGGACATGGTACCAAACCACACCACAGCTAGTAGGCACTAATACTACCTGTAGCACTAGTAGTGCTACCTGTCATCCCACTCATATGTCCTGCTTGGCAGTGCTGAGTGCAGCCCTGCTCGGAGCCACCTTGATGGTGTGGTTCCTCCCTCCTGCACTTCTCTGTGGCAACACACAAACTGCCTTTCCCTCCAACCCTTCCTGCTTCCTCACCAGCAGCATTCCTGCCAGGAGGAATCAGAGGAGGCCAAAATGACTGCTGGATTCAAGTAGGAAGCAGAGAGCCAGAAGGTGAGCAGTTCCTCCTGTCCCCTGTGACTTCCCATGATGAAACCTCCAAGGAACTGTGTGTCCCAGCAAGAGGAGATTAGCTGAAGAGTAGAGGTCTTGGTGAGGAAAGAGAGCTTTCCATCCATGTTCCTAGCCACAAAGGCTTGCTAGCATTTACTATTAGTATCCCCATAGGGAGCATATAGCTGCAAGAGCAGCAGCAGCCTCATACTGCTACCAAGTTCAGCCAAAAGCAGGCAGAGCAGAGACACAGTGACAAGGCAACAACGTCCCCGCTCCTCAGAGCACAAACACAGCTAGTGCCTGAGTGCACAAAATACCTGTGCCTGAAGTCTGCTCCTGGTTCAGTTCTGCAGAGGATTTTGTACACCTGCGTAGGTGTGAGCCAAAACCCCACAGAACTGAATATTCCAAACCCTGTGAGGTCCAGATGAATTAGCCCACCCCTAAAATCCCAAATCCAATCTTCTGTGAATTTTGGATCTGGAGATAGAGCTCAACTTCATCATTTGGTCTCATCTTTAATATACGGAGAAAAAATGCCAATGTCAGCCTTCAAAGTAATCCTTCCATGTCCTGCATGACTGCCTTTCTGACTGCAGACATGCTGGTGACTGACTTGGCCTCTCCCAGCAGAGACACCTCCTTACCTACGTGGTTCTTTGGGAGGCAATTATTTCCCTCCTGCCCCAGAGGTTTGCAGTTTTGGAGCTCGTGCTTTCTTTCAAGCTCCCATAACCCTCTCAGGAACCTCTCCAGGTGAAAGCAAATGTTATCTCAAAGGGGTACTGTGTCTTTTATTATGTCCTGACTTCACTGCTGTAATTCATTATCTGTTGATCTGCCTGCCATTTCCCTCAGGCGTTTGCAGCTCACGTTGAAGTTCAATGTCGGAACCTGGATTTCTGAGCATTTTGCTTCCTTCCTGAATGGGCATCTGTGGTTTCCTCATGGGAGAGTGGTAGTTTCAGGCTGAAAACAATCTTCATCTTACCAGCTTTCAACAGGTCCTTTTCACTTCTCATCATTTCATTTTCCTGTTACTTCACTTGCTGTGTCTTGTTCAGTAGTGATGACAGCCTTCTCCTCCTGAGCTGCTTTATCATCTCCTCCTTCTTTCAGAATCAGTTTTCCTGATGAGCATCTAGAAAACTGCCAAAGCCCCATTGGAGTGCAGACCTCACAGTGATGTGAGTGTCCTCAGTTACCAGTTCAGGTTACCCAGTGCAGAACTTAGTAAAGAGGGGGCTGACCAGGGCTAGTTCCAGCCTGTCCATCAGTTCTTCCTGCCTTTTGCCTCTTTCTTGGTGATGAACACTTGCACAAAAGCCAAGCACATGGCTTGCTTGCCACACAGCTAGTGTGATGGCCAGTGTCTGCTTTAGTTGTCTTCAAAGGCATAGCTCTCCAGAAGAGCCTGTGAAAGCCATAAATGCTAAGTCTATCACTTGATGGTCTAGTTAGAGCTGGAGAGCTTAAGACACCTCATGTGGGGAGACAATGCTTGCATAAGCACAGCTGCTCTGCTGCACAGCAGGGTTTGCTCCAAGCTAATAAGCAAAGTTCCTGTAGGTTTCTGTGTAAGTTACGTGCATAAGGTTAAAGCCTGCTCCCAGTTTCACCTGCTTTGGGCAGGTCCTCTCACACTGCAAAGGGAAAAGAATACTTTTTTTGGCTTATGTATGGCATCAAACTGGTGTTGCCTGCCTCAGCCCCTCAGCCATGGTGAGATGGTGAGTGCTTTTGGTGGTGATCCCTGGTTGGGAGATCCTCCCAGCCAGTGCCCAAAGCTGCTCTGAAACTCTTCTACTCTGCTCCTAGGGGTTGAATGGTGACAGGAAATCAGATGTGCCCTATTTCTGAGCATGCTGAATCCACATCCACAGTGCTTACAGATGATTTAGCTTCTGGAAGGTGTTCAAACAGTCCAGAACTGTCTGCTCTTGCACATCTCCACCTGAGAAGCAGAGTAACTCTGCTGGCATTGAGCCAGACCCACACTACCCCTGTTGAACCACTTGGGCCATGTCAGTGACCCCGCAGGGAGTCCCCAGCTGTGGCACCAGCACTGAGCACACGTTCCAGAGAGCTGAGCACGGTATAAAACCTAGGCAGAGATAGCAGAAGGGAGCAGGAAATCCCAGGATGCCATTCCTTAAGCAGGCATATCCACACCACTCTCCAGAGAAGCATGAAGGGTTTACAGCCACTGCCCAGAAATGGAGCCCAGACTATTCCAACTGCCATCTGCTCCAACTTGCTAGAATGATAAATATGAGCATTTGGAAACCATGTCAGTTTGGTTCTAACTCTACTGGCATCTGCTTCCCAAGCACAGATCAAAACCACCCCAGCCATTGATTGTGCCTCCCCAGTGCAAACCCACTCAGTGCTTTCTTCATGCTTGCTGTGCCTTCATGCATGTGGACACCCACAGCCTCCCTCAGGACTGCACAAGTACCTACCTCTGCCTGGTTTGCTTTGCCTCCAGCTCCTGGTAAAACTTGCATGTCTCTCCCTTTCCTCTCAGAATCTCAGAGAGCAGATTTCAATCCTCACATTTCATCCTTGTTGCAGCACTGCTGAGTTCTGCCTTTTCCCATACTTGCTCCACAGAAACAGGGGCAGCCTGTCCATGGAGACTGCACTGAGCCCATCTCTAGACACAAGCAGGATCATCTCCTCTGCTGCTCCTTAAGAAAAGCAAGGACCACAGCCTGCCACAAGCATCCAGCCTGGCCCACTCGGACAGCCAAGCGGAGAAGCTGTGTGAGCTGATCAGTCTGCACCAGGGGGCTGGCAGCATTCCTTAGCTGTATTTCCAGAGCTTGTAACAACTGGATGGCTTAGTGAAGGCAGAAAAGCTGGATGGAGTCCACAGGAAAACACATTTTAGATTAGTTCTTTCCAACCATACCTTCACATTTCAAGAGCTGCTGGGGGCAGCTGGGTTTAGCACCTAGCTCCTGACTCAGTCTGAGCAAACAGAATGCTGACTGAGCACTTTCCACCTTTACATGGAAGCAAAATACAAAAGTGAATGACAAAAGGTACACATAAAAGCTGCTGGTGACAGAAATCAAGAGACTCCATTTGTATTGATCTTTTCAAAGTTTAGCACTTGGACATGACATTTAATAAGCCAGGTAGGTCAGGTCTGGGTCTCACTTACAGTCAGGAACAGCTTTGCTGCTGGCTCTGATGACACAGAAGGTCAGTGCATCATCACTGGTGTGCCAGTGCATCATCACTGGTGTACCAGTACCTTCCCATTTGTATCCAGCATTAGCATTGCTCATAATTTAAAGGGAGTATGACACTTCAAAATGGTTCTGGCTGATACATGTACAGGTAAGATCTCAAAAGTGTGACCCCCCTCAGATGCAGAATACAAACAACAACCCAAAAGTTCATTTTTTCATGTTTACTCCTTAACCCAGTTTTGGGGCTACATACACAGTTTTTAAAAGCTTGTGTTTGGCATAAGAGCTGAGAACAATTGGAATCCTTCCTCCAATACCAGGAAGTTGCTCATTGGTTCAGCCTTTTTTAGTTGATTTTCATGTTTTACTTAACAGCTCCCCAATATAAACAGCCTTGATGATCTGTTGGTAATTTCCTGAATACTAGTATTCAGTATTCAGTATTCCTAAGGTTGGAAGAGACCTCAAAGATCATCGAGTCCAACCTGTCACCACAGACCTCATGACTAGAGTAGGGAGGACACTACTGCCCACTGCAGGCTTGAACTCACGCCCTTCCCATTAATGGTCTGATTAATGGTCTGATGCACTACCAACTGAGCCACCTCCATCATTTTCCATCATTTTCCCCTGAAAACAGGCATTCAAGAAGTCAAATAATCTTGTCCCCAGTGCTCTTTTGCTCTAGAGGCCATTTGCACAGCAGACATCTGCACTTGACACCTAGAGTGCCAGGTCACCCTTGTGTGCTCCGAGACAGGTGAGAAACTAGAGGGGTCTGACCCAGGCTTGTGTATCAAAGAGCAAATTACTAACCTAAACTACCAGCAAAGAAAGGGCCACAAGGATGATCAGAGGGCTGGAGCACCTCTCCTGTGAGGACAGACTGAAGGAGTTGGGGCTGTTCAGTCTGGAGAAGAGAAGGCTCCGAGGTGACCTAATTGTGGCCTTCCAGTATCTGAAGGGGGCCTACAAGAAGGCTGGGGAGGGACTTCTCAGGATCTCAGATAGTGATAGCACTAGGGGGAATGGAATGAGGCTGGAGGTGGGGAGATTCAGGCTGGATGTGAGAAGGAAGTTCTTCACCATGGGATTGGTGAAGCCCTGGAATGGGTTGTCCAGGGAGGTGGTTGAGGCTCCGTCCCTGGAGGTGTTTAAGCCCAGGCTGGATGAGGCTCTGGCCAGCCTGATCTAGTGTGGGGTGTCCCTGCCCATGGCAGGGGGGTTGGAACTAGATGATCCTTGTGGTCCCTTCCAACCCTGAATGATACTATGAATGAGGAAAGCAAACATGAAATGCAGCCTGGGAAGGAAGCCCCTTGGAATGCTGCAGTTTTTACACCTATTTGTGAACCATCTGTCGGTCAGCACCGTGCCTACCAGCACAGACTAGCATTCCATTTGAATGGGCCTGGAAAAGTAGATCAGAAGGACATTAAAGCAGTGGTGGAGAACACAGGCATCACTCTTGCAGGGTGATTCAGCAGTGATTTGATACCTCACTGCATTTATTCATTTGTTCATTCATTCATTCGTTGTAAGGGGAAATTTTCAGCTGCCTTTTCCTTCCTGTCTGCAGCGTGAACCACAGCAGCGTTCTGCAGCCATCTAATCAAAGCTCTGCAGACCTCTCCATGGAGACCCATTTAAACAGAGAAGTCACAGGACAGTTGCTATTTGTGTGCCTGAATGGAAATCTATTGTTGTTTCTTTTTTTTTGCTCCAGTGAAGCAGAACAAACCCTTCTTTTTCTTTGTTTGTATGAGGTGAAAAAACATACTGGCACTCTTAGTGGGAGTCAGCTCCTGCTCACTTTGAGAACATCTGGGAACACAGAGGCAGTCACTCCATCTGTTCTGCTCCTACACTCAGGTAGCATAACTGCAATGTCAAATACCCTCCTCATTTCCTGTGCCTGGTTACACTTCATGCTGTAGTCTCTTGTGGTCACAGACTGTTCCTTTGCCTCCATGGAAACCAAAGAGTAACCTCTGGGCACTAGCTGGAGGGCCGAGCCCAGAGAGTGGTGGTGAATGGTGCCACAGCCAGCTGGCAGCCAGTCACTAGTGGAGTCCCCCAGGGATCAGTGCTGGGCCCTGTGCTCTTTAACATCTTTATTGATGATCTGGATGAGGGCATTGAGTCCATCATCAGTAAATTTGCTGATGACACCAAGCTGGGGGCAGGAGTTGATCTGCTGGAGGGTAGAGAGGCTTTGCAGAGAGACCTCGACAGGCTGGACAGATCTGCAGAGTCCAAGGGCAGGAGATTGAACACATCCAAGTGCTGGGTTCTGCACATTGGCCACAACAACCCCAGGCAGTGCTACAGGCTAGGGTCAGAGTGGCTGGAGAGCAGCCAGGCAGAGAGTGACCTGGGGGTGCTGGTTGATGGTAGGATGAACATGAGCCTGCAGTGTGCCCAGGCAGCCAGGAGGGCCAATGGCATCCTGGGCTGGATCAGGAACAGTGTGGCCAGCAGGAGCAAGGAGGTCATTCTGCCCTGTACACTGCACTGGTTAGGCCACACCTCGAGTACTGTGTCCAGTTCTGGGCCCCTGAGTTCAGGAAGGAGGTTGACTTGCTGGAACGAGTCCAGAGAAGGGCAACAAAGTTGGTGAAGGGTTTGGAACACAGCCCTGTGAGGAGAGGCTGAGGGAGCTGGGGTTGCTAAGCCTGGAGAAGAGGAGACTCAGGGGTGACCTTATTGCTCTTTACAACTACCTTAAGGGAGGTTGTAGACAGGCAGAGGTTGGTCTCTTCTCCCAGGCAACCAGCACCAGAAGAGGACACAGCCTCAGGCTGCACCAGGGGAGGTTCAGGCTGGAGGTCAGGAGGAAGTTCTACACAGAGAGAGTGATTGCCCATTGGAATGTGCTGCCTGGGGAGGTGGTGGAGTCACCATCACTGGAGGTGTTCAGGAGGAGACTTGACAGGGTGCTTGGTGCCATGGGTTAGTTGATTAGGTGGTGTTGGATGATAGGTTGGACGCCATGATCTTGAAGGTCTCTTCCAACCTGGTCTATTCTATTCTAAATACCAATTTTGTATATATAATATAATGCATGAAAATGAAATGTGGATATTTTTACAGCTGAAGTAGTGAATCCAAACTCAGAAGCCTTGTCTCAGAGGGCTGGTGTCACCTCTGACACATCATCTCTCTATACTTTGGCTTTCTATCTCTATTTTTAATTTCTCTTGCCACAGCATCCTTGCCGGAGTCTAGATGCTCCTGGTGTTCATGTTCTATAGACATATGAACTAAAGATAGTTCTTGCTGCAGTACATTCACATGCTCAGAAGGAAACACATTCTGAGGAAAGAGGCAAAAAATATTAAGGAGAGGAAAGGGGGAAAAATAATCAGGAGCTGTGTGATGGGAAGATGTATCTGGCATGGTTTAGCACCGGGCTTGGTAGAGGTAGTCAAGGGCTGGATTCCATGATCTCAAAGGCCTTTTCCAACCAAAAGGATTCCCTCATTGTGTGATTCTCTGTACAGCCTTCTGCATGACTCAGTGCAGAATGCAAGGCCAGTGGCCTTCCTGATAACTCTGCCCTGCCACTCAGCACTCATTCTGCCCCCGGGTACCAGACTGTTTTGGGGCTGGGCCAGCTCAGGTGTGCTGGCTTCATTCCTCTGTTCAGGGGGGCACACTTGTGCAGAGCAGAGCTGGAGCCTCTCTTCTCACAATGCAAAGCCTCTGATTTTGAGAAGGAGGTTAAGGCACATTCACAATCAAGCATCAAGCAGTTCTTTATAATTATAAGGGACACTACAATAGGTCTTGTTTCAGAACACATCCTAAAGGACACCAAGATTCACCTTGCAGATTAAGACACCTGGCTGGTATCCACATGTCAGCTGGATGTCCAAGCTTTGGTTACAGCCAGTGGAGTCCAGAGATCTGCCTACCTCACCCTAAAGTATACCTCTCAGTATGCAAAGCAATTGTGTAAGCTGAGGTGTCTAATGCCAGATTTGCCTGTGGTATCCAAGGCAGAGCTGCCAAATATTAAACACGACCTTTCTCCACCCAAAGTGGCAGTCAGAACCTGAGGGCCTTTTACAGAGCATCTCAAATGGCACCAGAAGAACAATGTGGGCAGCTGAACCAGTGAGCTGGATACTTCTCCAGCTTTCACTGCCTGTGATGGGTGTTTGGCTGTATTTCCCACATAGACACCTAACCTGTGAGAGAAATGCCACCCTGAATGTCACACAGACAAAGACTGTCATTTGGTTTTTACTTCCTAAGTGAGGGAAGTTTGGCTCCAAGTTCCAAATCAGCATCTCCCCACAGCGTCTTTCTTCTCAGAGGACATCATGGGGCTCAGTTGGCTCTTCCTGTCTTTCCATACCTCCAAGCAGTATCCAGTCTGCCTTCAGCTGAGGCACTGACATGGTTTGGAAGGTTAGAATTAATGTAACTCTAATGTAAGGCACTGGAAAGGAACAGTCTCTATCCAGCACTCTGCACCTCTCAGGCTTGCTCATTATTTACATAGTGTTTATATTGTTTAGTGGTGCCAATCAGGGTAAGTATTGCTTGCTGCAGGGTGTTTTCTGCTCCATAACTGCATCTAGCTTCTACCCTGAAGAGCTTACAATTTAATTCTAAGGCAAGATGCCAGGAGTTTAAAAGAAGAGAGAAAGTTAATGAGCAAAAGAGGTAACAGTGCTAGTCACAAAGTCAGAGGAAGCATAATCATTTTTATCCCTCAGTTTATTTGTTAAAATGATATACTTTTTGATTAAAAACAAACAACAAACACAAACCACCCCTGCATGGTTCATTTCTCCTTCCCCCCTTCCTGCTTCTTAACACAATTCCCATTTCTCAGTGGAAATATTGCACTTACATACTTTTAAAATGCCATTTAATCCTATTTAAGATTCCTTCTCATGTTTATGACATCCAGCTACTTACATATCATTGGTTCAGGTATGAACAAGCTTGGGGCTGCACTATCAGCAGACATACAAGGCCTTTCTTTCCCTGGTGATCTGTATAGTGAGGCAGGTCACATTCATCCATTTTGCCTCAGTTCCTCTTGGTTTAGGTGCCTGCCTGGGATCCAGCCTCCAGGCTGGGCCCTGTACCAACATGCAGGTTTCCTACTGGCTTCTCAGCCAGAATTTCTCTGCATTTTCTGGGAACATCAGTCCTGCTGTGCCATCTCAGGGCATCACCTACTATGGCCTTCCACAGTCCTCCCTGCACACCCTCACCCAACTCATTTCACAACTCTAAGCACATGCTTCCTCAGACACAAGATCACTTTAACCATCCATTACAAGAAATGAAATTGATCTCTGCAGAATACTCTCTACTTATTACAGAAGCATTATCCATGTTGCAGCAGACACCAGAATGTGCTGCCACTGTGCAACATACAGGAGAAGAGGTGCTAGAAGTGTAAAAGGCATTAAAGGGAGCATTAAGCTTTTAAAAGTCACAGTGTATTGAAAATCAGGAGTCAGATGCATTTGTATAGTTCATGACCTATTCAAATGTACTGTACTCTGGGAGCTCTCCTCTCTCCAGACACAGAAGAGGCACAGAATGCTGGAGGTAAACACTTTGCTGCTGTGCCAGAAAGCTGATGGTGAAGAAAATGTCTCTTAGATGCATAGGTCATCCTGCATTTGTCTCACCTGGGCTCATCCTTCTGCTAACAGGCATTGGCCTTTGCCAGGCAGCTGGGCAGAGTATTTTCTGAGGCACCTATTTGTCCAGCACACACTGAACCACCAGCACAGCCTACAGAAGCTACCAGATATGCTCCCAGCCCCACAGACCTAGCTGAGAGCTGATCTAGCCAAACAGGGAGAAGAAACAGTAGAAACAGGTATTTTCCACTGCTAGGTAGCTCTCCTGTAGATTTTACCCACCTATAGTAATACCAAAAGAATTAATCTGTGTGCCAAGTCAGTGTTAGCTGACCAGGCCAGTAACAGCACTCCTGGCTGCCTGCCACCAGGAGGGAAAAGCTGTGTTATGTCCCTGACACACTGAATTTTCCATGTTGCATTTAGCTCAGTAAACAGCCAGCTGGAGCTTAGTATTCATACCTCCTAGAGTATAAACTGAGTTTGCTTTTTAAAGAGATTTCTATTTCCTCTCTGGAGGGAAAGTTAGAATTGGGATTGCCCAATACCTCTGCATAAATGATACTGTCTTTATGTGTACCTGGAGGGGCATGGTGATTTCCTCACTGCCCTAAGTATACCTGTGTCACACAGCCACTTGCTCACTCCTCCAATGAGATGGGGGAGGAGAATTGGAAGACTAAAAGTGGGATAGCTCATGGGTTGAGATAAAGACAGTTTAATAGTTAAAGTAAAAGCCACAGGTGCAAGCAAAGTGAAACAAGGAATCCCCACTGGCAGGCAGGTGTTCAGCCATCTCCAGGAAAGGAGAGGCCCATCAGGTGTAATAGTGACTTGGGATGACAAACACTATCACTCCAAACATACCCCTTCCTTCTTTCTCCCCCAGCTTTACATGCTGAGCACAACATCATGTGGTATGGAATATCCCTTTGGTGCACTGGGGTCAGCTGCCATAGCTGAGCTGTGTCCCCTCCCAAATTCTTGTGCACCCCCAGCCTACTCGCTGGCAGAGCAGCGTGTGGAGCAGAAAAGGCCTTGACATTTGTAAGCACTGCCCAGCAGCAACTGACACACCTCTGTGTTATCAGCACTGCTTCCAGCACAAATCCACAGCCCCACACTAGCTACTGTGAAGAACATAAGCTCTGTCCTGGCCCAACCCAGCCCAACCCAGCTTACATGTCTAACACATGGCAGTAGGTTGCGGTCTGTAGCAGTCGTCATTCGGGGGGGGTTCCTCTGCTCCATTCACAGATCAGTCCACTCCCAAAGTCTGGCACACACATCCCCACTGCTTTCAGCTTGGCACACCCAGACAGATGTACTTTCATCTGTCTGGTTCAGTTTGGGCTTATCTTGATGCAGTGGGCTGAAAACCGTGGTGCTACAGACACTCATTCTCTCACAGGCAGATCAGATGCCCTTGTTCCTTTCACGAGAAGCAAGAACTGTTGGGCATTCTGGGCATCAGCTGAGCTTCAACTCCAGAGTTAATCCATCAACACCAAGTGCTTGGCCCTGCTTAACCTGTGGATGTTTTAAACTTGTGTTTCTCAGCCTAGGTGATTCCATTAACCAGGCATGAGCTACATAACACTAATCAAACAGTGAACATTCTTTCCACCTCTTTAGAGCCATGTATTGTGATAAAGCATGACAGAGACTTAGCATGGAGAATAAGGCATGGAATAAAGAAAGGAACCCCACCTTGCTGAAGGAACAGGGCTAGAGGGGAAAATTTGCCAAGCCTGGGTGTTTTTGAACTAGTTTTACAGTAGCACTTCACAAGGTTTGTTACCAATAGCAATGATTCTTCAGCTGGAAAAGAAACAGATCCAAATGATCCCATCTATTTTTATCAGGACTGAATACTCTGTATCACACATCTACACTTAATTGGGAAAAATGAAAGTTATGTCATGAAAAATCAAATAATAAGAAAAGTTACACTGGAGCATACCTCACCTGAACCTGGAACACTCCTACACTTAGAGATACATGAGTAACAGGGCTCATAAATCTCTGTGATCAGTAATGGACTTTCATCAGGTTACTTGACCATTCATTCTTATTTAGCTACAACAGGAAGCCTGAACAGCTCACAGAACTATAGGATTCCACAAGGAACTGAGTCTCAGATCTAGATACAATGCATAATCTTTTGGCAGGTCACTGAATCTCTCTTATTTTCCCCTCCATTTGGAAGCACTATTTAGTTGTCTGTGTCTGCTTTGCCTGTTGAGGAGGTAGTCTGCTTAGAACAGGAACTGTCTGGTACACAGACAGTCAACTCCTTACTTGTGACCTACAAAAGACACTGATGCAGAACTAAGAGATATTTAAAATGCTACTCATCAAATCAGAGCAACGTAGGATGATTACTGGATTCTATTTAAGTTGCAGCTTTATGACAGGAATAGTCTGTTGTGTGCTATCACTCAGCATCTCACGTTTGAAAAGATCCCTCTGTTCCTGCAAAGTTGGGTAACAGCATCGTGGATTGTAAAATATTGCTTGGCTCATAAGAGCTCACCAGCTGCAAAGTACCGAGTGGTTTGTGGGCTCTGGGAAGTGTTCCAGGTCAGCAATTCATAAATACTGGTGATTCATGAAGCCTTATCCATACATCTGCAAGATCAAGGATTTCCAGAATGCAGCTACTACAGTGTGTTTAAATACAGAATCACAGAATTAACCAGGTTGGAAAAGACCTTCGAGATCATCAAGTCCAACACCATCTTATCAACTAACCCATGGCACCAAGTGCCTTATCCAACCTCTTTTTAAACACTTCCAGGGATGGTGGCTCCACCACCTCCCTGGGCAGCACACTCCAATGGCCAATCTCTCTTTCTGGGAAGAATTTCTTCCTAACATCTAGCCTAATCCTCCCCTAGCACAGCTTGAGACTGTGCCCTCTTGTTCTGGTGCTGGTTGCCTGGGAGAAGACACCAACTCCCATCTGGCTACAACCTCCCTTCAGGTAATTGTGGATGGCAGTAAGGTCTCCCCTGAGCCTTCTCTTCTCCAGGCTAAGCAACCCCAGCTCCCTCAGCCTCAGAGTGAAACAGGGAAAAAAAGGTATCTCTGAATATAACCTTTCTTACAAAGCAGCAATCTAGTCCTGTTCCAGTGACAGCTTTTATCATGCCACTCAAGTGCCTCACAAACTTCAATCAATTCATCCTCTTGTGAGGAAGGAAATACTATCTTTGGAGAAAATCATAAAGACTGTAAAGGCCAAGCATTCCAGTACACATAGTGATTTGTCAGGCTTTGAGTTTCTGACTGCTTCATTCTAGGTTTAGCTTCCAGGAACACTGTATTTTTGTAGCTCCACTTTGTATGGAGTTCCCTTCTTACCTAACCCAAACACCTCATTCCTTTTTGCTGAGCCAAGAATCCTGATTAAAAAAAAACAAACCCAAAACACAAACACTTAAAAACCTTGCAAAACTTTAACAACATCACAAATAGATAGAGAAGTAACTTACCTAGTGCCTTGCACATCTGCCTCACAGATCAAGAACCAATTAGTGGGTCTAATTTTGCTTCATTTTTGTGGACCAGCACTTGCACTGCTCATGGACACTGCTGCTTCAGAGACACAATCTCTCTCCAGACTGTTGCTCCTGAGCTGCAGAACCAGGAGTAGTTTTCTATTGCCACACACCATCCACTGTCCATGGGTAAGATTTTACTCATGTCTGTGCACACATTCCTCAGCTACCAGCAGACCAAGGAAAAAGGTCAAATCTCTTTCATCTCAGCAGTGTGCCATTAAAAACCAGACACATTCAGTGACCAAGTTCTACATCTCCCACAGTGACAGGAGAATTAGAAGTGGCTCAGGCACATAGGAAACTCTTGTTACTTTCTGGAAAAGATACTCAAGTTTGGCTGTTTCTGAAACACAATAAAACCTATTAAGGAAATAAAACCCATAGCTCCATTGTATCTGTAGTGACACGTGTAACCATGGATAACACTTCTATAGCATTGGGATCAGTTACACTTCCTGCGCTGCTTGAGGTGTCTTCTGTCCTTCTAAACATCTATGCTTCAAGTTTTATTCCTTTCCCTGATCTTAGTCACCGTCTTTTGTTCTGGGTTTCTTCCTCAGAACAGTTCTGGAAAACTGAACTTACCCCTGGAAAACACCACCTGTGCTCACAGAAGCACTTGTCTACCCAAGAATGCTGAGGAACACTCCCCTTGGATGAACAGAGGAGCTTCATGTCTGCTAAGACCTGACCTCATTTCAGGCACTGTGATGTGCTTTATTGCCTCTACTAGCTAGGGACCTGGAACAATACAGCCACCTCCATAACAGTTCCAAAGAATAACGTGTGTCCTCAGAATAAGTCTTACAGGTTAATTGCAGTATCGTCTCTATGGGAATTTCTAGCAGATGCGCTGAAGGCAGGAGTATGACTCTTATCAGCAAGGATTAAAAACAGGACCCAGAAGGCCCTATCCGGATTAATTCCTCCGATGCAAAGGTAACAAAATGCAGGTAACTGTTTACTGCTAGTTAGTTCTCAGGTGATGTTGTTTTGCCACTGTTGAGGCTGAAGGCAAGCTGAGAACTGAGCACAGTCCTGGAAGATGATCCTTTCTAACATTTGTTTTGAAGTCCTGAGAAGAAACCAGCTTTTCCATTTGCCTTTTCTTTCGTCAAACAAAAGAACCCTTCAATCTCAGGGAATTCACCTGAACCTTATAAAACTGAAGGGATACTGTGTTCCCCAACTTGGTAAACCAAGGCCGAGAAGCCAGAGGAGTCCTGCTGAGAACACAGCGTTGTGACAGCGTTTCGGAAGGCGGCAATGTGCCCTATGGCAGCGCGAACACCTGAGTGTGCCGACAGACTTAGCCTCCTCGATTAGGGACAGCATTGCTAAGGTTCCCCACGCGGCCTCGCCGCCGCGGGCTGCTGCCCCCAGGACAGGCTGTTATGATTAATTCCGTCCCTTCTCGGCTTTAAAGGGAAACGCTGCCCGAATGCCTCCCGTGAAGAACGGGCTACGCTCCACGAAACGCCATAGCGGAGGTCTGTCAGGGCCCCCTAGGAAGGCAGCACGGCTGCCGCCCACAGAAGACGCCCGCCGAGACGGGAGGTGCTGGGGCGCATCAGGGTAGTGCCGCCCGGTAAGGCTCTGACTGCAGGAACCGGCCCGGCCCCCCCGCGCCGGCAGGGGTACGGCAAGCGCGAGGAGGTAAAACGGCTCCAGAGGGCAGCGGCACCGGCCCGCCTCCGCGCGCTCATTCAGAGCGGCTGACGTCAAGTGGGTCACGTGCTGCCGCGCGTCACGCCGCGCGCGCGGCCCACTCCGCCAATCCGTGGGCACTGGTGCCGGCTGAGCGCGCCGCTCCTCGCGGCGTCGCAGGCCAATCCCTTCCGCCGGCGGAGGAGGGACTTCCGCCGGGAGCCGGAAGCGGGTCTCTCATGCGAGCGGGTGGTTGAGTCTCGGCTCGGAGACGTTGCGGGCCCCGAAGCCGCCGCCGCCGTCTCCTTCTCCTCCTCCGCGCCCCCCTCCCCCTCCCCGCTGTGCTGCCGCCGCCTGCTCCTCCTCCCGGCCCCCGCCCCGCTCTCCGCTTTCCTCCTCCTGGTATCCGGCGGTGGCGAGGCCCCGGCGGCGGCGGCGGCGCAGCGAGAGGCCCCGGCGCTAGCGAAAAGCCCGACAGGAGCGAGAGGCCCCGGCGCCAGCGGCGACCCCCTTCCTTTCGTATCTGCCCGTCTTCTCGTCGAGGCCCAGCCCGAGGGCGGCGGCTGCTGCTGCTGGTGACAGGTGAGTGCGAGGGGCTTCCCAGGCCCTGCGCCCTCCCGGCGGTAGCGCCTTCTCGGGCCCCTCTCCCTTCCCCCACCCCATCTCCCGGTGTGAGGGGGAATGGCGGATCTGAGGAAGAAGAGACACTCCCCCTGTTCCGCCACCCCCCTCGCACCGGAGAGGCGGCCGGAGCCGCCATCTTCCCACCCGAGGCGGTTCCCGGGGGAGAGGTAGGAGGGAGGAGGAGGGATCCCGGCTCGGGGCCTTGATGGTGGCGGGGGGTAGGGCGAGTCGCCGGGCTCGGACGCCGGGGCCGCTCCCGCACTGCGGCCTCACCGAGCAACGCTTGCTGCCCCGGCCCCGAACGGTAGCCGGGCAGCGGCCGAGTGAGCTTTGCCCTCTGTGTTGATTCTGCGTTGCCGAACGTTTCCGTGGGCAGCGGGTGAGCGCGCTTTTGGAGGCAGCGGGAGAGGGGTGAGGAGTGTAAGGGCATGGCTGAAGCACCGGCTTTGCAGAACTTTATGGCTGTCCACCCTTGGCAGTGACCCCTCTCTTGAAGAGCACGGCAGGAGTAAGCGCAAGGCGTTACCGGCCCATAGCTCAAGGCAGATGCAGGGCAGCGCTGACTTTTCATGCGAGCTGTGTCCTCGATAGGTGAATTGATTGTGCAGGAGCTAGCAGGCCGGCTGTGCTCGCGGGTTGTGAAGCAATAGTTGCAAAAGCAGCCGCCACACAAACGGTGTTTTGCCCCTAGGATTCTGCTGTCATTAGGCCTTCACTAGCTGCTTCAGCTGAGTTGTTTTCACTCTTAGTTTTGGTTTGTGCAGATGCTCAAAATTACTACGTAGCTTTGTCCACAGTTTAAACAGATGTGTGCTTGCCAAACAGTGTTGTACAAGATCCCTGTGTGGCAGATAAGTATAATTATTTTTGTTCTGCAGGTAAGGGAATTGAGGCAAAGTGGTTAAGACTTGCCTGTGGCCACAGAGAGAGCAAATTCCAAAACCACTGTTTAAACTTGAGTCACGGTTAGGGTAAAACCATGGGAATTCCATCTTCCAATCCCACATATTGTCTCTGGCCTAATTTTCTTGGCTTCAGTCTGAATCCTTAGTAAAACTGGAATAGGAATCTTAAGTACCGCCTCAGGATCTCCAGCAGAAGGCTTTAACCTTTAATATGGTTTAAGTTTTGTGCCAAACTTTTACAGATTGGATACATTTTTCAAAGGTCAAAGCATGTGGTGTTCTTTTTTAAAACTTGCTGGGATTTCACAACTCAAGGGGTTTTGATTCTGATCTGGTAGCTGTTTTTATCAGCTGAACTTTCACTTTTTTTTGCTGCTGACTTGTAAGCATTTCTTCAAGTCAGCTCTGGAGAGATGAAGCCAATCAGCTCGCTCACTCACTCTAGCTATTAGAAGACCACATGTATTTTTCGGTTTTAATTCAGCTTTTGTGGAAGGTGAATGGGGGGAGAAAATGAGGATGAGGCCTGATAAAATGCACCCAGAAAACATCACATATTTTATATGTGATATCTGTAGAAAACAGTGTTTTTCTAGGTATGTTGCTGTTTATGTGTATAAGCTATTTGTAGGGAAGCCAAAATTGCTCTTAGGTTAAATTCCTTTTATATTTGGGGGGGGGGGGGGGGAAAAGTGAAACTGAAATAAAAGGATTGCATAAATGAATTAATAGAAAACATTAGACCTCTTGAATGTTCCTAAATAAGTGACTGTATTTTTTCACAGTACATAACTGGGTTGTTCAGTGCATGCAGTGTTCTGGGTTAGACCGAATTGTTTCCCTTGCAACTCCTTCTGTTTTTCCAGTGTTTGCACACAAACACCTTAAGGGAGTAAAGATGTCTGCACAGGCCTGTTCTGCCTTGGCTGCTTTTATGCCTTGCTTTAATGTAGATATACCCACAGAAAGGCATTGATAACTGATATGTACATATATATTGTTTAGATATGTGACTGGCACTTAAATACTCTTGCTTCAGTATGAACATGGGAGATCAAGAACTGGAGGCACTTGTGGGGGCTTTGGGATTTGTGTTTGTTTTGGTTTGGCTTGTGGGGTTGTTTTTTGCTTCTTTTTGAGACATGGAGCAACCATGTATGTAACTTGTGTCTCTGTTTTCCTTGAGTAGAGTGACATGAAATACTTGGTTTATTTGACTGAAGTGCAGAATAAATGCTGTCAGGTATGTCTACTCTGTGTGTTCTGTGGAGATCTGTCGCTTTAAGTCTCGTATCTGGCAATGGCTTTGGCTTTAAATCAGTTGTGGGCTTAATTGGCGTGGTAATATAAACTCTTTGTTAAATATTTATTACCCTACCTCACCAAATGCACATGCTAGACACGGAAGAGGCATGTTTCTGGCCATTGTGCATGACAAATCTAAGGTGACAGCTGAAAGGTAGCAGGAAAGCCATAAAGAACAAAATAATTAGGTATAGATGGGTTTCATCAGTTTAATATTTTTTTAAACTGGGTGACTTCAGTGCTACTAATGTTTAATGCAGTGGTGTCTGCATGTATTCATCAAGCATTCACATTCTTGTAAATTAACAGGTAAGGTACACAATGAAGCATGTAGAGCACTTGGCTTATCTTTTCTTGTGTGGGTTTGGCAAGGGCAGCAGCCTTATTGATCTCCAAGAAGAGCATTCTTGTCTTGGAGGTGCTCGGTGAAGGTGGCAAAGGTGGCTGTGGAGGTTGCTAACAAATGCAGTGGCAGAAAGAGTGAAGAAAGCTGTCACTGGCACAGAGCACAACAAAAAAAGGCCACATGAAGAAAGCTTAGGAAAGTAATTTCAGATCTGGGGAGTATAAGTCTTGGGGAGTGTGATTGAATTTTTGTACCTGTGCATACATGCGCGCGTGAGGAGCTGCTCTGTGGCACAAAGCATTGTCCAAAATGTGGGTTAGATAGTGGTGTGCTCCTGTAAGCATTTACTAGCAAAATGGCATGCTCAGACAAGAAGTTTGTGTAACTCTTAGAAATAATTGTAGAAAATAATCTTTGGCTGCATTCATTCCTGTATGTAATCTGTGATACTAGACTAACAAGAGTATTTGCATTCGGAATGGACACGCAGGTATGAGTAGGAAAGGAAGGATGTTACAAAACAGGACGTTGTGAGGAAGAGAATTACCTCCTCCCCCTGCAGTTTTGAAAGGCAATAGTATGTGGAGGACTGTGAAGATGAGATGAAAAGTTACTCCTGTAGTACAGGCCCTGGAGAGGTATTTGAGGTTGTTCCCAAAGCAAGGCAAATGTGTGCTGAAACTAATAGTCCATATAAAACAAGATACAAGTGGATTTCACCTTTTAAGCTAGTCAGTAAACTAGGGAGGGGAAAGTGATGGAAAACTCAACCTTTGAAAGAGTGTTAGTCTTATGTGATACCTCAGAAAAGAAAACCTGCACACACAGCCCTTCTTTCCCAGCTGAAAAATAGAGTTGTAAGCTACTTCTTTGGGGACACTGTTTTCCTTTCCTGTGTGTTCGCTCCTCTGTAGCAAACTGAAGGCAAGCTAGGGTGTCAGAACAGTCAAACACCATAATAGAATATCTCTGGAGCACTTTCTTTGGCTCCAAACCTAGGACACTTCACTTGGTCAATAAAAATAATTTGTTGCTGGATAACTGAAGAAGACTCATTGCTATTCCCAGGATCTGTTTCTTTAAGGACATGTGGCCTTTGATTGGCACATGGTAAAAATTCAGGTTGGAGGAATATGTTAGAAATGAGAGACAAGAAGTTGATTTCTGTGCCACCAAGTCATTTCTTAGCCAAGTTCCACAAAGTAATTGGTTCATAGCTGGTATTTCTCAAGGTTTGGTGACGTGATGGAGCCAAGGCTTTACAGTCCTGTTTTTTCCATTGGCCTGTCACATAAGCATGCTTTGTGTGTTGCTGCTGTGTGCTCTTTCTGAAGGGAGGTGTGTCCCCCTCTGTTGGAAGCAGGTGCCACAGAGTAGTACCTGCAGATAACAGAGGTGCTGTGGAGTGCTTAATTTAAGCGTGACTGCCCCACAGCATAATTGTGTGATTTGGGATAGCCATGACAGCATTTGTTCTGTGATGTGTGCTGCTGCAGGTATTCTGTGTCTGGGTATGTGTTTCAGGAACAGCAATTAACTCCAAAATTGGAAGTCTGGCAGGGGTTACTAATATGTGGTTAGCTGCTTGGCCTAGAACATTGCAGGGAATTGGGGAAGCGCTGTTTTGACGCCCTGATGAATCACCAATTTCTTTGAGCCTTAATCTTTTCTAACACTCGTTTACCATGGAGGGCTGGGCTATGCATATTCGGGATCCTGTCAGTCCAGCTCCTTAATGGGTAGTTGAATGATGTAATACAAAAGGAATCGTTGGTTCATAAGCTCTATGGATTGCCGCCTCTGCACTTCCAGCAGCTCTCTTGTTATTGGCATGAGGCTGTTGGCATGTAAGGAGCTGGTGTCTCCAGAGCATGTCCTGTAGTAAAGCTTTGTTGGTGGCTGCCTCTGTGGCCAGCTTAAGATCCTGGGCATCTCGAGTTCTGTGTATGTGTGCTTAAGGTGGTGGCAGCTATACACCACTTCTAGTTTTGGATCTCTTGCATGTGTAGCTAGATAGAAGTAGCATGGTAGCTTGTGATGCATTAGACCCAGAATTGCTTTTCTCTAAGGGATTCCTTCCTAAAACACCTGTATCACTTTTGTATTGAAAATAGACTGACACTGACCATAGAGTTTGGAAATTACACCTCCAGATGCTATCAGTAGTTCATGTGGGACTTGTCCAGGGGTGTAGTTGTAGATATATTTTACCTAATGCTTATGCTGTGCTTTTTGCAAGTCTAAAGCCTGTATTGCTTGATTTTTGCTGTGTTTTCTTGCACAAGCATCAGAACAGTATTTTCCCTTTGCTTAGATCAATTCTCCATCAACTTCATACTGGCCCCTCCTTGATAGCTTCTGGAAATAAGCAACAGAAATGAATACTAATACCTTATTGATGGCATTCATAAGGCAGGCTTCCATCTGTCTTCATAATGGAATTGCAAACTTGCTTCCAAAACTTCCAGATTTACTCCTTTGGTGTTTCTCTGCCTTTCTGGAGGGATGTAACATTCTATAACTTACTGTAACATTCCCTTACCTTATTTTGTAATCACAGGATGCCAGTGATCTGACAGGGAGTTCTGAGGAACAAAATATTAGTTAAATAGTAATTATGGTGAGGAAAAAATATTTCTCTGTTTGATCCATCTCACTTGTCAGAGACGTAATGAAATGTTTGAACAGCTTTACAGTGATGTCTCTCAGCAGCTTCATGGTTTTGGCTTTGGTCAGTGTCAGTATCCATAAGCATATTTTTACATAGGCTGTTGCAGGTTGCCCCACAGCAGAGTCTGACTCTGCCTGTTGTTCAAACAAGGAACTGATGAATCAACAGGCCAATGTCCAAAGTAGCTTGCTTTTTCATACCCTGCCTCTGAAGGCTCATGCTCAAACGCTTTGATGTATCTTAATGTTTTCTTACTCTTGTTCTACAAATTAGAAAAGCAGAGCAAAAGGGAAGAAAGCATTGGGGCATGGCTCCTTTGAAGTGCTGAGCTGCCCATATGTGCAGAATTTGGAGTCTTATCATGGAGTTTTCATTCCCATTCAATTTGTTGCTGCCTGACAGATAGGAAGAGAAAATGGTCAACATGTTGCTGTTTAAAGCAGCTAGGCAAAATATTGTCTGGGCTGGCGTGTCTCCAAGATCTTGGGGATTGTGTCCCTGCTACTTGTGGTAGATGTCTGAAAGGGAGTGGGACACTTTTAAATGAGCACACTGCAGCTTAGTCTGTGGTCTATTTTGTCATGTTTATAATACTCTGTTTCCTAATTGACTATGTATTTTAACTGCCTGGGTTCAAGGAATCAGTGGAACTTTTAGGAGGACCTGTGCCCAGTTGTGGCGTGCAAGAAGAGTTATTGTCCTCAAATCAAAGCTGAAATATTGGAACAGTTCATCCTTTAACAGTGAGTCAAAACCTGAATTACCAGTAGTTTTGATTGCAGTGATACTCTTAAAAGGTGGGGTGCTCTAACTGTGCACTGTACACCCAGGAGGTGATGGCCTTTCATGGAGTGTTTTAAAAGTAAACAAGAGCTGCTTCTGGTTTTGGTGAAGCTGGGAATGGAGGGTGATGAGTTTTTTCAAAAGAGGAAGTAATACTGAAATGTCTGGATTATTTGGGTTAAAGTCTATTTTTGACAAAGAGGTTAATGAAATCATCACTGGCAAAAACTTTAACTTCCTTTTCTTATTACACAGCCTTAAAGTTCTTGTTTAAGTAGTTTAATTTCACTTTAGGTTTGGTCCTGAACATGTCTGAAAACTTAAGCCAGCAGTGGTTTAGGTGAATACAGGCTTTTTAGGTCAGCTGAAAAATACCTGGACCTGAAGGCCTGAGGGGAATTAATCCTGGGATATTTGCTTTGCAGAACAACTGTTTACTGAAATTAGTGTTACATACTGAAGGCTTATTGTACACCTTTGTGTTGGAAGAAAACTCCTCATTGTGCCTTTTCATTTATCCTGGCAATTACCAACATCTTTTGTATATGCCTCTCGCCTGGACCCTACACAGGTGTAGACCCTTTTCTCTCTCACTTCTCTCAGACCTGTTCTGACAGAAGATGTATTCTAGGAACACTGTAACAGCTGTCCCATCAGGCTGCATCAAATCTGTTCCACCCTGAGTTCTGCCTGCATTTGAACTTGAGATCCTTGGTGCAAGGTTCCTGCTTCCCAGAATCAGACATTTATTATGTGGTCTGAGAATGTGACGATAAAGAACTTAGCAAATCAGCTTTGAAGCTGTGTGTGTGCCCTAAAGAATAATTCAAGGCACTAAAATTACTGTGTCATAGAAGTTCCTACTGCAGTTTCTGATATCTTGTTTAAGCATAGTTCTGATTGCAGACTTGAAATCCATCTAGTAGCAGTGTTCTACGACGGTGTGTCAAGAATGGTGTGGCCAGCAGGAGCAGGGAAGTCATTGTGCCCCTGTACTCAGCACTGGTTAGGCCACACCTTGAGTCCTGTGTCCAGTTCTGGGCTCCTCAGTTTAAGAAGGACATTGAGACTCTTGAACGTGTCCAGAGAAGGGCAGCGAGGCTGGGGAGAGGTCTGGAGCACAGCCCTATGAGGGGAGGCTGAGGGAGCTGGGATTGTTTAGCCTGGAGAAGATGAGGCTTAGGGGAGACCTTCTTGCTGTCTACAACTACCTGAAGGGAGGTTGTAGCCAGGAGGGGGTTGGTCTCTTCTCCCAGGCAACCAGCACCAGAACAAGAGGACACAGTCTCAAACTGTGCCAAGGGAAGTTTAGGCTTGAGGTGAGGAGAAAGTTCTTCACTGAGAGAGTCGTTCGCCATTGGAATGTGCTGCCCAGGGAGGTGGTGGAGTCACCGTCCCTGGAGGTGTTCAAGAGGGGACTGGACGTGGCACTTGCTGCCATGGTCTAGTCATGAGGTCTGTGGTGACAGGTTGGACTTGAGACCTCAAAAATCATCTTCCAACCTTGGTGATTCTGTGTGAGACCTGTTAAAGAGCATCAGTCTTCCAACCTCACCCTTGGAACTACCTTAAATATTAGCCTTGGAGCTTCAAGTGATGTTTTCAGTCCTGTCCCTCATCATAAAATCCTGCATCACCACATCCTCTTCTGCCAATGCCTGAGTCTTTCTGCAGGCGTTGTCCAGAAAGCTGTGCCCAGCAGATCTGGGCAGTCCCAGGTGGTGCGGTGAGCGCGCACTGCCCTTTTTCTGGCTGCAGGGTAACGAAGTATGCGGAAGGCTTAAGGATCACGTTGGTAAATCAGGAGGAGGAACAGTCAGTAATTGAAACAAGGAAGTTTGTTGTTCCCAGCATTGCTAAACTGACATTCTTCACACACAGCATTTACCTTGGGCCCTCTAATTAAGTGCTGAAGCTGCTGCTACTTTGTATGTGTTTGAACTTTTGAGAACGGAAGTGTTTCTTGGACAAATTTGGGAAGGCCAAAGAGGCCATCAGTTGCTGCTTCTGGGCTTTAAGCATTTCAGGCAGCCAGTAGCACATTGCAGTGCTTGCAGCTGTGAAATAATACACTGACATGTCTACCTGCTGTGAGGCGGGCACATGAAGATGCTGGTGGGTCCGTCGGCCAGGGAAGATTAGGACCTTTCCTAGCTTTCATTCCAGGTCAGGAATCAGTTTCAGTCTTAGTATGAAAACTGCCTCTTGTGGTGGAAGTGCACCAGTTTCTCTGAACTTTACTGCTCTGACTCAGCACTTGGCATACTTAATTGTTGCTTCCTTCAACAGTGGAATATGAAGATTAATCTCTCTGACTTCACTTCAATAGATACTTAAAGAAAAGCAAACTTGGACTCCCCCCTCCTTGGTTAAGTGAGAGCAAGCCAGCTGTGTGGGGAAGGAAGGGAAACAAGGGAAATGTCTTATTATGCAAGGAATAACACCTTGCATAATAATTCCTCCTGTCTGCATGAGTTCAGAGAAGATATGATAGAATGAGACAGACTTAGTATCCAGAGTGCCAGAGTAGCCTCACCTGCTGGCAGTAAGATACGTGTCAAAATGAAGAGCTGTGGTTTATAGGAGCAATACTGGACGAGTCTTTCAGGTGGCTTTTTCTGATAGCCATGTTCATCTCTTCATGTGGTGGGAAGAAGCAGTAGAGGCTGAAGGTAGGTGGAAATTTTTTCAAGTTGGCCTCATTTAAAATAAATCAGAGTTAGGAGTTTACCATCTAATGCTCTCAAAGTGCCTATTCAAAAATAGCCCAGAAATGAACAATATTTGAAATCTGTGGCAGTTAGTACTCAAAGGTCTCAGCTCCTGCCCTCTCCACTCCAGGGTAAGCTTTAATTTTCTTCCCAACTCAGTTTACTGCTTTTAGTTAATTGTTGTTAATTCATGTGACCTCAGTGCAGACAAGCAGTGTGGATGGTGATAGTGGAGGTCTGGTGTTTGATGGTGCTACATTTTTATGATGCTTTCCTGTATTTACATTAAGTAAAAAACAATAATTTCTGCAGCAGAGCATTTGCCATTAAATATTGGTGTTACATTAAAAGCCTGGAATATTCTCCCACTTAGTTTGTAGGCGTAAAGATATCTGAGAAGCTTTGAATCTTCAGAGCAAAATGCAATTAGCCTGTTAAAGATCCCCCCCTAACGAGTCCCAAGTTAATATTTGTGGAGCAGTTACCATGATGTGTATTAGTATAATTACCAACACTTTTACCTGCATTTTCTCAGCTGTGACTTGTATTTACAGATCAGAATCCCCCTGCCCTGGACACTGTGCAAGCACTGTTGCCTTGTAGCTTAGGCAAGTGCCACAGGTAACTAACTGCAGGTGGATGGCTGTGCAGCTTTTGCTGTCAGGAAAAACATCTGGTTTAAAGAGCCCATGATTTTATTTGGTTATTTAATCTTGTGGCAGGAGGGAGCTTCCATCATTCTGCAGGTTCAGCTAATCCATTCTAGGCATAAGCTTGAGGTTTTTGTTTATTGTGAATATTTGCCCACTCTTGAGGCTGACTGGTTTTAGAGGGTGCCATGAAAAGTTAGCCTCCTTCTGCAGTCAGGCTCATTTAACAAATGTGTTCTTCATTACACAGCTTGAAAACAGGAACAGATCCGAAATGCTGTGCAGTGTGGGGTCTGGAACTCCAGGCTCAACCTTCTGTAGGTAATTTGAAGCATTTTAGCCCCATGTTCAGGCTTAATTGGTTTTGTGGTTGGTTGTTTCTCATGTAAGAGCAGTGGCTTGCATTGACCTGTTCTTTTACTCTTTAATTCAGTACAGGCACTCTGCTGGGATTTCTCTTGTGAAAGTCCTGCAGGTATGTTGCTGTCTTCTTGGTTTGCCTGCTTGCCTTTTCTTTTTTCAATCACCCTTGTAGTAGGAACTACCTGTGAGATTTTGTAGGTAAGAGTAATAGGAGCAGCATCAGTGAAGTGGGCTTGACCTGCTGAGTTTCACTCCGAACTGCAGTACGTGGTTTGTAGTGCTCTGGGTGGTTTCCTAGAGAACAGGAAGGATGGATTAGTGGCATCAGTTGTTCAACTCGGGTTTCTCTACTACTGAAACTATGTGTGCAGGCAACTTCCTGTGTAGTTCTGTCTGTTTGTAGGAAAGGAGGGTTGTTCAGATTTATTCCAGTTCTGTTCTTGAAGGTGATGTTTTCTGTGTCGGACAAGTGAAAAGAGACACCACAGCTGAGAGGCAGGGAGGAGGTCAGATGCTCATGAACCTGACAGATGGCCAGTGATGGAGTCTTTCAGTGGAAAATCTTGCTTTGAGACACTTGTGTGCCTAAGTGGCATATTCCTGGTCTTTTCACTGAGGAAGATTAAAGATCTTTTCCCTCCAGTGTGAGATGGTTTCTGCTTGGCCTTGGTAATGAACATAGAGTTTGGGCCTCTACATTCAACTAGATGAAACAGCTTTTCAAGAGAGGATGTAGTTGTGAAGGTCTGTGATCACAGATGTGTTGTATGAAGTCAGCATCTCACTTCTCATTTCAGAATTGTCATGGCTTGGCCGAGCTGCTGACAGCTTTAACTCTGCCTTGGGAGGGTTTGCTGAGATAAGGCACAAACGGGACAGTGAAAGGGCTGCTTGCATGAGCAGTTTGGTACTTTCTGAAATCATCTGATAAAGGAGTATCTGACATAGTTGAATAGAAATGAAACGTGCATCTTCATGGCTGACCTGCAGGGTGTGTGCTGCTAGTCCACTTCCAGTGAGGAAAACAAGCTTGTGGCTTTGTGATGGATGTGCCACATGAAGCAAGCCCTGGTTGTTAATGAGCTGGGTTTCTTAATGGTGTGTTCTCCAGAGCGCTGCTTCAGACCTGAAAACTGCTCACAGCACCATCATACTTGTCTGCAAGGCACATGATGCTCTGCCAGGCACAAAATATTCTTCCTGGTGGATTATTTACTACTGGTATTCTTAAATTGTAAGATTTTTTTAGGCTGTATACTATTAAACGTCTGATACATTGCATGGCTGAGGAGGAGATGAGCCACAGGCTTATTGGGCTGTTTTTTTGAGTGATGTTTGGGGGCACATCAGATAGTATCTGGTGTAAAATTTGTCTTGGTTTGCAAGAGGACTGCAGAAATTGTGTGAGACCTTTCAGTATAGTAAAAAGGTTTGGGTTTTTATTTCAAGTATATATACTTCAAATACAGTGCATCAAAGGCTAGACATAGAAGATAATCAGGATTATTTATTGGTAGGGGGTCATCCTGTTATCTGCCATGTATTTTTAAGCTGTTTTTTTCCTGCTTGAGACAGGTGAGTAAGGCTGTAACTTCCTCCCCTTCCCATTTTTCTTGCTCTTGACTAGCAGTGTTGTTCATACACCTGCACAGAGTCCTTATCATTTGCCACTCTCGGGCTTCTTTCATGTTCTGTTGCCTTTGCTTAGTAACTTAAACTGTTTGGTATCTTTTGCCAACTAATTAGCAATCTGAATTTCTAGACTAGCAGAGTGGTCAGTTCTGGTATGCAGATCTGTGAGGAGGCTTTGTGTTTGAGTTAGAAAGCTCAGTAAGTGATGGAGATGCGAACTGCTATTGAAGCCTGGTGCAGAAGGGCTTCATAAATCTTTAAATAAGGAAATGCAGCCTTCCCTTTAAATAGCAAGGTTTGCTGCTTCCCTTGAAATCTCAGTCAGTCTTACAGGAGAGACTACCTTTGAAGAGATAAAAAATAGAGTTGCAGGACAGTTTTGGAGGCTATCAACCTTGTGAGGAACAGTTTGTTTTAAAGAGCTCTTGAAGCAGATGCTCTAAAGCACTCGCACTGGTGTTTGCTCTTGAGGGTTCAGAACATACAGGCTTCAGGTTTAGGAGGGTTTCTTGTTCATACCTGATTGCCTTGTGGCTTTTAAAATCACAGCATGCCGGGGCTGGAAGGGACCTCAGAAGCTCATCCTGTCCAACCCCCCTGCCAGAGCAGGATCACTTAGAGCAGATCACACTGGAACACATCCAGGCAGGTCTTGAATATCTCCAGAGAAGGAGACTCTGCACTCTCCCTGGGCAGCCTGTTCCAGGGTTCTGTCACCCTCACAGGGAAAACTTTTTTCCTCATCTTTCCATGAAACTTCATATATCTCAACTTCCACCATTGCCCCTTGTGCTGCCATTGGGCATCGCCAAGCAGAGCCTGACTCCATCCTCTTGACACTCACTCTTTATAAACATGAATGAGGTCATCTCTCAGACTTCTTCAAGCTAAAGAGCCCCAGCTCCCTCAGGCTTTCCTCATAAGGGAGATGTTCCACTCCCCTAATCTTCTTTGTGGCTCTGTGCTGGACTCTTTCAAGCAGTTCCCTGCCCTCCTTGAATAAAATACCTTGTACCTGCCAAGTGTCCTGCTGCTTGTCCTGCTCTGGGGGTTGCCTGGGCATAAGCATCTTTTCTTGGCAGGAAGGAAAACCAAACCAGATCAGACAGGACTGCTCTTGGGCATTCTGAAACAGGATGCTTCAGCCACCATGGCAAGCACTCTGGGTGCATGCACCTTTTGAATCCTCCACCTGACAGACTGGCAGCAATGTTGGGGTCACACTAAGCTGCAGAGGTGCCATTTTCAACTTTTGCTCCCACTGCTTAGCTAATTAGCAGTTCAAAAACTCTGAGCCTTGTGATGACTTTTGAAGTAGCAGCGTGTTCAGTCCCTCTGTAGACACAGACTGTCACTAAACATTTATGCCCTGTCAGCTTAATTGCTGTTGTGTAATCCTGAGTTTACAACTGACGTGGGCACAATGATGTTGCAGAGATCACCACCAGCAGATGGGATTTTGGGGATTGTTCAATTTCTCATTCACAGCTGTTTTGTCCACTGCAGCAATGTAACTGCTTCACAGTATATTTTCTGTGAAATAATGCCCTCCTTTTAAAGATGGATTGCTTGTCATAGTATCATTCAGGGTTGGAAGGGACCACAAGGATCATCTAGTTCCAACCCCCCTGCCATGGGCAGGGACACCCCACACTAGATCAGCCTGGCCAGAGCCTCGTCCAGCCTGGTCTTAAATACCTCCAGGGACGGGGCCTCAACCACCTCCCTGGACAACCCATTCCAGGGCTTCACCACTCTCATGGTGAAGAACCTCCTCCTCACCTCCAGCCTGAATCTCCCCACCTCCAGCTTCATTCCATTCCCCCTAGTCCTATCACTACCTGAGATCCTGAGAAGTCCTTCCCCAGCCTTCTTGTAGGCCCCCTTTGGATACTGGAAGGCCACAATTAGGTCACCTGGGAGCCTTCTCTTCTCCAGACTGAACAGCCCCAACTCCTTCAGTCTGTCCTCATAGAAGAGGTGCTCCAGCCCTCTGATCATCCTTGTGGCCCTTCTCTGGACACCTTCCAGCACCTCCAGATCCCTCTTGTAATAGAGGCTCCAGAACTGGAGGCAGTACTCCAGGTGGGGTCTCAGCAGAGCTGAGTAGAGGGGGAGAATCACCTCCCTCGACCTGCTGGCCACACTTCTGATGCAGCCCAGGATCTGATTGGCTTTGCAGGCTGCAAGTGCACACTGAGAGCTCCTGTTGAGCTTCTTGTCCACCAGCACCCCCAAGTCTCTCTCCTCAGGGCTGCTTTCCAGTCAGTCCCTGCCCAGTCTGGATTTGTGCCTGGGATTCCCTCGACCCAGATGCAGGACCCTGCCCTCGCTCTTATTGAACCTCATGAGGTTGGCTTGTGCCCACCTCTCCAGCCTGTCCAGGTCCCTCTGGATGGCCTCCCTTCCCTCCAGCGTGTCTGCTGCACCACACAGCTTGGTGTCATCAGCAAACTTGCTGAGGGTGCACTCAATCTGCTCTGTAAAGAAACTGGTCTCCTGCTGTGAGTTCTGTCCTGGGCTTTCTGTATTGGAAGGATACAGCTTTGTAGGGCTGTTCACCTGCAGAAGGGTAACATGTGCCCCATGCAGCAGGACTGTTGTTCAAGGCTTACATTAACAGCTGAGATCTTTTTGAAAGCCTTCTAAAACAGCCATCTGAGTAAAATTACAAGGTGTAGTTCCCCTATCACTGCTCATAAGACTTAAGATGAAGGGCAACTTGCAGCCTTTTAGAATTTGTCAGGTTTTCTTGATGGTGGGCTGTAAGCTTAGCCTTTATCTGACTTAGCAGCTCTACCTGGGCTGAGGGCATTATTAACTCTTGAAGTGTGCCTTGGGAATTGAAAACAATTGTGCAAGTATTAAAGAAAAGTAAACTGTGTTTAAACTGGAGTTAATGTGTTACATGAATAGCATTCATTTGGAAGCAGCACCTGTTATTTCTCGTATCAACTCTGATGTATTCAGCAGGTGCTAAAACTTCAAAGCTGAGGTCAGTGGTAGCTCTGATTGCTTTTGCTGGGTGTTGTGATCCTTGTGGATGCATAGGGGGGTGAATGATGGTGAGAAAGCCTGTTATCTCTGACAGGGGGAAGGATTGCTGGCCTGCAACTGGAACCTTGTTCGGAGGCTTAAGCTGAGCAGTGCCCCTCTGTTTTGAAAACATTTGAGTCTTTCTGATGTTACTGGAAGCGTGTTTCTGTATTAGCCTTGTGAAAAGTTTATCTTGATCTGTGTTTAAAGTTTCTAAAATGTTTGCTAGGAAAGCCAAACTCACATCTGTTTTTGTTTGTGCTTGCTGGGAGAGCAATGAAAAGACCTTTTATTCCAGCGAGCTTTTTTTGTGTTGCGTGTTGCTGTTTGCAGGGTGAAAGTTAGCTGTCAGCACTTGCATTTGTAAATCTCTTTTTAAGGGCTGATTACTCTGGGCTGAAAGTTGGCAGGCAAGATCTCAGCCCTAGAGCATTGTTTGGGGTTTTGCATGTTTTTAAATAACAGATCTATCTGACTGGTGTGACAGAGACTGCTCAGTGCTGCTCATGCTCCTGTAACTCTAGACAGCAGAAAAGCGCTGGACAGGAATGAGAAAAACGACAGAGGGGCGCTGATGGAAGCAGGGGAGTGGGGGATACACTCCTGGCAGGCTTGTGGGGCTTGCCTGGGGCAATTAGGATGTTGTTGGCTGTGTAACAATCAGGTAGATGTCTGTGAGCTGTTTGCAAGGTTGTGGTGTCTGTGGATGCGGGGTGTGTGTAAATACCTACAGGTGGTTGAACATTAACTCTGCCGGTGCTGTGATGCACTGCATTTTAGGTCAGGCTTAGGTAAAGGTTAGCCTGATGTTGACACCGCAGTAGCACACCCACGTGGCTTTTGGATGAGAGCAGTCTCAGCTCTGCTTGCCCTGGCACCCAGACAAACGTGATCATGTGGTTGTGTGCACTTACCTGTGGAGTCACCCTGTGGACCATCGCTGGTTTGTGTCTGCTGTCTTCTGAAGTGATGGAATTTCTTATAACAAGCTTCATTTGAAAATATCTGACAGTGAAGAGCCACACTGTCAACGTCAAAGAAAGAAAAACCCCCACACACCAGTGTTCTCCCCCCATCAGAACAACCCAAACCAATCCAACATCAACCACCAACAAAACAACCCAGAAAGCCTCCACAACTTGCTTGTGGATGTTGTAGAGGGAAAAGAGTGGTCTGTTACCCATGCCAGGGTGGTCTCAGTCCCTCCTGAGGGTGTTCTTATGTAGCTCCTCAGATTGGCCACTGCTGGCCAGGTGCCCCCAGGGGCAGATCTGTACAGATGAGTAAGGAGTTCCTGCCCAAGTCCTCCTTGTTGTGAAGAGAACAACTGTGTTAAGATTCCTGTTGGCAGCTTCTAACAGCAGGCTGAGCAGTGTGTTAGCATTTGGGGGCCATGGTGGAATGTGTGATTTTTACCTGTGTTTTAACCTTGTGGGGCATAAAGCTCTTACCTGCTTACAAACCAAATTCAAACTGCTTCTGATAAGCTTCAGTGAAATTCAGGCAGCTTCTCTTGGGTTAGGTAGGCTGGAAGTAAATCTTTGCATGTCTTGGGAGCAACTTTGCACTTGACACAATATATTTGCAATTGTTGAACTTGGCTAATTACCAAGTAGCAAGCCAGAAAGGAAAATAAAGATGTTCTGGATGCATTTGCAGGATTGAAATGGTGCATAACATTACAAAACTCTAACTGCCTACTTCTGAATCAATTCATAAATTGCAGTTGACTGTGACCAGCCATAAATCCTGTCTCTGCCACAAATTAAGTACTTAAAAGCTTCTTTAAGAGGCTGTGGGCTTCTGAAGGTTTTTCTTGTGGGTTTAGGTTTTGTAGTAACTTGAATGATGAAGAATTTCAGCCTGCTGCTGTAGCTCAGTGTTCTGCCATAGGTTTTTGTTATCTCCAGTCCAAATGGGTCTTCTGGCTTGCATTATTTTCTTAGTGTTTCCTTACTGCAGCAGCTGTTTTGGAGCAAAAATGAGGTTTACCAATCAGCAGTTCAGTGTAACCTTTTAAGTGGTGGCCAGGTTAACTCATCAGTGGAGTGATATTTTAATGCAGCAATAAAATTTGCCACATTTCACTTGTTCACTAATTTGACTATTAAACTAGAATCAAAAGAGGATGAACTCCCAAACTGTCAGTCCTGACTGTAGTTTCTGGTGTAGTTGTAGTTCCTAGCCACCACATGCTGATTTTGGTTCCAGTAAATAAACTTCTGTATGAAAGTGCCTGTCAATACTAATGAAAGACATGCTACAACATATGCTGGGGAGAGCCTTTAACATTTTGTGATGGTGGGTTTTTTTACTGTTTCTCACTGCCTTTTCCACAAACATTCTCCTCTGACCTGATAGGCATGGAAGTATGCATGGAAGCTTTCTGTTCTAACATGCTGGTGAGTGGCACCTCTGCAGGGGAAGAGGTGATGATCCTAACTTGCCAGTGCAACCCTGCCCACTTGATGTGCTGGGGCCATAGAGCTGTGTGACAGTACTAACTGAAGAAAATGGTAAGATTGCAAAGGAAATTCCTCTGCATTTGAGGTTTTTCCCTGTGACTTACCCATTTTCAGAGAGACAGTAGCTGCCCATTCCCCAAACCTTGGGACTCAGAAGGCAGGAACACAAGCCCTATGAGGAGAGACTGAGGGAGCTGGGGCTGCTTAGCCTGGAGAGGAGGAGACTCAGGAGTGACCTGATTGCTCTCTACAACTACCTGAAGGGGGGTTGTAAACAGGCAGAGGTTGGTCTCTTCCCCCAGGCAACCAGCACGAGAACAAGAGGACACAGTCTGAGGCTGCGCCAGGGGAAGTTCAGGCAGGAGGTCAGGAGGAAGTTTTACACAGAGAGAGTGATTGCCCATTGGAATGGGCTGCCTGGGGAGGTGGTGGAGTCGCCATCACTGGAGGTGTTCAGGAGGAGACTTGACAGGGTGCTTGGTTACATGGGTTAGTTGATTAGGTGGTGTTGGATGATAGGTTGGACATGATGATCTTGAAGGTCTCTTCCAACTTGGTTTATTCTATTCTAATATCCCCTTTCAGCAGATTCTAATCGCCTCTCACTTGTTTTGAGAGCTGGTTTGATCCTTAATGATCAAAAGACAACTTAAATGTTTGGGTTTGGCATTGTAGTTATTAAAAATAATGTGTTCCCAAGGTTGAGTGGATTTAGTGTGGTGCCTATCACAGCAAATCTGTGTAACTGAGAGCGTGGCTCTTAGTCTGAGTAATCCAAACAGAGTTACCTCGAGCTTCAATCTAGACCTGGGCGTCTTGCATAATCTCATCTAAAGGACTTCTGATAAGAGTCTTGTGTAATCTCATCTGAAGGGCTTCTGAAAAGCAGCAGGAGGCTGTGCTGCTGCTCTGATTGCCCCTGGCTTGCCCAAGAAATCTGAAGTTGCAACGTGTACGTTGCAGTCATGTGTTATCTATCAAGTTGGTTAACAACTTGTCTACCCTGGACTAAAATTAATGATTGAGCTGAATACTTTGTGCTTTGTGGCCAGTCAGCAAATGCTCTGAAGGATGTATGTAGTGGAACTTTACTCTTGTTTGCTGGACTCACATGATTTGAGCTGGTTTCCTTCCACAGTCTGTAGATGTATGAAGTATTGCTGCTAACAGTGTGTACCAGAGGACTGAGGAGATTGCAGCATGGCTGGGGGCAGTCTGATCTGAGAAGGGAAGGGAAATGTGAGAGAGAAGCAGGTGACACAAAGGGATGCAAGGAAGTACCTTGACACTGGTTTGGGGATCAAAATGCTGAGCAGATAATGTCATTGCAGACCAATACACCTATCTTACTGTGAAGTAGACTTCACCTTGTGAATCTGAACTTATAATGTGCATGCTCAAGGTTCCTCTGAGCAGTGGTGGGGATTATATAGAGTGAACACAATGTGCAAGAAGTCTAGAACAAAATATTTAGAGGCTAAACTAAACTTCTTTAAAGAATACAAACAGAAGCATTCTCCAAGAAGCTTAGACACCTTCCACATTGATACTGGGCATGCAACTTCCCATGCCTGGCTTTGAGGCAGCACAGAGGCTAGCTGTTTAATACTCACTTTGGAAGAATTGCCTTCACCTTGAGGATGATTTTTTTGCTTTGTGAAACAGAAACATCCTGAGTGAATTCCAGACTTGCTGCCACGTAGGTTCTGTGTGTGCTCCACCATATGTCAGGGCAGAACTGTTTCTGTGACTTTGTCTTTTATTTGTTTGGGATTGTGGTGTTGAGGTTTTTTGTTTGTGTGGGGGTTTGTCATTGTTGTTTCTTTGGGTGTTTTGTGTAATTTCTGCCTTACTTCAGTAGTTCCTATTCCAAGATGACAGGCAGGGTGTTAGGGGGGGGAAAAAAGAATCTTCCAGGAACACACCAGTGACACAGTGAATGTATTTGTTTCAAACCCATGTTTTTCAGCTGCTTTTACATCCATAGCTTAAGTAGTAAGCAGCTACTTCCCCCTGTGGGGGCAGGTCAGTGTGGTTTTTTTCAACTGTATGTGCAAAATATCTGCTGCATAACCTCCCAGTGCAGACACTTGGCTCGGTTCGTAGGTGAGGGTCACAGTTTACCTTGGTGGTTTTTGAATCAGGTGTTCAACCATGTGTATGGAAGACTTGCCCATTTGCAAATGCAGCTTAGAGGAGTTCCCTGGAGGGAAAGAAGTACTTTTTATTTCCAGTCTCTTTGGGCTTGTGATACCCTGAAGGGAGCTTACGCTGCTGAAGGAAGGACTCATGCTGTTAACCTTCCCTGTGCTTCAGATCTTTACTTCTGTTTTCAAGGAGGCTGTAGGTGTGTCACCAGTCTGAAGGCAGTAACTGTCTCTCCTGTTACAGATGCAGTACTGCAATTTCCATGTGAATAAGTAACTGAAAAAGCAGATTACACCTTGTTCAGGGTCCTTTAAGGGGGGGACAAAACCCTCACCCTGATTTTACACCCCAATATTTCCTTCTGAGATTTCAGGCTTTAAAAGAGCTTTCCTTGCTTTCTGAAGCCCAGGGTTTGGTTTTTTTTTTTGAAATAACAGTATTAAATAATAGCATCAAATTTCAAAGCAAAGTTGCTGTCAGATATTAAACTCTGCTCAGTTTTCTACTTGTCTAATCAAATAACATTTTAGGATGATGGAGCAGAACAACCTGCTGAGCATTACTAATACAGCAGAGCTGTTGTAACTTGTTTCTTAAAATTCACAATGGGCAAGTGACTGTCAGAGTAGTTGTAGAAGACAAAGTTTGGTCTGTGACTAAATGCTGCTAAGTAAGTTAAGTCTCCCAGGTGGGATGAAGTCAGGATTTGAAAAACAATCCAAATAATTAAGGTGAGAATCAAGGGAAACTTTCCCAGTGGAATTCCCCTGCCCTGTGCTGTGGTAAGTGTCCATCTGCTCTTCTGGAGCAGGCAGCAGCTGGCAGCTGAGTGTGTCTACAGGCCTGCTTTATCCTTGCCTCTGCCTTAAGGTTTTCTCTGAGCTATAATCCTGACCTTGTTGTGTGGAAGCTCTTTGGACCTTTGGTCTAAACCGGCATGGCATGACTGGAATGGCTGTGAGTTCTCAGGAATTTCAGCTACCGCTTACAGAATCTTTTGTCTCCTGTTTCCACAGCTTACAAAGGTGACCAGTGAAGTTCTCTCTGAGCAGTCAAAAAGCAGACAGCTCATGACTTCTGATCAGGACACTAAAGTTGTGGCTGAACCGCAGGTGCAGCAAGTACAAGAAGTTAAAGACGGTTCTCATCTCGTAAGTATTACAACTGCAGAGTACCCTGGTCCGAGGGGTGCACAAATCAGTTTGTCAGCTGTCTTCATCAGGTTGGATCTCAGAACATTTTAGAAGGCAGTTGGCTGATAGCACTGCAGCATAAAATGCTAGAACAGAGCTGTTAAAGGTAGCCAGTGGGAACATCAGGGGGTCTAAATAAACTGCGAGTTACAACAGGTTGCACACGTTTTCAAAGCTCAGGGCTTTTCAGCCCGGGCAGGAATTGCTACCAAGCTTGAGCTAGCTTTTAGCTCGCACATGAACATGTGAGGGAAATGCACTTGGCACGTGTCTGTAATTGAAAAGTCCAAAGACACACAAATAGGAAATTGCATTCTGTAACAGGAATTTTGCTGTCAGTTCTGCCAAGTGGCACTGTGCTGCTGTGCTCCTGTGCAGGATCCAGGAAGTCGCTTTATGGGATGCTTTTGGCAGCTCCTACAGCAGCTCAGGCTGTGTACACACATAGCAGTAAATGCTACTTCTCTCTTCAAGACTGAATGCTTGATTTGGATATAAGCTCTACTCATTTTCATTGTTGATCATCAACTGTATGTTGGAGGGTTTGTTTCCTCTTGAGGCATCTTGAAGTGTTTGGTTTCTGTGTGTGTTCTGCTGGGCACTTAGCCTGTGTTGTGCTAAGCAGCACATGCCTGCTGCTTCAACTTCCCATGTAGCAAGCAATGTTGTGCAAAACACTAAACTCCTGCTTTTCTTTGCTAAGCAAGCTTGTGAGGTTTTCCTTTGTTCCTCCTTCCTGCTCTTTTTTTCTTTGTCCTGGGTTCTCTTCGCTGTTTTGCATTTCTCAGATGTGAGTTTTGTTTATTTGACAGTAGGGGAAAACGGTGGATCCACTTTTGTGCCATACTTTTGAAAGTTGAGCATTTCTGACTTCCCCCCCCTGTACTCAAGTCATTAATTCCAAGAGACCAGTGTGTAAGCTTGAGTAAGACTCCTGCAGATTTGCTTCAAAAGCTTGCAGCTGTCGGTGTACTTGCAACAGGTGCATTAGTATTAAAAGTGCTGTGATTAGTCTTTAGATTGATGCTAGTTTTTAACTTGGCACACTACAGTGTTTTATAAAGCTACATGCAAAGCTGGATCAGAGTCTTAATTTCTGTACTTTCATGCTTACTTGGAGAGACTAAGGATTTCTTTCAGTTTCAGAAAGTGTCTGCTTTTTTCCTTAATAGAGGACAATGATGTCAACTTGGAGATCCTGGAATGCATCAATAGTGCTGTAATGCTGCATTTCAAGTAACTAATTCTTTTGAGGTGAAAGCTTTTCCTTTGAATATTTTATTCCTTTAAGACTGTAGCTTTATTAAGCTTTTAAAAGTTGTATCAGTGTGATACTTGTGTGCACAGTTTCCAAAGGTCATTTTGTGGTATAAGAATCATTGGTAATACAAGCTTGTTCGAAAGCAGTGTTCCTAGGCAGGTCCCTTCCACGATGGCAGGCTTGCTTGTGTGTGTCGTGCCAGTGCTTCAGCACTTCACTTGCAGGTTTTGGGAACAGGTAAAGCTTCATGGGGTACAGGAAGAAGTTAGCAAACTGAAACCATCAAGACAATTCCAAAAATCTGATAGCAAGGAGAGACATTTCTGATGGCCATCTCATAGCCATCTCCTCTCATCCTATCACCTGATACTAGAGAGAAGAGACTCACCTCCACCTCACTACAACCTCCTCAGACCTGTCCTGGGATTTTATTTTATTTATCCTGATTGGCAATTTCTTTCCAAGTTCAATCATGAGTTCTAAGCACAGGAAAAACAGCTAGCAAGTCAAGAAGCTTGAGATGGGACTTGGTGGTAGAGTAGAATAGAATTAACCAGGTTGGAAAAGACCTTTGAGATCATCGAGTCCAACCTATCACCCAACACCACCTAATCAACTAAATCATGGCACCAAGTACTTCATCCAGTCTCTTTTTAAACACTTCCAGTGATGGTGCCTCCACCACCTCTCTGGGCAGCACATTCAGGAGGAGACTTGATGGGGTGCTTGGTTGCATGGTTTAGTTGATTAGGTGGGTTGGATTAGTTGATGGGTTGGACGCAATGATCTTGAAGGTCTCTTCCAACCTGGTCTATTCTATTCCAATGGCCAATCACTCTTTCTGTGAAGATGTACTTCTGGTACTTCCTAAAATTTTTCACAGGAGGTAATTCAGAAGCATGCCTTGGGCTTGGAGCTGCTGGGTTATGTTCTTCAAAAATCCTTTTGCAACCGTTGTAGAATAAACTTCATGGAATCAAGAGAGTCAGTCTGAAGAAATGAGATTTGCTAGTTTAGGACAGGAAGCTGTGTAACAGTTCAGGGAAACTTTGCTGTAGCATGTAATGCTTGGAGCACTGGCCAGTACACAGATTGCATACACTCTATGCCAAACAGAAAGGGACCTGGAGGTACTGATTGACAGCTGGCTGACCATGAGCCAGCAGTGTGCCCAGATGGACAAGAAGGCCAATGGCATCCTGGCCTGCATCAAGAATAGTGTGGCCAGCAGGAGCAGGGAAGTCATTGTGCCCTTGTACTCAGCACTGGTTAGTCCACACCTTGAGTCCTGTGTCCAGTTCTGGGCTCCTCAGTTTAAGAAGGACATTGAGACTCTTGAATGTGTCCAGAGAAGGGCAACGAGGCTGGGGAGAGGCCTTGAGCACAGCCCTGTGAGGAGAGGCTGAGGGAGCTGGGGTTGCTTAGCCTGGAGAAGAGGAGGCTCAGGGGAGACCTCATTGCTCTCTACAACTACCTGAAGGGAGGTTGTAGACAGGCAGAGGTTGGTCTCTTCTCCCAGGCAACCAGCACCAGAACAAGAGGACACAGTCTCAAGCTGTGCCAGGGGAAGTTTAGGCTTGAGGTGAGGAGAGAGTTTTTCTCAGAGTTAGCTGTTGGAATGTGCTGCCCAGGGAGGTGGTGGAGTCCCCATCCCTGGAGGTGTTCAAGAGAGGATTGGATGTGGCACTTGGTGCCATGGTCTAGTAGTTGTGTGATCTGTGGTGACAGGTTGGACTTTGAGGTCTTTTCCAACCTTGTTGGTTCTGTGAATAGCTTTAAAAGGGGAATGGAGGAATAGACCTTAAACCGAAGATGCAGGATATCAACATCATGAAGGATCAAAACTGCTCAATGTTCACATTCTGTCACATAAGACCATAAAAAAATTGCTGAACACTTACACACCTGTGGATGACTTCTCATGCTAGTGTTTAATTGCTTTGGTGTGTAAAAGGGGTATTTAAACTCTTGGCAGTCCATTTAACCTTGATATATTGGAGGGGAAGTTGAGCAATCGGTGTGCTGTCTGTTGTGATGTTGCTTCTGTCTTTTCCCTTAGCCAGGGCTAGGCATGATGTCAGTTATGGCCTGGGGAGTGCAGGACAGTCACTGCTTCTTCAGGGCTAGTTACTTCATCACAGAAAAGGGATGAATGAAACTAGATACCAGATTATACTTTAAAACTTAGCTCTGTAAGATGATGGGATAAACCCCTGTCCTTGAGAAGGAATAGGCACATGTGAAAATGAAAGTAAATGCATAGGTATATTGCTGTTAATTAGCATCAATTAACTGTTGACTTAAAAACACAGAATAGTCTGGGCCAGAAGGTACTGACCTCCCTGCAGTTAGCAGGGACATCCCCAAACAGATTAGGCTGCCCAGGCCCTTGCTGAGCCTCTCCTTAAATATCTCCAGGGAAGGGGCCTCAACCACCTCCCTGGGCAACCTCTTCCAGTGTTCCAGCACCCTCATAGGAAAGAACTTGTTCCTAACATCTAATCTAAATCTGCTCTTCTCTAGTTTGAAGCCATTGCCTCTTGTCCTGTCACTGCAGGCCTTTGTAAGTAGTCTCTCAACATTGTTCATGTAAGCCCCCTTAAGGTATTGGAAGGCTGCTGTTAGGTCTCCCTGGAGCTTTCTCTTCTCCAGGCTGAACACCCCCAGCTCCCTCAGCCTGTCCTCCTATCAGAAGTGCTCCAACCCCCTGATCATTTTCATGGCCCTCCTCTGGACCTGCTCCATCAGGTCCATGTCCTTCCTATACTGAGGGCTCCAGACCTGTATACTTTACTCCAGGTGAGGTCTCCCCAGAGCAAAGTGGCAGGATCACCTCTCTGGATCTGCTGGCAATGCAGCTTCTGATGCAGCCCAGGATGTGATTTGCCTTCTGGTCTGCAAGTGCACACTGTCTACTCATATCCACCTTCTCATCCATCAGTGATCCCAAGTCCTTTTCCTCAGGACTGCTTTCTAATGCCTCATCCCCCCAGTCTGTATTGAATTCTTGCTTTCTGCACAGCTGTGTGCAGGTATGACAGTTTGAGCATTTTTCTCACTACCACAGCAGGACAGAGAGCTAAAATACTTAGTAAGAAAAATATTTGTTTAGGTCATGGAAGTGCTGCTTCAGAGCAGTTTTGTTCCTTGGAGAGGGAAAACTTATTTAGATCAGAGTCAAAATATATGTATAAAGGAAAACAAACAAACCCAAAATAAGAAACATCCACACCCCTCCATCTGAGCTGGACTCTGAAGTGGCAGAGCACAAATTTTCTTGAGGTGCTTTTCAGAGCAGGTGGCAACATTTAACTTAGCTGGAAGGTTTTCAAGGTTTAAAGTCTTGGAAGGTAAACAAGGGAGCTCAGGTGATGTAGCAGAACAATAATGTGGTGTTTTCTGCTTAAACTTGTGTTGCTGTTTGTTTTGGTTTCTTAGTGATAATCCCCCAAACCAAGAGTGTTGAGAAATGTGCACCATACATGCTTAAAACTGGAGATTATCATTGGAGCTGTTAGATAAAACCGAAGGCACAAGTACAAAATGTGCCTTTGCACATACAAGAGTATGGGAAAACTGGAAGCAGTTTCTGCTTGCCTGAACTGCTTCACCCATTTTCTCCCCATTAGTTGATAGCCAAAGTGCTTGTTAAGGCCCTGGAAAAGTGGACTTTGCCCTGGTCTGTCTCTTAAGGCACTTAGTTCCTCTGCAGGAAGCGTGTAGTTACTAATGGTTAATTCACAGAGGAAGAATCCTGCCTGGTGTTGATCTCTTTTGGGGGAGTTTTCTGAGCAGTGGCAAACTTTGCAAGTAGTGCTGTGACTTTATGCAGATGTTAAAAGCAGCTTGAATTGTTTGCTTGTGGCAGTTCTTCACAAAACTGGCTATTATAAGTAACTCCCTCCCCCTTTCCCTGGACTTGGTTCCAGGGAATGCTGAAGAGAGGAGTGACTTGGCATAGTTTAAGTCTGGGTCCAAGCATGTTGAATAACTTTGGCCCACGGGAGAATTAAAAACAATGCAGCAGATGGCAGCAATGGTGCACCAGGCTCCCTGTCCCAAAGAACTATCTCTTGCAGGCCTTGGAGGGATAAGCTGGGGGGAGGGAAAGGTAGTCTTCCTCTTTTCTTACTCTGCAGTTTCAAAGCAACCTTGGTGAGGAGGGAATGTACTTCCTGACTAACTCAGCAGTCTCTTTCATGGTCAGAGAATTAGTGCCTAATAGGTTTCCCCTGGAAGCTAATCAAAATGTTTTTCACATACAAAATCTCACTCTGCCTGTGGCATTTACAGTTCTGTTTAAGAATCCAAAACACATCATTTTGTTGTGGTTGGTTTGTCCTGGGAGCAGAATACTTACCCAGAGAGAAAAAGTTACGTTGGCAGCTGTGTTACAGCTTTGCATTTATCTTTTTGCAAAGAGAAGCACCATGAGAAATGACTCAACATGTGAATCCCTTGAGAAAGCTTCAGAAGAGCAGCATTTCACACTGTCTAAGGAAAAGATTCAGCTCTGCTCAGTTTTATGCTGCTGAATAGGAACTCTACTACTGCTTCTGCAGGAGCACTTCATAGTGGCTGCAGTGGAAACCAAAGTGATGTTCTGACTTCATGGAGTCATTCTGCATTTGCTCAGTGCTGCCTTGTACTTGCAAGTTAGTGCCATAAGATTGTGAACAGTTAGGGATAGTAAAAAAAACAAACAAAACCAAACAAGGCAAGTTTTCTTTCTCTTGATTCAGATTTTAGTCTACCCTGGCTCTATTTACTCTGGGTCAATGCAGCATTTCTTCCCTTCTTAGTCTTCAGCTGAGAATGGGAAACAAAATGCTTGGTTCTGTTCTTGTTTATTACTCTGAAAGGATGTAAACTTAGTTTACCAAATAGGTAAGAATGAATACAAGAGAGGAGCTAAAAATTTGTTGTGTGTTGATTCTGTCAGAAGCCAGTGAAGGAGACTGAAAGGCTGCAGTGACTGTGGGCTTCTCTGGTAAACATGGATTGATTGATTTATTGCTTCCTTGCAGTTTTGAGAACAGCAAAAATCTTGCAATGTGGTGGTAGCAGGGGCTATACAGATAAGGGCTTAAGACATGATTCAGTATTACATAGCCTATGGACTTGCTGTGAAAGCAACTGCAAAGATAGTCACAATAGCCATCCTGCAGAACAAAAAGTAATGACAGTAGAATATTAAGTGCATGGATCTGTTAAGCAGCCTTTACCTTGCAAGTGTATTTTACAGTAGAAATCAAACCAGTTCTCTTACTTTCTAGTTGAAAGGCAAGTACCTGACTTAGCCTTAGTACCTTCATGTACTGCTGTATGAATGCAATGAAGCAAGCTTGTCAGGCTGACTTAAAGCTCTACTTCAAGTACATCATGATGACATTTGCCATGAGGTGCACAATCAGCTTCAAAATAGCCTTTCAATATTTGAAATGGAGTTGAAAGCTCTTTCTTGTCTTCCTTTCTTCTGTTTTCAGTATCTTTTAAGTAATTGGGTAGAGTGCTGTAGACGTACAAGCTGCAGGCTCTCTGAATGAAATCATGGCAGTGGATTTGAGAGGAGGCCTGGCTGACCTAAGGTTCTGCAAAGTCAAGCAAGAACTCTTGTTTGGAGCAGAAAAGTTTGCTGTGTATTTTCCACCTTCTTGGTGGGGTTCTGTTTTTGAAGAAGAAACCACTTTTTCAGCCAGTAAAGGGAATAGAATAGAATCAGGGTGGAAAAGACCTTTGAGATCGAGTCCATCCTATCACCCAACACCGTTAATCAACTAAACTATGGCACCAAGCACCCCATCCAGTCTCTTCCTAAACACTCCCGGTGATGGTGACTCCACCACCTCCCTGGGCAGCCCATTCCAATGGCCAATAACTCTTTCTATGAAGAACTTCCTAACATCCAGCCTAAACCTCCCCTGGCGCAGCTTGAGACTGTGTCCTCTTGTCCTCTGCCTGGGAGAAGAGACCAGCCCCCACCTGGCTACAACCTCTCTTCAGGGAGTTGTAGACAGCAATAAGGTCTCCTCTGAGACTTGTACTAGAAGCAGCCTTGTGGTGAGTAAATGCATGTGTATGAAGATGTTTCAGCTGTGGTAAGGCCAGGAATAAGCCTGTTTGTGCACAGCAAAGAGGACTTACACTGGAGACAGACTTCTGGAAGGAGGAGCATTTAGGCAAGCTACCCTCGAAAGCCATCTGCGGTTGGGGTTTTGTGTGTAGAGGAATGCACACGTTTTCTGGATGTTAAGTGCAGGTTTATCCTGCCACAGTACTGAGATGGATGGCCAGATGATCTTGAGGCCCCTTCCAGTGCTCTAAGGCAAAGGCATTGTGTATTTTACTTCGGGGTTTTTTTTTCATGCCGATAAGGAATGAGAAAAAGGCCTGGACCAGAATTAGCTTCCCTGATAACATACAATGGCTGCTCAATGGACTACATGAGCTCTTATCTATCTTTATCCTGTTTTTCCTAAAGAAGTAATCCTGGGGTAGGTTCAGCTGTGGGGGAAGGGAGGAGAAGGATAAAAGAGTTCAAAATATTTGTTCTTACAACTTCCACTGGTTCAGCCTTTGAATCCGATTTGAAGATGCGAAGCCAAAACACCTTCTACCCTGACACAGAAAGCAGGAGTTGTATTAAATATGAAGCCAAGCAGGCTTTTTGCACTCATGAGTGTTGTGAAAGATGTCATTTAAATATTTTAATGATTTGGATGAAGGAAACTCTTCAGGAAATCAAACAATGGAAGTTTGTAAGACTTGCTAATACTTGTAAACAGGCTGTAATCTCATTAGGACAATGATTTGGCTTGAATATTACAGTGCATATGATGAAATACTACAACATTGCTCAGCAACTGGGATCTGGACTTTGAGTGGCAATGACACATGAACCCCTGCATGGTTTAAAGTGTGCTATTTTTGGCGGCTGGGTGTTGGCTTGTCTCCTCAGTAGCAGTAGAAAGTTGGTGTGTAGAGGAAGGTGATTGCAATGAGAAGACTCCCCTGACGCTGCTTATTAAACATGGGCTGCTGCTTCAGTACAGAATTGAGCAACAGCACGAATGAGGAGAAAACCAGCTTGTTACAAAAATCTGTGGAAGAGGAAGCAACAGAGCCAAGGATAAGTAAGCCTTTCTCTTCAGTTTTAGGCAGTGTGGAAAGCCAGGGTCTGCGTGCAGTGGGAAGGACAGTTGGCGGGGCAGCGGTGCTGGCCGACAGCGAACGCAGGCATGGCAATGACTGTGCCGCGTCAGGCTCTGCATCGGGCCTCTGGGATGGAAAGACTAAATACCCCTCATACAAAAGCACGGAGAGTGCTCCCTGTGAGAGCTCTAGGAAGATGTATGACAGACCTTTTAGCTCCCTTAATTCCTTTAGTCACAGCCTGAAGGTCTCTGGTACCTATGGAAACCCTCAGAAAGCTGAAGAAAGGAAAGGCGGAGTTACCGAAAAAGCAGCGCCTGAAAAAGCCAACAGCAGCGGTCAGAACGTGAGCAGTGGAGGAAGGGTTAACAGTAATGTGAGTCCTGAAAATGTAGCTGCAGAAGAGCCTTGCCTTTTTGATCATATTTCTCCTTCCCGTGTACTGGACATCCTAGACAGCAGCTTCCAGGATGGGATTTCCTTAAACAGATGTTTTCGGGAGGATGGTGCAGTTATGTGTGGTGATTCGGGGCAGAGGGAAACAACTGTAAATGTTCAAGACAGCAAGAGTGACAGTCTACAAAAAGGTTCAAGCTCATCTAAAGAGATGTCTCCAGCATTTTCCTGTCCTGGGATAGACGACAGGCAAGATACAAAAGACAAGGAGTTTTACAGTATTTGTGTTGTAGATGCTGAAGATCTGAAAGGGGGCGAAGGGGTGCCAGCTACTGTGCACGAGGAGGCTGCAGCAGACTCAGATAACTCAGCTGTTACTGATGAAGGAATGCACAGCATGGCACGACCTTCAGACACTGGGGAGGAATTTCCAGTGCAGCAGTCAGAACAAGTGGAAGCTGAGCTTAGTTCACAGAAAGAGCTGTTTCAGTGTAAAAAAGTGGATGGGTCAAACATGCAGGAAACGGAAACAAAGGAATATTGCAGCACAGACGTCCAGTCTCCATATGAGAACCCACTGGGTGACAGGAGCCAGGTGCATAAGCTGGATACTGTCAATGCAGTGACAGATGGCTTAAGAGCAAAAGTATATGATGAAGTCATCCCTGGGAGTCGGCAGGAGGACACACATACTATAGGTGCTGCTGTCAGTTGTGATAGATCATTCCACGGAGCTTGTGATCCTGTGAAAGGTGTGGATGCTGCTGCAGAGAACCATTGTGGTCCTAACTCATTACAAATGACACACAGTAATTGCATTTCCAGTGCACTGCTAAACACTGCAGTACATCAGCTGGGGAAAATTGAGGAAAGTCTTGATTGTGAGGCTGTCTCGCTTGGTTTCAGCAGGCATCCCTCCAGTCTTGTGAGGGACACAGCTGCTAAACAGCTGGTGGAGAATGTTCAAGTACCGTTAGGCTCGGACAATGATTCTCTTTTGGGGAGTCAACAGGTAGGAAAACTTGCTGAAGAAAGTGAAGTAAGCTCAGATGTGGAAAAGAGAACATCTCAAAGAACAGGTGGTGATAGCCAAGTGTTTAAACCTGACTCTAATGACCATCACAGCCTTCTGGAAGAGTTCTTGAAAGAGAAATGCACAGGTGCAGTTTGGCATAGCTGGGAAGCTTTGAGTGTAGCTGAAATGCATGAAACCTTGGAAGAAAGTTCTGGTTTTCACACTCAGGTGAAAGGTTGCCCTGAAAAGACATCAGCTGAAGCTGCAAACTGCAGTGGCACAGAGGAAGATGTCTGTGTGAGTGTCGCTGAGGTAAAAGGCGACGTGCTCACAGAAGCCAATAGCTTGGGCAGCAGAACTCAGTCCTGGGGACGTGATGGCGCTGTGACACCCCATGAACTATATCACATAAGCACAGAGGAAACATGCCTGAAGTCTTGTATTTCACAAGAGTCACAAGGGGATAAACTGTGCAAAAATTCAAATTCAGATGATGAAGACACCCTTTCTTCTGTGGAAGAGGAGGATATGGATAAGATGGACAAGAACTGTAGACAGGATGAGCAACAGGAGTTGTATTCCTGCCACACAGTGGCAAATCAATGGAATGTGTGGACAGACTCAGCCAAAAGAGCTGGGGATGTGGTAGAATCTGTAAATCAGACAAAATGTGAAGCTCTCCTCAGTGATAAGAAGGTGGAAAAGGGAAATCAAAACTTGGATGCTGACACTGATAGTGATAAAAACATCTTAAAGTGCCATGGAGGCTTGCCTCATGATCAGAGTACTGACTCTGATTCCACTGTACCCATAGCTTTGGACAGTTGCACGCACGAGAGTGTAAAACTGGTAGATGCCCCTAAACAGCTGGAAGATGCAAATGGTGTCTTTCACAAGGCCCAGAACTGTTTCCCTTCACTGTGTCAGAAGTCATGTTCTCATGTGCATGAGAAACCAGTGGAAGAGTCTGAGGTGTGCCAGTGTGCCAGTCCAGAGCCGAAGGCTGGGAGCACTCAAGTTTGTGTTGGACCCTTTGCTGAAGTAGGATTAGAAACTCATGAGAAAAGTGTATGTGCTGTAAATGAATGTAATCTGCAGGATGCTGAAGGGAAACAGTGTGTCAGTGTCCACTCAGAGGAGGAGAACCTGACTGAATTTAGGGTGTCTGCTGGGAATCCAGGAGCTTTTACCACAGGAAATGTAAAGCAGGTAGAAGCTGAGGGCACTGAACTGAGAACCACCTGTTACATATTAAGTGCTGAAATGAATGACTTGACCACAGGTTGGGAACAGGTGCGGGCAGATCACAAGATTTTCTCAAACAAAGAGCTTGGAGATCTTGTTGACCCAAAGCAGGTAGACAAACATGTTGCTGTTCCTTCCTATGAAATCCACAGTGCCTGCAGGGCCACAGGCTGCCAGCGCGGCAGCCAGCACGGGGCCCAGGGGCCGATGGCAGATGGAGCGAGTGACCAAGAGCAGCACACCTATGAACTGGACAGACACAGTCCCCAGGCTGAAGTGTGGCCACACTTTATCAGTCCTCAGACCGGCAGTGCTGACTGGACAAATCAGCTGTTCTCTGGCACCATCAGTGCTGGTAATGGGGAGTATCTGGTGGGCTTCCCATGGAATAATGCCCTCCCTGACAGCTGTGTGAAGGGTGACAGGATGTGTGTAGTCACTGAAGGCTTCCAGAGTGACCCCCGAGCTGTAACAGCTGCTTCATGTGCAGTGGGAAGTTATCCCTGTGGGCTGCTGGCACTCGAACCCGGTGGTACTTGGGGATGGCAAGACAAAGACATGTTTGTAAGTATTCTGCAGAAATGATTTGATGTTGCAGCTTTGAGCTGAAGCTAGGAAGTGGAATTGACCAAGTCAAGTTGTTGTTCTAGTAGATAGATAAATATTTCACATGGGGCTTTAGGGGATTTTTATTATGGGTTTCTTTTTTCATTTATGGTTGTGGTTTGTTTGGTTTGTTTTTCCTTTTTGGTTCTGCTTACCTCCTGTGAAAGTTTAAACATTGGGCAAAGTTTTCAGATGCAGGTTCTCAGTTCTAAATGAGAACTTACTACAGACCATTAGAAGTGCTCTTTACCTTTGTATAGGGAGAAATATGTGTGGATCTCCTGAGATCTTGAAGTTAGGGCTTGGTAGCAATTAGGAGTCCTTTTGTTCACTTCCGGAGATGGTCTTCTGAAGTGCTGTAGAAAGGAGTGGCTGCAGGAGAAACATGGGGCATGAGGTAGAACGGATCTTGGCTAGCTGGGGTAAGAAAACCGAAGCTGACCTGTGGTGGCTGCTGCTCTTCTTCCTTCCCTGCCAAGCAGAGCTGGCCCTGAGCATGGCTCCCTGCTCTGGATGCTGTACAGCAGCTGCTCACACCTTGCCCAGTGGTCACAGTGCTGGCAGTGGGTGGCACTAGAAGCTGTTTGCTCTCCACAGGAGCAACTCTTCATGTATTAAAAGTGGAAACTGATGCCACCTACTATCATCTTTGGATTCAAGTAGTTTTATGTCAAATGCTTCCACTTCTTATAGCCCTTGTCTATCTAGGAGTGTTTCAGCTGAGATTCTTTAGCTCTCCTGGATGTGTTTTCTGTGCACTATGAGGAGTGCATGTGTTCCAGAATAATTACAGCTTCATGGAGTTTTGTGGTGCCTGTCTTTTTAACTCTGTACTGTTCCTAGCATCCTTAAGTTCCCAAAACCCCCTTTAATAACCTTTGTTAGTATCTGTGAGCAATACTCTTTGCCAGTATAGCCCTCATGTTAAAACATAGCAAAGATATTCTGAGTATGGAACAACTTACTGTATTCTACTCAGACATTAGCAAAAAGAGGAAACTGCCTCCTGTTACTATTAATAAAGTGTTGTAAATATTGGCACTAGAGAGAGTAACCTCTGAAGACCAGGGATAGCCATTTCTATAACGCTCATATATAACCATTAAATGTGTCCAGGTCAGAGGAGATTGGCCTAAAATGATTTCAGTGGATCTTGGGAGAATCCATTCTTTTTGTCCTGCCTTGGGGGGAACAAAGCATCCAACAGAGCAAATCCAGAGCATCCATCTTTGTGGATGCTCTGGATTTTTCTCCTTTAGTAGTGACAGAAGTTGTCATGCACGTATCGTTGCTCTCAAGTTTTTGTAATGCTTCCTTAAAGGTGTTAACCTGTTTATATGTCCAGAAGCCCCCCACCTTCTGGTTTTGAATTGTCCTTATTTTGTAATGGTATTTACCAGAAGCTGATAGAGCTACCAGTAAACATTGAATTACCACGGACAGAGCCCTGCCTGAGGTCTGGGGCAAGTACAGGTTGAGTCAGTCTGTCAAAGGCAAAGAATGAACTGTTTGCTGTACTTTGCTCTGCTTGGCTACCCTTTTCTGGTGACTCTTCATCAGGGAAATGCAACACAATTCTGCCATTTCTGTACCTGAAACAATTATGGGATGGCAGTTCAATTAACACATTTAGATGTGAGAAAAGCTTGACAGCTCCATCTTGAGAGGTATATCTGGTAGGGTTATTTGAACACACCACACACACACAGGTATATGCTGTGCACCCACAAAGTGCAGAATCACAGACTTGGGGGTTTGTTGTTTTGTTGTTTGTTTGTTTGTTTTTGCAGGAGTCAACCAAGGTTTCTGAGTTAAATCCTAATGCAAAAGTTTGGGGAAATCATATGTTACACTTGGAAGCAGGTGGTGCCACTGATGGTAGTGTGAGCAGAACGTGGGAAGAAATACCTGAGCAGCCTCCAGATTCTTGTCAAGAAGGTATGAGCAAGTTTGCAGCTGTTGGCTGAGAGAAATGTTACATTCATTTCCTGGTAAAACAATGAATGCAAATGGATAAGCAGCTTCAGATGTGGGTGTAACTATGGTGTTACTGTGATCAGAAGGGATGCTTTTTGAGTGTGTGCCATCTTTGCTGCAGGACTGGATTCCGGTGTTGATGGCGACAAAAAGCACCAGAATGCGGTGCTGACAGAGCTGCAGGAGCCATCACCAGCACTGCCAGTGTCAGACCAGACAGAGATGAACCCTTTGGCTCTTGAGCATTCCGAGTATGAGTCTATGCACGAAACCACCCAGACAGGTAAGGAAAAGATCCATCTGCTTGGGCTTGCTTTTAAAAAGGAAATGCATTTTGAGTTGAGCAGCGAGCGTCCCTTAAAGAAAGAAACACAAAACCCAAACCAGCCAAACAACCCTACTGACCCCAAACAAAACAGAAACCCCAAACAAACAAAACCCAACAGACTACCTTCTTGGTTCGATATGTGTTCTATAAACAGACCTCAGGACATCCTCTCTTGCTCTCAGGCTAGACATACTTGTACACCAGTCTCCTCCTATTTGATTGTAGGCCTTAGGAGAGTACTGCACAGAACTGATGATAAATTCTGGATCTAATTGAGTATCATTTTCTGGAATGTCACTCTGGATGCAAGTCCCTAGTGTAGATGTTTTTCATTTAAATATCTATCTACCTAAGCTGCAAGTTTCTAGTTGGCTCAGGTACTGAGGTGGAATTCACCCAGCACGTGTCTCAAGTAGTAATGTTAAATGTGTTGAAAGTTCAGTCTTGTACTTAAAATGTAAAATAAGCACCAATTTATTTTCAGTGCTTTGTATTCTTTTGAATGGAGGTTCATGATTTTTTTTTTTCAGTGCCACTGTTAGTAGCTGTAGTCTGTAGCAGATGGCATGTTTTTAGAGACTTCTGCAAGCTAGCATAGAGATTCAGCCAGGCTTATACTGCAGTGAAAGGGATAGAAGAGCTGCAGGATGCACGTAGGATTGCTACTCGAACTGAGATGAGGGATGGAAGAGAGCAAAATACACTGGGGGTTTCCTGAGAGGCCTGCTCCATGTTTCTTGTGCTTAGCCAGTTTTATAACATGCATTTGAAACACCCAGGATAGAATCGGTAAGAGCTGGAAAAGAAGACAACTGAAATGGGACAAAGCTGTGGTGGCATCCTTGCTTGTGTTGGAAACGGAAAGTTCTCTCTGACTCTTCTGCTTAAGGGTATTATTAAATAATAGACAACAAAAAACTACATTAGTGGTGCTTAACACTCTGGAGGGGATCAGTGTCCCTCAGCTTTTGTGTTAGAACTTGTCGGCCTCTCCTTTGCATACCCCAAAGGGTTCCCTTCTGGCAGGAGTCAAATAGTGCTGTAAAGCGTCCGAGCAGCAGAACACACCTGCTCCATTGGTGGCCCCAGCTCTGGAAGCTGGGGGGTATTTTTTCAATGTTTATTTTAAAAAATACATCTAATGCATGTCATCTTGGTCTTAGCTAGGTCTTTGGCAAGGAAGAAAGAGGAAACGGGGAAGGGAACTAGTGGTTAGCACAAGGTGTGTGCTTCTCAGGTGTTGGCACGGCGTACATGTCAATGGAGGAAATTAGAAGTGGCTTTAGGAAGAAGAAGGGATATGGAGAGATGAAGAGAAGTACAAGAGATGCTGAAGATGGGAAGGGTATAGAGGATAAAAGTTAGTGTGAAATGGTTTTAAATACTGATTTACATTGATTAATGTGCTACTGAACATTTTCTAGATCTCTGAAAGTCACACTGACCTCTGATCTTTAAGTAGTTCTTCCACTGGCACAGTTAGTTTACCCTCAACTGACTGCAGTATGTTGGGTAAAACTAAAATGAACCTGAAATGAGTGTTTTCAGCTGAGAATTTTTAAACTTCCAAGTCTAAGGAAAAAAAAAAAAAAGAAGATAATTTCTCCTTCTTTGAGCAAGAGATTCGTGGATCACATCTGTTGTTAATTGCATTGGTGCCTGCTGGTACTTCACAGTGACATTGTGGAATTCGTTTCTGAAATGGTGCGTTGGGGCATTTGGATTTAACCAGAAGTCCAAAGGGTCCTCCATCACCATGCTCATCACCCTGCATTAGTCAGGGCTTAGTCAGCTCAAAACTGGTTAAAGACTGGAACTGATGCTTCAGTATCCACTTGGAGATGCTCTTCTAGAACCTCTTCAAATGTTTGTCTTCACTTGTTAAGCTCCGCTCTGCATATACAGAGTTCTGTTTTCCTGTCTTACGGGGCTCCTTTACAATCTTGGTTGATGGTGAGGTAGTTCACAGGGAACATTTTTGAAGCTGAAAATGTGCTCCTAGTTATACAGCCAGCAGTAGACATGAGGGCACGATGAAATCGCCTGTTGTGTCATACAGCAGAACTAAATGTTTAACTGAAGTGTTGTAATGACTAGGTGGAAATGAACAGTTGCAGCCAGAAGGTCAGGAAGATTTACGAGAATTACTGAAGAAAACCCTGGAGTTCTGTTTGTCCAGGTAAGCATCTACCTACACCTAGCAAACTGGGGCACAACTGGCAGGATCCACTGCCTGCCTTGGCATGTGTGTTGGTGTGTTTCTCAGCTGTCACTTAAAATGGAGTGGACAGGATGAGAATTTGGAGGAAGTAAGATCGATTCCAGAGTATTGTATTGGTGGGCCTCTTAAAGCTTACCCAGACTTCTGGGCCTAGAGGATAAAGCAGCAAATACATTGAAGTAAGAGTTAGTTACATGCAGCTACAGATCAGGGTAATTTTTATGACTGTTACTGAGGGTTTTTTCAGATTAAAACTTAGTTACTTGAGCCAATTGGTAAGCTTTGCTTAGTCATTTTAAGATTTGCATTAATTCAGAGCAGGATATTTGTAACTGTGTCTGTAGGTCCCTATGTACTTGTAGTGGTGAGGTGGTTTAATCCACCCGCACCCACATAAAGCACAGCTAACCTCAGCTGGGGAAGCCAGTGGAAAGCTGTATTTTGCAAGCAATAATGAAATGCAATGGATATATACAAAACATGCAATATTTACAATGTTATACAAGAATCTACAGGAAAAAACACAAACGCTGATCCTCCTGAGGAGGATCCCACCTCAGGTTCCCCCCAAACCTCTTTCCCCCTCCTTCCCTTTCCCCTAGCAATTAACTAGGTGAAAAAGGAGAAAGAGAGAGGCTATTAAGGGAAATTTGTTAGCTCAAAGCAGTTGTTAAGAAAGTTAGTTTCTCTTATCAGTTTCATTCCAGAGTCAGTTGCATGCTCTCTGGCCAAGAAATGAAAAGACAGACTGAAGCTGGAGTGAGTGAGAGAAAGAATGGTGGAGATATTTGCTGTGGTACATCTCACTTCTGACCAATGAAATTCATTTAGAATTAAACTTTGTTTTCCTTTTTACAACTAGACATTCAGCTAGAGAATTCTGCAGCTATCTTTTTCTTAAAGGCACAGCCTAAACTGTCACAATACTTTAGTATAATTTTTAAAAGGAAAACAAAAGAAAATTAAAGGCTCTGAATCACACACTGAGTATAGACAGATGAGAGATCATGGAAGCAGTTTACTTGTTCTTAGTTATGCTCAGTGCTTGTGTCTAGATGAAGAACATCCTGGTCACAGCTCTCAACAACCTGGAGCAATTCCTTATCTGTACTCCTGAGTAACCAGTTAGTGCTCATTTGGAGTTACAAACTGCCAGCACTATTGTATGTTTGTGGGGTAACGTGCTGCCTGGTGTTTTCTAGGAGGTGAAACCAAGTGAGTGGGTTGGGAAGCTGGTGAAAATGCTGTGAAGAAATTTGATGCAGAAAATCCCCTTCTACTGTGTGATAAGTTTTGGTCTCAAGTTTATTGGCAAAAGCTAATATGTGATGTTTGCCTCTTTCTTTTTTCTATCCCAACAGAGAAAATCTTGCCAGTGACATGTACCTTATATCACAGATGGACAGTGATCAGTATGTGCCAATAATGACAGTAGCAAACCTTGATCACGTCAAGAAACTCAGTACTGATATGGATTTGATTGTTGAAGTGCTGAGATGTGAGTAAAAACCCCTCAACACTAGGCAGTGCCTTTGTAGTTGCTTTAGGACTACTGCTTCAATTTTCATCCTCTCTTGTTGCACATGGAGCAAGCAGCTTCCAGTTCAGACCATCACAAATATAGCACTGTGGGTTTATCAAAGCTGCTTCACATTTGAGATCTTGAGTAACAATCTGTGGAAATGAGAATAATGTGAGCTGAAATTGTGGCATGTGGTGAGACAGCTCACAGGACTGAAGGATTGCAATGGGGCTGTGTTGTGAGGACAGGGAAGAGGAGGCGAAGTCACACTTTGTGGTGAACATTAAATGTACAGAAGTTGGCTATAGGGATAGTGGGAGCCATCTAGGTCAAGATCAGAGGAGTTGTATCCAAAGGGAATCTTACAGTAGGCATCTGCCACTGACCTCCAAATGAAGACAAGACCAATGAAGCAATATGTGGGGTCACTTAAGCTTTGGTTCAGCAGAACCTGGTTCTTCCAGGTTACTTCAACAAGCCAGGTATCTGATGGGAGGAAAATGCAAGCAGCTCACATGTCATTCATCAGGCTCCTCAAATGTGCAGAGGGCTGCTTCCTCATACAAGTCAGATGTGCCAACCAGGAATGAGGCACTGCTACTTGCAAATCAAGAAAACCTGCTTTTTAATCCCTCAGTTAGTGATAGCCTTGACTGTAGTGACCACGATGTTGTGGAGCTCTTGAGCACCCTAAGGGTTAGTACTAAGACATATTTTAGAGCAAACTTCATCTTGCTTAGGGCTCACTTGGGTGGAATTCTGAGGGAGGCTTTCATGGAGCATGAAGGAACTGACAAGAACACATCACAGAATGTAAGGTCTTGTATCTCGGAAGACATAATCCAGGAGTGTAGGCTAGGATCTTCCCAGCTGGGGATCATCTCTGTGGAAAGGCACCTGGAGGTCCTGCTTGTCAGCAAGCTCAGTATGAGTGAATAGTAAACTGCAGCAGTGAAAAAAGCTGATGCTGAGGATGCTGAGTTGCATCAACAAGGGCATCATCAGCAGAGGTAACAAGGTCATTGTCCCACTCTGTGCAGTGCCTGTCAGGCCACATCATCCCTGTTCAGGTTTCATTGCCACTACATCAAAGAGATGTGGACAGGCTGGAGGATCCAGAGAAGGGCCACAGAGATGACCAAAGGACTAGGAAGCTGCCATATGAAGAAAGGCTGAGAAGTGGGTTTGTTCAGGCTTGAGGAGAGAAGGCTTAGGGGAAGTCATACCATTGGGCTGCACTATTTGAAGGGTGGCTGCAAAGAAGATGCAGACTCCCCTTTTACAAGGAGTCATGAAAAAGACAGGAGTCATGTCAGGAGCAGCTGCTCCTCAGGAGCTTCCCACTGGACACAATGAGAACAATTAACCACTGGAACAATCTCCCTGGGGAAGTGGTGAGTTGTCCAACACTGGGCAGTAAGGTTCAGCTGGGCAGGGTGCTGGGTGGTGCTGGACTACACTTTTGCCAAGATAGGCTGGACCAGATCATCCCTGAGGTCCCTTCCAGCCTGCAGTTGTATGATTCTGTGATTAAATTCTCAGAAGAGGCAACTGAATATTGCCACTAAGAATAATAAAAGAAAGTGTGACTCAACATGTGCCTTAGAAGAAAAAAATCCAATGAATTGGGAATTTGTAGGCTGAGAAATCTTCACACTCTTGTAGGAGGAGTATGGAGATTTTAAAGCACATGTCTTCTCAGCTTGTCTGAAAGGGTCCTCAGTTATCTTCTGCTTATACATAATGTACATAAATATTTGAAGTGTAGCCCAAAAAGCTCTGCATTATAAAGCTGTGTTTGCAGTGCAGCTTTTGGTGTGCACAGCCACTGGTGATTGCAGACAGCTGAAATATGCTTTTATGTTGTGTTTTTTCTCTTAGCTTTGCCTTTAGTCCAAGTGGATGAGAAGGGAGAAAAAGTTCGGCCAAACCAGAATCGCTGCATTGTGATCCTACGGGAAGTACCTGAGTCTACCCCCATCGAAGTAAGGGTTTGCTTGTGCAGTAGGAATGCTTCTCACTTGGCATTGGGAAGTCACATGTCTTCCAGATTTCATAAGCATATCACATCTCTTACTACATTGTTAGTTTCTAACAGCATTGGTAAACCTTAGTCTGGGGGGGTGTGTGTTTGGACAATGTATTTGAGAAGCATGTGGCTGGTAGGAAGACCCTGGTGCGAAGCTGGCAGTGCTGTTGGGTAGAGATGCCATCATGCTCTTGGCCTGACTTACCCATACGTTCAGTGCTCACCTCCCTGGATAAACAGCAGATGAAGATGAGGTAAAATAGCTCTTAAGATGGAAAATGCCGCTGCTGCACCCTGAAACTTGTGAAGTACTTCAAGCTCTGCAAACACTTTCATAAATGCTGAGGGCAGAGGTGTCACGTGGATAAGGATCTCTGCTGGCTTGTGGACCGTGTGAGCGTGGAGAACTTGATTCTTTGGAGGCTATTCAGTGTATCTGATGTAGCTGGGTCTATGACTAGTGGAAAGACTAGAAAAGAATGATTGGGCCATAGATCAAACTGTTGAGCTTTCTTAAAGGAGCAGGCACAGATTCTTGGTGATGGGCAGATACTTTAACTTCCTGTCTGTTGTTTTACAAGGAAGAATAGGTTCTGAGAGTTGCTCTTGATAGCCTTCCTACAAAAAGTACTGCAGTTTAAAAACTTAGGCTAAAGTATAAAGTTGCCCTAAATAGGAGCATGAACTACAATGCTGAAAGGAATTGGAGGGCAAGGAGTTAGATATGCTCTATGTACATGACTTTAAAATACCAGCTGCTTTTAACCTTCCTTCTAAATGAAGTGCAACCTTTCAGAGACTGCCTAGCTTTTAATAGGTCAGGGCTTTGGGGGTCTTGGGTTGGAGGTTGAGTTTTTTTGGTCATCACTTTGGATATATTACCTAGTGGTATATATCTTAAATTCTTAACAAGGAACTGCTGAGGAGTCTCTTTGCAGAAGAGGTGATCTGAGTGCAGTGTTGTGTGTGATGTGTTTGTATTTGCCAGACTTCACCAGCTGGGTTCAACAGGACACATTCCCTGGTGCATTGTGGCTAGGGTGTATTTAAGCAGCAAGGTTCCAAAGCACTCTGTAAAGCCTCCCAACTTGCCTAGCCTTTTGATGCTACTTGCCTCAGCTCTGCAACAAAAATGAATATGCAAATGGATTAAACAAAACGAAGCCCAAGGGCTGTGCTTTGTGTGGACAGGTTGGACTTGACGATCTTTGAGGTCTCTTCCAACCTTGGTGATTCTGTGACATTGGTTGATTGGTTTTGAGATGGTGTAAATGGTTTCAGATACACTTGAACTCAGGTCTCTGCAGATCCCTGTGTCTCCAGTTTCTAAATGGAGTTTTGTGTGGCTCTGGTTTTGGGGACAGGGAGAAACAGACATTTTTCTGCACTTGATGCCAAATGTGTCTCTATGGCTTCAAGAGCTTCCCTCTCCTCATTTAAAGGGTGCAGATGGCTTCTACTCTACTAAAGAGTGCAGGATGGCCTTAGATAATGCTGCTTTGAATTCCTTCTAGTTAACCAAGAGATTGGAGGGAGCTGACACCACTGCAGGTGTTCTGAAGTTCTCAGCCCAAAAGTGCTATCTATCTTAGCTGGAATTCCAGAGTTCTGCACATCAGATTAGTATTTTATGTCTGTTTATTTATCTTTCTCCCTCCCATCCTTTTCTCTCTTCTTATCAAACCCACTACCCTCAGGAGGTTGAAGCACTTTTCAAAGGAGATAATTTGCCTAAGTTCATAAACTGTGAGTTTGCCTACAATGACAATTGGTTCATCACGTTTGAATCAGAAGCTGATGCACAGCAGGTAAGGCTTTTTTCAGAAGCATTTTAGACTGTAACAGGGAAGAAGGGTGGGGTGAGGGTGTGTTCATGGGTCATGCACTGTTACAAATGTGTAACAAAGAAAAATACCAAACCCTCTACAAACAGCAGTGCTTCCATTTGGCTAGTACCCAGTTACCAGTACTGTCAAACATAGCCTTATGTCCAGGTTTCAGCTAGCAATTTTGTCTTGTTTGCCATATCCTGGCATCTTAGCCCAAATTATACATTTTTATACTAAGAGCATAGATGCTTTGGATGACATACTGAAATGCTTCACTCATAAGAATGAAAGTCTTATTGTAATGCTACTGAAGCACTTCTGCAGTGCTAAATTAGCTCTTGCTGAATGCAGATTGCATGTAAGGGTTTTCTGTAGTCTGACATTAGCAGACTATTGAAGAATTGTTAGGCCTAGCCTGTCAAACCTTAAATTTCCTTTGCTTAAAATAGTTGACACAATTTACAATTCCTTTTTAAAGGCTTACAGATACCTTAGAGAAGAGGTGAAAACTTTCCAAGGAAAACCAATAAAGGTAAACCGAGCTTGGTGTTGTTCTGGGGGTCTGTGTGTGTGTTTATGTTCAGGGTTTTCTGGGGCTTCCTAACAAAATCTAAGTGATCTAATCTCAGCAACTATTTGACCTGGAGATGGGCTTTGAAGCATAGCACATGCTATTTTGCTACTTTTCCTCCTCTCTGGCAGCAGTCTATCCATCCGAGCATCAGGCCAACAGGGAAGCATTCAACCGTTCCTGCCTTCCTTGAAGGAGAAAGCAGTGACTGATAAGTGTCCAGTAAAAGTTTGAGAGCTGCTAGTTTGAACCACCCTGGTTTAATTTGAAAGGCTGCCGTAATAAGTAATCTAATCTCCTTTGCAGGCAAGGATAAAAGCAAAGGCAATAGCTATAAACACATTTTTGCCAAAGAACGGATATAGACCCCTGGACATGAACCTCTACACGCAGCAGCGTTACACAACATCCTTTTACTTACCTCCAGTATACAGTCCCCACCAGCAGTTCCCACTCTACAGCTTAATTGGCCCACAGACCTGGTCAGCCACACACAGCTACCTGGACCCTGCACTGGTAAGTCTCTTGCTTATGAAGCTGCTGCCTGCTTTCCAGAGCTGGCATTTTGTGAAATCTTGAGGCATAGGAAGCATGTGTGTCCAAAAGAGGGGAGTTGAGGATGCTTATTCTTCTTGGAAAAAGTTGCTCAGAATTCTTCCTGTGTGTACAAGGTTAAGTGCTTGAAAATCACCTGTGATTTCAGACTGCAGTGTGATTCTCTCCTGAACCTTCTAGTTTTTGAGGCAGTTCTTCACTGAAGTTCTAATCATAGAATTGTCAGGGTTGGAAGGGACCTCAAGCATCATCCAGTTCCAACCCCCCTGCCATGAGCAGGGACCCCTCACACTAGGCCAGGTTGCTCAGAGCCACATCCAGCCTGGCCTTAAAAACCTCCAGGGATGAGGCTTCCACCACCTTGCTGGGCAACCTGTTCCAGTGTCTCACCACCCTCATGGGGAAGAACTTCTTCCTAACATCCCATCTGAATCTACCCAATTCTAGTTTTATTCCATTCCCCCTAGTCCTATCATTACCTGAAATCAGCTGTTACCAAAATAAAGCTTTACTAAACACGTGATTTGGTCTTGGTTAAAACCTCCTTAGGAATCAGAATATGGGCATGAATAACTTCATTTGCCAGTGCTATTAATATTTCCTCTATGAAACTCATTTGTACATCTAAAAGAAAAAAAAAAATGGTGCTAGTGAAGTTGGGGAAATTACTATGAATATGCTTCAGATTTTGAGATCTTGTTAGTACAAGACTGTGATATGCACCCACCACAAAAAATCTTTTGCTAATGTTACTTCTTGGGACAAGAAGACACTAATTCACATGTGGTGTAAGTACTGCCCTGCACAGAGTGATGGAGAATACAGGGGTTAAAAAAGCCAGCACTCAGTATTTCTAGTTCTGAGCATGCAATGTATTCTTCAGGTAACACCATTTCCAAGTACTGGATTTATCAATGGGTTCACATCTCCAACCTTCAAGCCTGCTGCTTCTCCACTGACCACACTAAGGCAGTATCCTCCCAGAACCAGGCAAGTGGAACCACCTTTGGACAATATACATGTTTTATTATCTGCCTGTGGAGTTTTAATCTGCTCCTTAGTGACACCAGCTAACTCGAAATAACTTGTAAAATTGAACCTGATGCTAGGTTAAGTGAGGCCAAAGGGCAGGTGGTGGTTGATGGACAGTGGTTAGTTGGTGTCCTGCTTCTAAATGTAAAGGGACTATCTGAAAGCCAAGACCTTATCCATTCCATGACTTTAGGGTAGTCAGATGAAATGCTCTGAACGATGGCATGTGAATCAGGATTATTCATTTTCAGTTTCAAACAGCTTTTAGTGAGGCTGTAGTTGAACATGCAGTGAGAAGGTGACCTGTTATGATGAGTATTTATCATTTACCTGAATGAACTATGCAATAAAGCACTAAAGATCTTGCTGCTGCTGAATTCTGCGTGTAGCCGTGGGCCTCAGGAGATCTCTCATAGTACATGTGTTGAAATGACTTTTGAATTTATAGGAATCCTAGCAAGTCCCATATACGACACACAATTCCCAGTGCAGAAAGGGGACCTGGGCTTCTAGACAGTCCCACAATATTCAACTTTTCTGCTGATCGTTTAATCAATGGCGTCAGGAGTCCACAGACGCGGCAGCCGGGGCAAAGCAGGGCACGGATGCAGAGCGCGGCTACGAGTTACACCAAGAGGGAGGTGGGAACTGGCCGTGTGGAACAGACCAGCGTTGACTCTTCTCCTGGGTTAGGGAGAGGAAGGTGAGTCTAGTTTGTTAGGTGACCTCTAACAGCCTGGGATTGCTGCTTCTAGTCTGGAGGTGTGGTGCTGTTCTCAGTACTGTTTTTAGCTCAGACTGTCCCTCCTCAAAGCTGAAATCTTGGGAAGTACCTCAGAGCAAGGGCAAAATCTAGAACACATTTGCATGCAAGGCCACTGCATTCAGTGGCCTTGGATGCTTTCCTGCCAGATGGAAGTCATTAATGGCAACTGGTGAGGTTTACAGCCCATCATCCTCTGTCCTGTCGACATCTGTCCTAAGAGAGTTTTTGTGTATTATTTGACTTCAGTGAAGCAGCTCTGCCCCTGCCATTGCTCAGCAGATTGTGCACCTCAGCCTTTACTGGCAGTGCTCATTGCTAATTTTTTCCAGTCCAAAGGTCAGAACTTGGCCCAAGTTAGGCATTCACAACAACAAAGCTGATGGGGGGAGCTGCAGAGGGAGAAAAAATTATTGCATGCAACTAAGAAAACTGTTGTCATTCAGTATAAAAACCAAACAGAAAGCCAACAGTTTGAACTCGTGTCTCCTGTTTCCATCAAGTGCCTTTTGGTGATGTGCAGGCAAGGTTCTGATAACTCTTTTCTTTCCCATAGGAAAAACTCATATGGCTACCGAAAGAAAAGGGAGGACAAGTTTACAGTGAGTGTTCACAGTCATATTCACCTCTAACAACAGTAGGGTAACAAGGCAATAGCATGGATATTGTGTGGAGTAGCAGGTGAGGCAAGTTACTGCACAAGAAATTGTGTGTCACAGTTGACTGAAAACAGCAGCTCACAGGAGTTTGCTGTGTTTGGGAAGCAGAAGATGGTCTGTTAATGCACAAGTCAGGAAAAAGTGAAAATTACTCTTTCATAGTAGCAACAAAAAATCCCATCTTTGTCAGCATGCCAGTGTTGACATTCAGGGGAAGCTAAATAGCTGAGCTGAAGTTCCAACCCCTTGATGGTTATTCCTGTTGATGCACATGCAGCAGATCCATGTGTTACAGTGGACAGCTAGGGTGGCAGCTGTGGCATGGGCAGTTTTTCTCAGGTGCCTGTCCAGGTAAGGGTGTGCTAGCACTGAGAGAGTACAGCTTTGGTAAACTGAAATTTGAAGTCAATACCTGAATAGCCTTCACAGTTTGCAACGCTGGAGCAGACATTTTGTAGAAACTGATTTGATGAAACCTGTCTCCCCTCCGTAGGATTGTCAGTAGTGCTTTCTTTTGCCTTTACAAAGGTGTTTGGATTTTAAAGTTAATGTTTTCCTGTCACCTTTTGTTCCCCCCCGCCTTTAAAAGAACAAGGCAGTGGTACAGCTTAGTCTTGAGTGAGTGGCTGGAGTGAAAGGATTCCTGAGGACACTTACTGAGCAGAGAGACTCTTCTTGCTCAGCTGACTTTAAATGTTAGTTGAACTCTGAAAGCTGGTAGACATGGCAGACCCATGTTTCCCTTCTCTCAGCACCCAGGATTTAATTGCTTCCTGTGCAGCCAGGTTCCTTCTAGGTTCCCCTGACCCATGATTCTTTAGTCTGTACTGTCTAGTGATGCAACTTGGGCAAGGTTGAGAGCTGGTGCACACCCAGAGCTGTGTGAACTAGGAATGATCGATACTCTCAAGTGAAAGATCAAAACCTGCTCTCTTTTAGACTTTGGAACTAATTGAGTGTGGGATCCTCTTTCTTGTGTGATGCTGCAGTGCACATGGGACACCACAGCAGCCACTTAGGTCTGAATGGAATGATGACTTCTATTTTATTTTTTAAGAGGAAAAATGAGAGTATGCATGCTTGCATGGGAGAGCATAAACCTCTGGATCAGGTGGTGTCTGAGGCTATAGGCATAAGCTAGTTACTTCTCACAGGAGTCTGACTTGAGAAACTTTATGCAGTTGGCAGCTAAAACATATTTAAGTCCTGGTCTCAATACTTTAAGATGTTAATGCTGCTTGTCTCTGAATGTGTTGGGCTTTTAGGACTCATCTGTAGAACTTCAAATGTTTGTCACAAATAGGAGAGCATTATCTATTATAGGGCTTCAGTCCCCTTTAAGAAAACTAAGTGCTGTGAGTTGAACTGTGCTTAAAAACCCAAAAGTTGTTCCTCTTGCAGTTTGAGTTAGACAAGTATAGGCTCCCAGTCACCCTTTGGCAGATCATCTGACTTCTATTTTTGGAGGTTTGCTGCCTCCATTGCTGTAGCTGTGTTCTGAGGGTCAGTAGCAGTCCTAGGAGCTGCAGTTATTGTCCCTGTATTTATTCTTTCCTACTTAACTCTCAGCCCACTTCTTTTGAAGTTTGTTGCAGTTTGTTGAAAACACCTTGAGGATAGTTTTGTATCTCTTGCTCTTTGTGAAAAGGAAGGTGAAAAACCAGTAAGTAATGCAACACCTTTGTGTCCAGAAGCCTTGTTCTCACCTTCAGACAGTCTTGGCTATATCCCCATAAATACTTCCCTTGCCAAAATAGCAATTGTCTCAAAGACTGCTTTGCCCTTGGTGCTCTGCAGCAGAGGCCCTTTTGACACAGGCCTGAGCACGGTGGGGAAACAGTTACTGCTTTGTTTACATGAGGGAGGTGAAGTTAATGGGTAACTTCACTTCCAGCATGTTACAGAAGGAATTGTGTGTTTTCAGTGTAAATAGAATTTAGCTTTGCAAATCCTCACAAGTGATCCTCACACATGATCTGGAACTGTGCTGCTCTTAACTCCTGCAGTGCAGAAGAGTTGCAGTTAGCCCACTGATGGTTTTTTGTGGTGGTTTCTTTCTTAGATATGGTTAGAAAAATTCTTACTATTGAAGAAGTTGTGACCTGTTTATTTACATTGTTATGAACATATAGATTCATATTAATTAGATGGAAATTGCTGTAATGTACACTCCATGCTAGCCACAGTGTCTTGCCATTTCTTAATGTCTGAATAGGACTCCTGTTTGTTGTTTAGAATGTTAGCAGCTGCACCAATGGGCTATGTAGTCACTGTATCATGATATCTAAAGCAGTTTGTCTTCCTTTCTGTCAGTGCCAGTGTCCATCCTGAAGGAAGGGGTCAGCAAGATGACTTCCCTTACTATAGTAAGAGCTTAGGCATATGAAATGTTTAGGGATGCTTATGGCATCTCTTTTAAATAGTTTAATATGTTAAGGTCAACAATGGAAGAGGAAAGCATCTGTTCCTTGGTACTGTGTGGCTGTCTTGGGAGGTGGGGTGGGGGAGGTCTCACTTAGAGCTTCACAGATATGAATCAAATGCAAAATACAGTTTAAAGTCCCATGCTTGTCTTTTCTGTCATCCCGTGCAGTAACCTCAACGTGTTATTTCTGTTCCAGAGAGGCCAAACGCAGTCTCCACCACCCCCAAAACCTCCATCTCCTAGCTTTGAGTTGGGCTTATCTAGCTTTCCTCCACTACCTGGGGCTGCTGGCAATTTAAAGACAGAAGACCTTTTCGAAAACAGACTGTCCAGTGTGGTAATAGGAACGTCAAAGGAGAGAGTGAGTAACTGTGGGGAAACAACTGCATACCTCCTGGGTTCAGATTTGGTGGCTTGTAGGCAAAACTTGTAGTTCAAAGTGGGTCAGAAGAAATGTCTTTTGAAAGACAGCTGTCAAATGATGTGCCATTGCCTTCTTCACTTGCATCTTGGAATTTGTTTGGTATTCTCTTGGAAACAGCGTGGAATGTGAGCACCAGTATCTGTGGGTGTTAGTAGCAGAGGTTAGAATACAGTATCACAGTATCACTAAGGTTGGAAGAGACCTTAAAGATGCATTGAGTCCAACCTGTCAGCACAGACCTCAACATGTCATGGCCTCAGACTTTTTAATACTCAGGTGAAAAATGTGTGATAAATTTCCCTCCTGTTTGAATGCCTGACTTCTGAGTTGTGTAATAAAACACTTCAGAGTGACAGAGACAAACGTTTAAGCACAGAAAGAGAGAGAAGCTGCCTGCATGGTGTAAGTATGCAGGAACCAGAGCAGTTCTCAAAAGCAGCTGGATCCCAGCCTTGTCTTGTCATAGTGTTTAGAGAGAAAAATACTCAAGAATGACTTGGCAACCCCTGCTTTCTAGATGTAGTAGTGATGCAGGTGAAATGTGCTCATAGATTTAATTCTTAGAACTCTCTCTATCATGCTATCTGTGAGTGGCAGGATTTTCTCCTCCAGACTCCTCTAACCCTCCTGTGCACTAAGGAATACTCTAGGCTGTGGAAGTCTATATTGGTTTTTTGTTTGCTAGCTGTAATTATCTTGGGTTTTTCTGGCTGCACCATGGCTGAAGAAGCTGACCTCTGGGTACAGCTGTACAAAGCAGCCTGATGACACGCTGAAATCTCTCGTGTCTCATCTGTAAAACTATTGCAGAAGTGTTTTCTTTGGTGCCCACATAGCAGGGTGGGTAGGGAGGCTATTTGTTGGTAAAGGAAAGAGGAAGGGGCAGGAGAGCCTGCATCTGGAGCAGTGATTGCACAGACAAGCCATCCATTCTGCCTCCTGCAAGTGGTAATAGGGACAGCTGCGTTCCAGGGTTGCACTGAGGGGGGGATGTGCAGGGCAGTACCATGGGAGCAGTGTTTAACTTGCTGTTAGCCAGTACTCCAGTTTGTAGTCTGCTCTTGGCCAAGATCTGTCTCTATTTTGATATGTTTTACCTCTGTTATTTCTGAAGTAGTCTTCTATTATCATATTTCAGCTTCTAAATGTGAATCCAGCAGTTACTGTTGACAGTGCAGCTGGAAACACATTGCCTCTCCCATTGCAAATCCTGTCCATGCTTTGCACTGTCCTTGCTGCAGAGAACTTCCCCCCGCTCCCCTGCAGAGGCAGCTTTGATAGTGGTCAGACACTGAGTTTGTGACAGTACAGGGTGCTGTAATGTTAACAAGCTTCCCTTGACTTCCCAGGTTCTTTCTCTGGCCTATGTGAGTTGCACTGTTCCATTGTGTGGGAGAGAGATTGTGCCCTTTCCCTGTTGGCATCAGTAAGGAGTAAGATAACAGCAGCTGCCTCCAAGGAGCAGCTGTGTTCTTTTACAAAGGTGTTTGAGTCAGCAGTAGACTCTTGCTAAGGTGTACAGGCTGCTTTCACTCTTGATCTCAATAGTTTTCTTATATCACCTGCTCTACAGTTACAAAGTACTGAAGTAGCTGCAGGGTCCTACTCGTACTCTACCGGTGGGCAGGCCTAGTGTACAGAAGCAGAGTAGGCTTTAGGTCCAACAGTTAGCCAAGAACAGCTTGAAGCTCTGTGCTTTGTGATGCCCTTCTAGATGCATCTCTGAGCAGTGACAGGTGCTAATCATCCTGTGGTTTCTAATTAGGAAACTGCAGTGCTGTCAGACCAGAGCTGAGTGTTTTGGCCTGGCAACACCCACTCACATGTCTGCTTGACTGTGTACCTACAAGTTTTGATGAACTTGAGCCAGAATGCTCAGCAACTTGCACTTTCAAGTTTTTGCATGCACTCTTACAATGAATAAAACTACAGAAGTTTGTTTATTTCAAAACAACCACCTTTTATGGTTTTACTTAGACTAAAACCAGGCTTAGATCTCCTGCAGTACTCTGCTGCCTGATGTAAAACAGGCTGTTCTAATACCATTTTCTTTTCTAACACTGTCATCGTTTATGACCTTTGAATGGTGGCTGTCTTGTTCCTCCTGTGCTTATGCTCTCCCACTTTTCTTCCTTCTGTTCACCAGAATCTGTTCTGCCTCTGGAGTCAGGCAGATCAGCAGCCATACTAAAACAACATCACGTTTTAAAGCAGAAGGTTTGTAAAGGTCAGGAATAAGTTTTTCAAGATCCAAAGTCTTTGTCTTAGGACAATTCAAATTCATGAGTCTTGGACCTATTTGGCCTTTGTCTGAGAGAGCAGCATCACTTGACCCTAGCAGAACCTTTTGAGGGCTGTGGAAAAAGCCCCTTTTGTATGGTAGGAAGTCAAACTACAGCAAAAGAAAGGGATTTTTACTGATGGTCATATCCTAGGTTGCAAAGCCTTCAGGGTTTGGTTTTGGCTGGCTTTTGGTGTGGTTTGGTTTTCTTAAGGTTGGGGTTATTTTAGCACCAGCTCTTGGGATTATGCAGTTACATGAAGAAGGCAGTTCCTAATGCATTACACCAGGAGGCTTTTGTCTTAATAGGCTAAGTATGATTATGTGAACCAGCACAAATCTTCTTTTGTCACCAGCAGGCACAAAACTCCTATTTTGGAAGAAGTGTTTTTTGTCATCCAGATATGACCCAAAGGGAGCTAAGCTTCCAGCTTTTATGAAATAGCTGCAGTGTGTGCTTGTGTTTCTCAGTAATTACAATGGAGAAAAGCTTGCTTGTCACAATGCATACATTGGAGCCTTCCGTGCTTAATATCCCCTTGCAAATCAATTCGTGAAGTGCTTTGTGTTCATTTTCAGGCAAACCATATTAATTGGATGTTATGATTGCCCTTCTGTGCCTTTTCTCCTCCTTCAGAACATTAATGTGGATGCCAGTACAAACACTATTCCATCGGGGATTCCTCGAGAGCCGTTGTTGCCAGTTTCTTCTCCGCTGCCCAGGACATTCGAAAGGTCTCCTTCGCCAGTCCAGTCTTCTGAGTAAGCACTTTAATTAGCCTGCTCTGAATCACCTTTGCATGTCTGTTAGCAGAAGGTGAGGTGGAACACCGTGAAAAGCTATTCAAATGTTAATCAATGAAAGAGTATTTTGTTGTGGGTTGTAGTAAAGACAGCAAAGCTTAATCACTGAGCAATGTCTTGATTCAGTCGCAGCAGTCCTGCAGCAGGCATTCAGTGCTGTGGTTTAGTCTCTGCAAGTGTTACATAAATACTTTCTGTTTAGATAGTTTTTGAGTCTAGAGCCTTGGGGCTATGATTCTCCTGTCCATGCAATGAAGAAAGCTTTCAGTAGGAATTTACTTTGAACCTGCAAATCAAATTGAGGTGTTTGAATAGCAAGAGTGAGATAAGTCAATAACCAAATGATGTCAAAGTGCCACAAATTACAGGTAGGGTTAAGTTCCACAGGAATGTCTTTTTCCTTTCATATTTGATAGCATTTTAAAATGCACTGCTTGTCATGATATGCTAGGAGATTATAGCCTATAGCCTTTCTATAGCCAAAGTTATAGACCTATTATTAGATCATTCATCTGTCCTGAAGTTTCACTTCTCATGAGCCTTGCTTCCTGCTGGATGTTTACAGGGACTCCAAAGTTGTGGAAAAACAGCAGAGAGAGACACAGAGCACAGAGAGGCTTTCTTCTTCCACACTCAGTACTGCATGTAAATCGGTACAAGTCAATGGGGCTGCCACAGTAAGTGACCTTTTTACTGCACCTTCTCTTGACAGTCCACTCTGATGCATTGAACAGAATATTGCTTCCATTGCTACCCAGCATTGCTTAAGCATGTGAGCCTGGCACCCTGAAATTTGTGTTGGTGGCTTCATGATGACTTGCATGATTGAGTTGTGCAACTGAGTGTGCAAAAGTGATCAAGATAACTTGGTGAACGATAGCTCTCTATCTCAGTTCTCTTCCTGGTAGTATCCTTGAGGGTAGAAGCCTTAACAGAGGTGTTGCTGTTTAAACCAGAGTAGTTTGCCCTGTTGCAGTATCTCATTTTGGTGGCCTATTGTCCTGCGTCTTACCTTTCCTTGCACCTTATTGTCTATGCAATGTCTCTGCACTTCATCCTCAAGCCCTCACCTGCATTTTCAGCACAGTAGTCTTTTGGGACAAAGACTTTCCCATCTTTCATGATGGAAGTAGATGATTTTTCCTTGGGATGCTTCGTTTAACTTTGATGCCCTGTTGGCTTTCCATTTCACAGGAACTGCGAAAACCTAGTTATGCAGAAATCTGCCAGAGAACAACTAAAGATCCTCCTGTGTTGCAACCCCAGAAAGAACAGAAGCCAAACACTGTAGCATGTGGGAAAGAAGAAAGAAAGCCCACAGAAACAATAGAGAAAAACAGAGAACCTCCTCCTGCAAAGTCACATCCTGGACAACCCAAAGACCAGAGGAGACAGTCAGGACGCAGATCGTCCCCTCCAGCCGTTGGCAAACGCTTAAATAAAGAACAGAACACCCCTCCAAAATCTCCTCAGTGAAGCTAGCACCTGGGAGGGATTTGAAAAGAGGTCTGCTTCCCACAAAATTAAACCCGTGTTCCCACTAAGATACCTGAGAATGAGTTGCTGGTTAGGAGCTTGCAGTGATCCTGGGCATGTAACAATGCCTGCAAGTTTATTTTTCCTGTGAAATACTTTCCCCCTCCCCTCCCCCCCCCCCCCCCCCCCCAACCTTTTCTTGAACAAACATTCTATTTTTATTTTTACTTCATTTTCTGGAGAGTTGTTCTAAACCTTACCCTTTAGGTTGGTGCTTCACTGGAGGTGAGGCTTAAGTGTGATGATTTTTTTTTTTTCTTTCTTTTTTTTTCCCTTTCTCCCCCAAGATGTAAAAAATATTTGTCTTTAAAATAAAAAAAGGAAGAAAAAAAAAAAAGGAGAAAAAAAACCCAAACTAATAATCAACTTTTTACGAAGCCTCTCTGTGGCTGTGTGAGTGCAAGCTCGGTATAGTGAGGTTTATATTTTTCCCCCCCCCTCTCTAAACTGTTGAAGCAGAAACGTGCTGCTGCAATATTTCTTTTTAATCACCTGGTCTGCAAGTACATATCTGAGGTGTCCAAGAGACTGGTAAGGGCAGCTAGTGTGTAGAGAGCGCGAGGGAGCTTAGATACCTTTTACCATGTAGTATGTGACCTCGGAGATCGGTTGGTTGTGTTCTTTCCGTTTTATTGGGCTGCTGTACTAAGTGTCAGCAAGTGAACTTGCACTTTTAGGTTAAATGAGTAGTTGTTTCTAGCAGTTTTAAAGGATTGATCTTTTCCCTTTTTTTTTTGTTTTTTCTGGATGTTTTGCACACGCAAAATGAATTCTACAGAGCACCAGAGCAGTCTTTCTAAACTGTTTCCTTTCCTGACTTACTGCAAGCAAGTAACCATCTCCTCACTCCAGAATAAAACTGAGGTTATAATTTGCAAATACAAAGCACATTGTGAACAGAAAGAATGAAGTCTGAGCTTCTCTGGTGGTGAAGGCTGTTAGTGGACGTTATCAGGAGAAAGCCCTGGAGCCTTCTTGTGATAACCTTGGCTTCCCTGTGCTTGTAAGGGAGTTAACGGAGTCAGCGCTGTACGTTCTGGTTACCCCTGTGCTCTCTCTAGACTTTGTGTTAAACTCTGCCCCAAGTGCTCTTTGCAGGAGTTCATATCTCAGTCAGCCTCGTGTTGACACCTTCCTGGAACGACAAGCATTGGCATACAGATCCAAATTGTGTCAAGCCGTGAGATAATGGTGTTTGTTTTGTGTGCTGGAGGAAGAGATCCCTGGTGTTTACCTCTGGGACGAGGTTTCTCACACTTACTTTAGGAGTTGATGCGCTTTCTGAAGGACAAGGATGCACTAAATTAGCAAGTTTCTACTAAAGTTGAATATAAATTATTTTTTTTTCTTTGTTTTAGAAATGCCTAAACCTTTTTTTTGTTTGGTTTTTTTTTTTCCTTTAAGCGTTTCAACTGCAGGAAGTTCAGACAAAACCTCGTTCCTGCTGACTGTGACAGTACAGTTTATTCCAGACAAAAAAAAACAACAAAAGAGAAACAGAAACAAGAAGTTTATTTAAACAGCTGATGATTATTTTTTTTTTTTTTAAAGAAAAAAAGAATTATTTCCATCCAATATTTAAAAGACTTGAATTTTATTTAAACTTGAAAATGACTTTGCCTTAACTTTTGTACAAGACAGCTTAAAAGAGTTCATGAGGTCTGACCCCGTGGAGGGTTAGCGTGAGTGGAATACAGGAGTTAACTCAGTTACAGCATGTATCTATCGTCACTGGGCTTAACTGGGTAAAACATACTGTAGTGCAGGAGCTAGCAGCAGCTTGTTTTGGGGTTTTTTTTGTAATATACCTTAAAGATCTTAAAACAGTTGATCTTTTTTCAGATTGTTGAGAAAAAAACAAAAAACCATAAAACAAAACAAAAAAAAATACCAAAAGAAAAAAAAAAACCCACACAAAAAAAAAAACAAAACAACAACACAACCAACAAACCAACCTGTAAATGCAAATAGTCAATACTGTATTAAATATGTGCACTTGGAAGTGTGTGCTTTGCTTGTACAGTTGTAAATAATCAGAACATATAAAAGAAGAGGAAAAAAAACAAAAAAAAAAGAAAAAAAGAAAGGTACCCTAAAGGAGAGAGAGAGAGAGAGAGAGAGAAAAAACACAAACAAAAAAACCAACAAAAAAAAAAGAAAACAACCTGATAAAAATTATTGATATTATAAATGTTGCTGTTGAGCTGGATGTAGATAAACTAAATGTTGTGGTTTGAATATTACTTTTTAATTTGTTGGGGTTTTTGGGTTTTGTTTTATTTTTTTTTGTGTTTCCTTTTGGGGTTTTGTTTTGTTTTTTTTTTATTCCTTTTTCTTTTTTTCCTTTTCCTTCTTTTTCTTCTGGTGTGCTGAACTGACTGCCTCTTCACTGCAAAAGGGAAATGGAGTGAAAGTCTTCTTTGAAAGCCCCTCACATGTTTGTTCAGAAGTCCCTCTAAAAAAGAAAGGAGAAAAAAAAGAAACCTAAACCACAAAACCAAGGCAGTTGAACCCTTGCAGAAGTGTTCTGCAATGTAAATAGAGTGAATTTCGACAGTCAAACTAATTCCAAGTCATTAATAAAACTGAATTTAATTGGGGTGGAATCAAAAAACAACCCAACCCTTTAGACTGCTACAGAAACATACACTGAAGCTTACTTGTCTGCTTTCAAGAGTATCGGTGCGTTCCTTAGTGTATGGTTCCTAGAACTGTAAAGTACCTGTAGAAGTTGACTCCTGATCCTATCCGCAAGCATCAGCTGGTAACTAGTGGGCCTTTTAAAGCCAGCCTGTTGTATGCTGCAGGACTGGTCCAAACAGGGCACGCTGGAAGCTGGTGACTTGTTTCCTTGTTTAAAAAGCACACTTTGTGAATGCTGTGGGAGGAGATAGGACTCTGATTACGTCACCAAAACTGCTCGCCCAGTTCTGTCATTGGACTTCTCTAATACCTTACTCCTTTCCCCAGTGGCAGTGAAAGTGGTAGCTAGGTGTGTGTATGGTTTAGGCCAGCTGTATGATTCATTTTGTTTGTCTGCTGCAAGTGAAAGGCTTTACCAGCTGCAAACAATCACAAGTGGTTCCTTACAGCGACTGTGTAGTGGTGATGCTCACCTGGTCCCTAGGGGAAGCTGCTGAGAGCAGCAGGGTGTGTTGTGCTGTCCTAATGTATTCTGCTGCCATTTGTGCTAGGTCAATACACTGTAATTACTGCTTGCCCAGCAACAGGCTGTTGCATCCAAAGTTTGAACCTTCCTCTGATGTGATTTTTACAATTTGATTTGTTTTGGTGGTTTTTCTTTTTACAAAAGCAAAGAAGTGACATGCCACGGAGCTGTGTAACATACAACTGACCCTTACTGCATCTTCCTGTGGGGATTGTTTCTTGCCACTCAGTGACAAAAGGGGAGGTTTTGGAGCAGAGCTGTGGAGTTGCATGCAGACTGTTGCTATGATACACAAAGAGGTTAAAATGTGGCTTTTAACATGCAAAACCTGCCAGAAGCAGCAGCTAAGTTAAAGGTTCAGGGAGGTAGTCATGAAAATTGGCATTTTACCTGGCAGGACTGTGTGGTGCTGTTCTCCATTTTGAAAACAAGTCCAAACAGGACCTGAGACCACTCTTCAAAGAATTTAACAGACAACAAAGAAGTTCCTTTTAAAACTTCCTGTTGTTTCAGATCAGCCCTCCACCTCCAGCACCGTCATTTGCCACCTAGAAACTTGTGAGCAGTGGCAATTGGTTTTTACCTGGCTGCCTTATCATTCAGAGGCTTGAGCAGCTGGCATGGAAGGGCCCTTGTTTGAGTGTGGTGCAGTGTATCAGGAGCAACAGCTGAGTGTAATGGTGCAGACCTATCTCTGTATCTCCTCCAGCTAGCTATGGTTAGGGGTTTTTATGTGCTTTGTAACCTGTTACACTAATAGCAGCAGACAATCTAAGAGTTCTGAGGAGACCTAACAGCTGCCAATTCACCAAACAGAAGTGTAATATGGGAGCCTTCTCGAGGGTTTTTGTTTTCGTTCTTCTTCCATTAAGACTGGAATCAAGCTTACATGTAAACTATCAGTAATTTAAGTTTCCTTTTGTGTCATAAAAAATGTAAAACTGTCTAATTTGAGAAAAAAAAAATATGTAGGTTATGAAAAATAAAGATTTAGGCACTGTTGAATTCCTGATTTTTTTAATTAAACTTTTCTTCAGCAGTATTTTTCATTACCTTTGGTGTTTTGATCCCATTTTTGGACACTGTCTAACTGGGGGGAGTGGGGTGGGGAATTTCCTGGCTTCACTGTGCAGCTGTTGTAATAATCACTTGACACTACCTAGCAGCAGCAAGAACACCTGTAACGACACTGGGGACGCTCGTGTCCGTCTCTCGGGTAACTATGACTGGTTGGCCTTTAAAAGCCAAAGCTGATGTGATGTGTTGTTTACTGCTGCTTATCTTCATGAGGGGGTTCCTCAAATTAGGAGAAAAATGTGTTGGCCTGGTCTTCAATGTGGATTTTAATGCCTGGGGTTAGTGCTTTGGTTGCATAGCTCTTGAACCCAGAGATGTCCTGGGATTATTGTTGTCTTTGGCTGGTTTTGCAGGTTGTCGTGGTCATGACTCTAGGAAAGAAAAGCTGCTGGGATATTCTCCAAGTAAAAAAATCTATTTTGGAAAGACTTGACATGTTTTTCTGCTTTTCTTTCCTTCTTTCTTATATTTTTTTTTTCCTTAAGCTTGGTCTTTCCTTCAGCTGTATCTGACCAAGTTTTAATTTAAACATGGAAGTCTTAACAGCTCCTGTGCTTTGTAAGCGTCTTGGCAGGTGTTGCAGTACTGTTCTTCAAGCTGGAAGTTCAGTAATCCTCTGGGCAGGATAGGCTGCTTGCTGCTGTACTTCCCCACTACTTTGTGCCCAGCAGAGAAGGACAGAACAGGAATAGCATTGTGCACTGGGCACTACAAATTTCTTCATGTTAAATATGAGGCTTCAGTGATGTGAATTGCAAGCAGTAAGACAACCAGTTTTCATTTCAGCATGGAGCATTGTCTAATGCCCTTGGAACTCAATTTTCTGTTACTTGGTGTGTAAAATGCATGGAAATCTGTCAGCAATGTTGCCATAATAGTGGCATGGCTCTCCAGGAGCCCCTCGGCCTAGGCAGAAACTGAGGGTTTTGACAGGAGAGAGGGGCATTGACCCCTTTGTGCTGGCTTTCCCCAGTACCAGGTGATGTTGATAATGGCTGCACCATTGTTCATGTTGGACTAATCTGGTTTGTTTCCTTTTGGGCAGGAGGAGAAAGAGTGACTCTGGAATACCGTGCTCATGCAGTTGTATTCAGTGATTACTTATTGTCACAAACTGACTTCTTGTGTTTGGATTCTAAGGTGGCCTCAGGAAAAAAAACAAACCCAAAGCATTACAAAGTTTGAGTTTTTAATACACTTTTGCTTCACAAACCTCTAGAAGCTACAACTTCCTATTCCACTGGTTGTCATGCCCAGGCTCTGAGTGCAGCTGGCTGAGGGGGCTGGGGTTGTTTAGCCTGGAGAAGAGGAGGCTCAGGGGAGACCTTATTGCTGTCTACAGCTACCTGAAGGGAGGTTGTAGCCAGGTAGGGGTTGGTCTCTTCTCCCAGGCAACCAGCACCAGAACAAGAGGACACAGTCTCAAGCTGTGCCAGGGGAGGTTTAGGCTGGATGTTGGGAAGAAATTCTTCCCAGCAAGAGAGATTGGCCATTGGAATGTGCTGCCCAGGGAGCTGGTGGAGTCACTATCACTGGAAGTGTTTAAGAGGAGACTGGATGAGGCACTTGGTGTCAAGGTTTAGTTGATTAGATGGTGCTGGGTGATAGGTTGGACTTGATGATCTCGAAGGTCTTTTTCAACCTGGTTAATTTTGTAAGTCAGGGATGTGACTGAATTCCCAGGGCTGCTGGTTCACAGGTGGAAGTAACCTTAACCCACTCCACCTGTGTTTGAGAGGAGAAGCTGCGTAAGGCGGAGCCACAGGGCTGGCCTGTTGGAGCAGCTTGGGTACTGCGGTCCCTGCTCGCAGCATGGACACATCCTGTGTGTTATTCCATGTGCAGCTGAGGTTGTTCAAGTAGAAGCCTGTTCCTGTTGAAGCAGCATTTGGAATACTCTGAGCTGTCAAGCTAAGTAAGCACAGATGTGCTGTCAGGAGCCTGGCTGCCTGAGCTGTGCCCTGTCCTGCAGCACCAGGCCTGGCTGGAAAGTAACTGCAAAGAGGTTGGAACAGGGCAGTCCCTGCTGGCACACCAGGGGCAGGAATACAGGTGGTGCTCAGAGGAGACTGTCATGGTAATGGTCCTGGCAAGCACAGTGTCTTCCATAAGCCAAAGCTTATGGAAGAGAGTGAGGGAGCTGAGAGCTCTTTAGCTTAGAGAAGAGGAGACTGAGAGGTGACCTCATCAATGTTTATGAAGATGTAAAGGGTGAGTCCCAAGAGGATGGATCCAGGCTCTGCTGGGTGGTGCCCAATGACAGCACAAGGGGCAATGGTGGAAGCTGAGGCATAGGAAGTTTCATGTGAATATGAGGAAAAAATTTCCCTGTGAGGGTGACAGAGCCCTGGAACAGGCTGCCCAGGGGGTTGTGGAATCTCCTCTGTAGACGTTAGAAACTTGCCTGGGTGCATTCCTGTGTAATGTGGTGTAGGTGATGCTGCTCTGGCAGGGGGGTTAGGCTGGATGAGCTTTTGAGGTCCCTTCCAGCCCCTGAAATTCTGTGATTCTGTGTAGTTAGCTTAGGACAAATGGAAGGTAAAAGTGCTTGGTTGAAACAAGGCCTTGCTTGCTCAGGTGGATGTGGCTCAGCTTATCGAGCTTGACCATTCTCAGCCTTATTTCATGAGGGGAAGAAAGAAGGCACCTGGTTTTTGCTTTAGCCTTTTGGGTTATTCTCATGTGAGAGCTGTAAGTGCCCTAAATCTTAAATCTGATGGTGAGAGACAATCAGAAGTCTCTGTGCCTTGTCTTGCCACAACTGATTCGTGAGCAGTTCATTGCTTGGCAAAATGGAGGGCAAAACGTGTAAGGGAGTCTGAGATAAAATCCCCTCCTAATCTCTACATTTCTCATCAGTTGGAAGAGAAAATTGCTTTATGTGCCTGGAGAAGTCATCCTGCAGTCTGGTGGCTTCACATCCCATTTGCTGTGGGCAGGCAGTGTCTGCAGAGTAGCAGTAAATCAATCATGGCTAAGGATGCTCTGAGGAAGGAGGGCTAAATGGGTAAATGTAGACTTGTAAAACATACTGAAGCTGGCAAGAGCTGTGAAATCTACATGGATGGAATTACTGATGCCTACTGAAATGTCTCTGATGTCTTCCAAAACTGGAGCCAGATTCGTGTGTATGATCTCTGCAGCTTGAGGTGTCAGCCCAGGCAGAATGACTGAGGTTTGGCAGGTCTGGTCCATCTGACTCTCTCATCTCCAAGGCTGGAACTGTCTTCCAGCTCACAGGCTGTCACGAGTGAGAAACTTCTGTTACTCTTGCTTTTTGTCTCTGCCTTCAACTTATTTTGGGCCTAGGTGGTCAGCATGCAGCTACTGCAGCAGAGCAGTGGCTAGCAGCCCGCCCTGTGTGGTGTGGGGGAGCAGCAGGACATGCTCTGTGACAGGCACAGAGGTTTGGAAATGCATAGTTAATGTGCTCTGTGGGGAAGAAGGATTGTCTTGACACATGTAGATTGTCAGGTTCAGGGTTCCAGAACTATACTTTAGACAGTCAGTTACAAAGTATTTATAGCTGTGTCTGGTGTTAGGACATTAGTCTGAGTTCTTCCTTTCTGTTTGTTGGAATGTGCCCTTCCTACATCCAGGTAAGTGCTAGCTCCATCTTCTCTGGTATGACTCAAGGTGCTACTGAGGGAAGGTGCTTGCCTTGAAGCTATGGCAAATGGGCACTGGAGAGATCTGTTGATTCGGGCAGCAGACACTAAAGTGACTGTTTGGCTCAGGGGAGTTGGTTCTTGGACTGGCAATAGATGTTTCCTTGGTAGCAAATCCTGTTTTGGACAATCCTTTGTGTTTTACCTTTCATTTGAGTCATCTCTTCCCAGGGCGACCTCAGCCGTGCTGGCTGCTGTCCTGTGTACTGCTGCATACCTTCATCCTAGTCTAGAAGCTGCACTGCAGGGGATACATACAAGTTAGGTGCCAGGTTTAGTGTACATTGACCTTGGAAATAATAAAACAAACAACCAGGAGATGTTCTTTGGAACTGTTTTGTTAGTTCTGACATAGAAAAGGAGCTTTAGGTACCTCAGGTGGGTGTGGAGTGGGAAGTTAGGGAAGTAGGGCAGAGCTTAGTGAGTCATACAAACAATGCTGCATGCCTCTTGTTAGGTGCTGCTGTGATGGCAGCTCTGACCTGCTCTGCCTGCCCTTGCTTTGAGCAGAGCTTTGGCCTTGATCTCTAGAGGCCTGTACCAACCTCTGATGCTGGCTGGGAAGAGTGATAGTCTTGCTTTGACTTGATAGGAAAATACAGCTCCTCCTGTTCACCGAGTACTCGCCAGTGAGAGCCACTGTTACCTCTTCAACAGAGCCCTGCAGAGACAAAGCTTGGCTCCTCTGCTCTGGCTTAGCAGCAGATACTTTCCAGTGTGCTTTTTTTTGCTGCCTGTTGTGCAATTACAGTTCATATTGATGCTTTTTTTCTTTTTTACTGGTTTCAAAGTAATCAACAAATGCTGATTACTGGATTTTAACTGTCTCCAAGGATAGAGGCTTTCCAAACCTCCCTGGGCATCATATGAAGAGGGAGAAGGGGTCCTTTTTCTAGGTTTAAGCAGAATTGCTTAGTGTTTCCCTTTGTGCCCCTTTTGTTGTTTTATATTGGTCCTCATCAGGACTTGAAGTGACTTGGACAGACTTTTGTTCTGAGGGCTGCTTGGAGCTGTGTAGCTGCAGGTCACTGGGAGCAGGTCTAAGCTGAGCTGTGGTGGGGAGATGATGTAAGGATGAAGTGTGCCGGCGGCAGCAGCATTGGGATTTATTTGTTTCAGTGGTTCCAAAGAGCAGCTCCTGTTTCAGGGGGATTGGTGGCTTAGGCTGAAATCCCTTTGCTGGCATCTGCTGGCGGGGAGGTGCTGTGTGACTGCGTTCTAAGACTGAAGGGCTTTTTACCCTCCCTGTTAGTGTCACTCCCAGCACTGAACATGGGGAGTTATGACAGGGTTAGAGTCCAGGAGGTTTCTTAAATTCTTTGGTGCTGCTGCAGAGCTGAAGGATGAGATGCACAGAAGGGTCTCCTCCTGCCTGCAGCATCTGAAGAGGGCCCATCTCCACTTTAACCAGGCAGGATGAAAGTGCTCAAAATGAGGCCTCATCTGTTAGTGTTCTTGTTTTCAAAGCCAAGTCATTACCCTGTCCTCCCTCAGGTATTAATGAAGCCATTAATTGTGCCAGCCTGCAGAAGGAAGGGTGCAGGCTGTGGTGTGGCTGGGAGGGGGATGACTTAGAGCAGACCTGCCGTGTTTAAAGCAGTGCCTGTATGCACAGCTCCCAGGCAGGAGACTGCACCAGTCTGCCTCAATCCTCTGTCATCCCCGCCTCGGGTCTGTAAGCATGAAGGATGAGCTGCCTCTTGGTGGGAATCAGATGGATTTGGCCCTGTACATTTCTAGGCAGAGATGTTCTGCACAACCCCCTTCTCTCCTCTGCTCTGTGCTCTTCTGCTCTGCCATCTCACCACTGGCCTGCCCAAGGTGCTGCGTTGCTGTGGTTTTTGCTGCAGCAGTGCTGACTCTGGGCTGGCTCAGATGACAGCAGGCAGCAGGAAAGTCCCTGCTCACCTCCCAGCTCCTTCCAATTCAGAAGGGAGCAGTGAGCTGTTCCACTACTGATTCTGTTTTTTGGAGCAGTGAGATCCCTGAATCCACAGGCTGCTGCCAGCTAAAGCAGCTCGATGGCTGCTGCCAGAAGAGGCTTGTGCTGTGAACGCAGCTGCCAGCAAGTCTAGCACCTTCTTGGGTACAGTTTTGCTGGAAAGCTTTTTGTCATCTTTTGGCTGCCCAGGAGCTGGTGAAAGCCTGATCTGGAATTGCCAGTGCAGGAGCTCCCTGGGGGCAGCAAGGAGGATGAGTGTGTCTTTTTATTCCTGTCCCCTTTTTAAACAGGCTCTCCTCTGTCAGCCCCAAACTCCCAGTTGAGTCACTGGGCAGCTACCACTTCTTGTCCTGAACTGCCTGCAGCCACCTCCACCAAAGCTGCCTCTTTACAACTAGCCTGCAGCAAGAAACTTGGCTTTTGAATCACCAGCATCTACTGTTTCCTTCTGCACTCTAGGGATTTATTTACAGCCTTGTTTTTTTAAATGCTGCTGGTGCTGAGCTGCAGCCTATGGGCAGCCCTCCCCTGCCTGTGTTTCTGAGAGCTCAGCAACTTCAGAGCTGCCATGTGGGGTGGGGAAGGAATAGACACAACCTGGCTCCCAGAGGTCCTGGCAGCAGTGCCTGTACAGAGGGTTTTGTGCTGTCTGAGCCTGTGAGAGGCAGCTCTCCTAGGGGTGCAGAGGATCAGGTACTACAGGTTACTGGTTTTCATTAGAAGTGTCAGATCCCTGGTTGGTATCAGACTAACAGTTTAAGAACACATCCTGCCATGACCATCATTTAGCTTAAAGTGGTATTTTAGCTGCATACCCTGAAGTGTGGCACCCACCTCCTGGAGCTCTCTGCTGTCTGTGGGTGTGGACATGCAGTAGCACTATATGGTAACAAGATACATGGCACTGCCTCAAGCTGGTTCCTGTAGAGCAAGGGAATAATGGATCCAGCACTTGAGAATCTCAGAACCATGGGGGTTGGAAGAGACCTCTGGAGATGATTAGTCTAAACCCCCTGCTAAAGCAGGGTCACCTAGAGGAGGCTGCACAGGTGGGTTTTGAAGGGCTCCAGAGAAGGAGACTCCACAACCTCTCTGGGCAGCCTGCTCCAAGGTTCCAGCACCCTCAAAGTAAAAAAGTTTCCCCTTAAATGCACTTGACATCTCTTGTGCCTAGTTTGTGCCCACTGCCCCTTGTCCTGTGCCTGGGCACCACTGAAAAGAGCCCAGCCCCATTCTCTTGATTGCTTGAGAAAGCAGAAAACACTCTTGCAAAGTGCATGGTGTGTAGTGTGACAGGGTTTTGAGAGATTCTTCCCACTTAAAACAGCTATTCCTAGACCAGGCTTCTGAGCCACTGCTTTTCTGTACCAGCTGGAAGGGATCTGGCTTCACTCCAGTGATCAGGGCAAGTGCTCTGAACTGTGCCTTCAGCTTTGCTTCAGAGCCACTCAGTTTGTCCTGGGCTTGGCTTGCAGCCTGATGCTGAAGCTGCTTTGGTCTGCACAGGCCTGGGGCCTTGGCTGCTGTGCCAGCAGAGAGCACAGCACTCAGCATGACCCTGCTGGAACCAGACCATCTGTCAAGTTCATGAGGTATGAGTTAATGTTTGCATTCTTTTAACACTCCAGCTGCAAGAGACGCACCATGGCGTTCCTTGAGCCCAACCATTCTCTAACTCTACCAAGTCTGGTGCTAAACCCTGTCCCTCAGTACCACATCTCTGCCTCTTTGAAACACCTTGAAGGTGTCCAGAGAAGGGCAACGAGGCTGGGGAGAGGCCTTGAGCACAGCCCTGTGAGGAGAGGCTGAGGGAGCTGGGGTTGCTTAGCCTGGAGAAGAGGAGGCTCAGGGGTGACCTCATTGCCCTCTACAACTACCTGAAGGGAGGTTGTAGCCAGCAAGGGGTTGGTCTCTTCTCCCAGGCAACCAGCACCAGAACAAGAGGACACAGTCTCAAGCTGCACCCGGGGAAGTTTAGGCTGGAGGTGAGGAGAAAGTTCTTCACTGAGAGAGTCATTAGCCATTGGAATGTGCTGCCCAGGGATGTGGTGGAGTCCCCGTCCCTGGAGGTGTTCAAGAGGGGATTGGATGTGGCACTTGGTGCCATGGTCTAGTCATGAGGTCTGTGGTGACAGGTTGGACTTGATGATCCGTGAAGTCTCTTCCAACCTTAGTGATACTGTGATACCTCCAGGGATGAGGACTCAACCACCTCCCTGGGCAGCCTGGGCCAGTGCTTGAGAACCCTTTCAGGGAGGAGGTTTCTTCTAACCTTCAACCTAAACCTCCCCTGGCACAACTCGAGGCCATTTCCTCTCATCCATCTGAGGGCTCAGCCTTGAAATGACACTTTTAAAAAACCTCCTGCTTCACAAAGAGGAATAAACCAAGGGATACTTCCAGGTGGAAGAGATGAAACCTCAATCAGGCAAGGGTTCTTTTTTTTCTTGCTCATTTTCTAATCTGGAGTTCCCCTAACTGGATTTTGTCCAGGTAAATCTGCAAGACCCCATTTTAAAACGGTGACCTATGGCTGGCTTTAATCTGCAGTCAGTTTACCCCTACTGGTTTAGCAGCCTTAGCAGCTACCTGAGACCATGGTAGAAGTTATTAGTGACAATAATACAAATAGATAAGCATGCAGCCCTTTATTTTGGTGAAGATCTTTGCTTATCATAGTTATGTATATTACATTATGGTTGTTGTACAAATCAATTTATTTACAAATCCATGAGCTCTGCAAGCTTCTTGCCTTTTTTTTTCCCCCCTCCTTATTTGGCTGATATCTACCTTTTCCCACCCCTTCCCTATATATATATATATATATTTTATGTATCTATTTTTTTTAGGCATGCATAAAAATGAACTTTGGTTGTGGTAAAACTACTCTATGTGCCCAGCCACATACAGTATTTCTTTATTTATAGATATTTATAGATATGTACAAAAGGTTTTGCCAGTATACAGAGGAGTTACAACAGTGTACAGGGTTGAGATCCACAATGCCACACCTGGATGTGAAATAAGACTGAAGGAACGAAAAGGGTGGAGATTTAGTGAGGAAAAACCAAACAAAAGCGATCAGCAACTACCTCTATGCATTCAAACATTTATTTATTTATTTATTCATTTAGTTTCATTTCCTTGGCTGGCACATTCTTAAATAGAATCTGAGTGGCAGTGCAATAGGGTTTGAGTTTCCTCGTGCGCACCGCGAGCAGGCTCGCCCCGTGCAGAGGTTTTACTGTCCAGCATACTCCTTTCACAAGTACATTACACTAGTATCAAAAATGTTTTGGCAAGAAAGAGATCTGGAAAGGAACCATGACAAAAATAGAAATCTGTAACAAAGCTAAAGAACACCAAAATAAAAGAGAGAAACCAAAACAAGAGTTTAGTTTCGGCTTTACAGTTGTATATCGTCACACTTTAGTAGGTCTCTGTTCGCTTCTAGTCCCCATAATGAAAAATAGCTTTGTACAAAAACAGCTCCCTGCGGTGGTGCCCGGGCACCTCCTCGTGCTCTGGATGCTGCTGGCACACACAGCCAGCTCCCCTTGCACCCCTCTCTGCCAGGAGTGCTGCCTGCAGGGAGCAAAGGCTCCCAAACCCTTACAACAGCAACAGAGCTTTCAAAACAACAATGGAAAAGAAAAAGCTTCACTCTACTCTAGGGCAGTAACTCAGTGTTTAGCATGGGATTAGTATGAAGCCTTCAGCAATACAGCAAAATGGTTACATTCCCTGGTTAAAATATTGGCTGTGGGTTCTTTGGAAGTGAAGACAAAGCCTTGGTGAGCTGGCAGGCGTGCTGAGCTCAGCCTTTAGGATGGCTCCTTGGCTGTGGTGGCTGGGGTGGACTTGCCGGCATTTCCGTTCTGTGCCTTGTAGCTGGTGAAGCTAGGGGTGTGGATTGTCCTGATGCTCTTCATACCTTGGTTCAGTGAGGTGGGAGAGGTAGAGGAGGGGGGGGAGGTAGAGGAGGAAGGAGGGGGTGACCGGCCGTTTTGAGTCTGTAGTGAGAAGGAGAGATGGTGACCTTTCCCTGGGTGAGAGGGGCTCTGAAACTTGGAGGAACCGTTAGAGACAGAGGGGATGAGGGAGGTAGAGTAAGTTATACGACCTGTCTGAGGAAGGTTAGAGGAAGGAATGGAGCTTTTAGTAGGTGGATTAAGAGGGTTAGAGCTGTCACTGCTAGAAGCAGGTGCTGAGCTGCTTTTCCCAGAAGTGGGAGAAAAGGCTGGGATCTTAGAAGCAGGTAGGGTAGGGGAAGTAGCCTTATAGTCCCCACCAGCTTTCTTAGCACTTCCATTAGCCTGCAAATAAAGATGGCAGGAGACAGTTTGTCAGAAAGCCAGTAACATGATAAACCAGCAGGACCTGGGGAACAGCCCTGCAGAGAACAAGAATCAACAGTTTGAGGCCTGAGCTAAGGCTTGCAGCCGTGGACTGGACCTGGTAGAAACCCCAAAGTGCACAAGGAAGAGTGCAGAGAGAGAGAAAGAGAAAGATCCAACAAAGCTGTTGTGAGAAGGTGCAAATCTATGGGTTACAGACCAGTATGGACCAGTTGCTACATTGGCCATGCTTGCAGGTTATTAAGGTGTGAACAGACATGTTAGTGAGCATCTACTGCCCTCTCTGGCACCAACAGGTGTCCAAGGCTTCCTGTAGGGGCTTTCTGAACAGAAGCATTCCAAGCTCTCCTAAAGAACCACCCCGTTTACCAGGGGGAAAGTAAACAGGTAGCTGAGTGTTTAAAGTTCCAGCTCAATACTACAGTTTAAAAAACTAAACAAGCAACAAAACAAACCAGAAACATACAAAAGGGGGAGGGGGGGAGGGGGTCAGGAAAAAACCAAACCAAACCAACAAAGCAGCAGGTGTTTTATTGCAGACACGCATGCACAAGCATGGCAAAAAGATCAGTAGATACTGTCATGCCCCCAGGCTCCAGGACGTCCAGTTAGAGCTCACTTGACAGCCAGGCATCCGTTATTTGGTATAATCTGAGTCAGTTACTGCAGCTTTGACAGACACAGACACCACCAACTGTCCATCCAAACACCGGGGTTAGGGTAACACTACCTGTCTGTACTGGCGTGGGTCCTGCAGCTTGTGCTGTTTGCCTGCCTTCTCCACGCTCCCTTGTCTACTCTTTGAAGCCAGGGGCACCGGCATCCGGCTGGTCTGGGAGGCGGCGCTGGAGCCCTGCAGGAACAGGTGGAGGGGGACAGGGAGGAGAGACAAGGTGAGGCTGTGATCAGTGCTGGTGTGCTGGCAGAGGAGGCTGCACACCATGCACCAAAACAAAAGGAAACAAAAAGCCACAGTACTACATGCAGGGAAAGTTTGAGAGCTTCACACGGCAGGGGTTAATTCCCAGAATCAAATGGAGAGCACTGCTCACTACTGATCAGCCTGGAGTCGGTGTCAGTGACACTCCTCACTTCACACAGCAGATTATTCCACCCAGCTCCCCTGCATTTGCCCATCACCAATCAGCAGCAGAGAGTCAACACCCCCACAACCAAATCCCAACCGTCTATTAGCTGTTAGCCACCTCGTGGGGAGCCCAACCAAGCCACCTGAAAGGAAGCAAACCAATCACAAGAGCCTCTGGTTTAATGTTGATTATTGCAGGTTTTAAGAAAGCAGCTGGAGGTTTGAGGTCCGGACTAAGGTACCTTACGTGAGGTGGCTGGGGCAGCCGGAGGGGGCTCTACGCCAGCAAGGCTCTCATCCAGCACTACAAGCTCTCGGGGTGGGCTCTCTGCTACTATCTGGGCAGAGAAGGGGACAGTGCTTCCCTCAGAGCTGTGTGTGTTTTCAGGGATAGATTTTGGACTCATTTCACTGATGGTGTTTTCCAGCTGCTTTATGGTCTGCTCGAGGCTGTCTAGCGTCCGGTAGGTGCTCTGCCGAATTTCATCAGTCCTAGACAGAGACAGGGCAGCTGCAGAGGGGCCCTCTTGCTTCCCAGGAGGACTTTTGTCACTGTCCTCAGATTGAGTCCCGGTGATTTCAAATCTCTTTGCTTCCTTGTGCTGCTTCACAGTCCCATCTTCCTCCTCTTCTTCGTAGACCACAACCTGCAAGGTCTTCTTTCCAGTCTTGGTTCCTGTCCTTATGGCCTGTGTCAGAGCAGCCAGCTGCTTCTTAGGGAATTTGAACTTGAATTTTTTCTTGGAATCCTGCCTGCTTCCAAACTGATCAGCAGAGTCCAGGTTTGTTTGTGTGCTCAGCCCATAGATCTGACGGTATTTGTCAAGGCTTGTCGTCGTGCTTTCCTCCTCTTCCACAGGCATTCTGCTTTCTGCAGGGTCAGAGAAAGGCTCAAGGTCAGCAACGTGCTGCTCATCAAGACTGTGAACTGCTGAATACTCTGTGCTTGCTCTTCTGTCATTAGCTGCTGGTGGCTCTTCCTTCTGGCTCTTGGAGATGTTGTGTGCTTCATTCTCTTCCTCCTCCTCTTCCTCTTCTATCTTTTCATCTGTCATCATCCTCTCCAACTCCTCATCACACTCTTCAAAAATGGTAGAAAGCCTCTTGTATGCTGACCTGATGTCCATTGGCTCATCAAAGATGATGATGACAGGTTTCTTGTCCAGACACACCACCGGCTCTTCACTGTCCACGCTTCCTGGGGTGCCCTGCTCTGACACCGCATCCTTCCTAGCGTCGATGTTCACTGTTTGCACATCGCCACCCTTCCGGCTGACTATGTCATGAACTTCCCCACTGGAGAGGACCTGGACAGCTGTTTTAGTGATCATGAAGGCAATGTTTTCGGTAGGTGGGCTGTCTTCACTTGGAGAGCTCGATGGAGAGTCTGTCTCTTCGGTGCTGTTGCTTCTGGCTGCTCTGGGTCTTAGCACAACCTGGCTATAGCTTCCTGCAGAAGCTTCTTGCTCCTGCGAGGGAGGCTGAGGCCCCCCGGCCTCCTGTGCGTGCCTCATGAGAGGGGCGACACTGCTGATGGGAATATGCTTGCCTGTGCTCTGCAAGGCTTCACCCTGCAGCGGGCCCTGGTGAGCATCTCGTGAGGGTCTGTAGTCTGGCCTTTGGTTTCCAGTTTCAACAGCTGGAAAATGGGATCCTAAAATATCCCGAGCCCCTCTTCTTTTGTCATCCTCTGGCAAACTGATACCAGACAGGTTTGTGCTCACATTCTGAAGGTTTTTCTTAGAATAGTCTCTACTGTCTACAAACAAACCCTTGCTAAATGTAGGACTGTCATTCATTGAAAAGCCAACTTTACTGTCAGCTGTGCTGGATGAATCAGAACCCAATTCTTCTTCAGTTTTCCCTTCCCTCTTCTCTTTAGGATGGTCACTATCTGTGGGAGATCCTGTTGTAGCCCCATACACCTAAGGGGGAAAGTTGGATTACTCAGTTATTCTGGGCTCTTACCTCTACAGGACTTTTTCTTTCCCCCAAATTAACCATCACATTCTCAGGGGAAGCACAGAGCTCATGAACTCACCACTCTGATTACAGCTGCAGAGGCATGTCTGAAGTTGTCATCTGATTCCTGCCTGTCTTCAGGGCAAAATTCTAAGTTCTGGCAGAACAGTTCATGAGGCTGCTGCTCTGTGCCATGCATGTGGCTAGCAGGGGTTGTTACCCAGGGCTCCTACTTTAACAAGGCCTCCAGAATATGCAAACCCACACCAATCAACTTATTCCCAACATCTGTGGCAACCTTGACCCGTTCACTTGTCAGCTTAAAAACCCAGATACCAACTTTGTGCAAGGCTGAAGTCGAAAGGATTCACAGTATCTGATGAAGTTCTGCTGGCATGCATCAAAGGGAGCCTGGTGTGGAAGGGCTGGCAGCAGTGCACCAGGGCTTGCTGGCTCACTGGAGAGTCAAAGGTGTGGGTCTGGCTAGTCTGGAAAGGACATTTTGCACCAGGAAAAGCTGATTTTCAAACTACAGCATTTTGCCCTTTCTAATGCTGCTCACAGCTGAGCAGTGCTGCTCCCCTACAGTTAATTCACTCACCCTCTGAGCACTTCTAAATCCCTGCTGCAGCTCAGAAGTGCTCCTTCCACACTGCCTGCAGCCCCCAGGGGAGTGCAGACTGAAGTACATTTATAGAAGCAACTCCAAACATGACACAGAGAAGTCCTAGAATTATGATGGTTGGAAAAGACCTCTAAAATCAGCAAGTCCAACCATCAACCCAACACCACCCTGCCCACTACACCATGGCCCAAAGTACCCTGTCTCCATGTCTCTTGAACACCTCTAGGGACGATGACTCCAGCACCTCCCTGGGCAGCCCAGGCCAATGCTTGGCCCCTCTTTCAATACAGATTTGTTTTTCCTCATATCCAGTCTAAATCATCCACAATGGTTTTCTAGTATCATAGAATCAATAAGGTTGGAAAAGACTCCAAAGATCACCAAGTCCAACCTGTCACCCAACACCTCATGACTACTGGACCATGGCACCAAGAGCTACATCCAATCTCCTCTTGAACACCTCCAGGGACAGTGACTCCACCACCTCCCTGGGCAATCAACTCACCCACAATTTTTTCCTCGTATCCAATCACCCACTCACTCAAAGCAGTTAAGATCCCAACAGTGCAAAAAACATACTGGCACTGACTTCCAGATAGAAACTCTTAGTGGGAGTCAGTTCCTGCTCACTTCGTGAACATCTGGGAACACAGAGGTAGTCACTCCATCTGTCCTGCTCCTACACCTAGGTAGAAACCTGCAATGCCAAATACCCTGCTCATTTCCTGTGCCTGGTTACACCTCATGATGTAGTCTCGTGGTCACAGACTGCTTCTTTGCCTCCATCTCAAACAAATAACAACCAATTTTGTATATATGATATAAGGCATGAAAATGAATATGGATATTTTTACAGCTGAAGTAGTGAAACTCCAAATTCAGAAGGCCTCAGCCTTGTCTCAGAGGGCTGGTGTCATCTCTGACACATCATCTCTCTATACTTTAGCTTTCTATCTCAGCTTTTAAGTTCTTTTGCCACTGAGGTCCTCAGGAGAGACTGTTTCACAATCACACAGGCTGCCAGGGGTTGGAAGGGACCCAAAGAGATCATCAAGTCCAAACCCCTAGCTGGATGCTACTTTTCTCTGGGGCCTGGTTTGGTAAGTGCTAGTGACAGCTTAGGGTAAACACATGGTAGAGGGAATGACCTGAGGAGACAAGAGAAAAATCTGCTGTCAAAAGCTTGCCAAGAAGGAAATGAAACTGGCCTCGAGTGCCTGCAGGCACTGGGCCAGAAGTGCTACTGCTGATGTTACTTATCACAGAATCATTAAGGTTGGAAAAGACCTCTAAGAACGAGCCCAACCATCAACCCAACACCACTAAACCATGTCCTGAAGTGAAGACTAGAGGGCTTGAGACTAGAAGTTGATCCCTAACACACCAGAAGAAGAGACAATACTTTCAGATGAGTGAAGAGTGAAGAGGAGAGCTGCTGTCCCAGCTGAGGTGAAGGAATGCTGGTATGGAAAGGTGCAGGTTGACTACAGCAGGCACTGCCCACACAACTTCACAAGGTGTGGTCTCTACATCTCAGGTGATGCTTTCTTAGCTGCTGTCTGAGGATTTACACAGAAAAACCTCACACACAATCAAAATGTAGGAGCAAGGCAGCCCATGATGGACTAGAGTCACAGTTCATCTCTGCAAAGCAGCAGTTCCATGGACACCCTGACCTCCCTCTTCTTTCCACACAAGGAGGAGCTGTCACCCAAAGCAGCCACATCCATGGGCAGGCTGACAGTGCCTGCACTTCATGTTGGGAGCTGCTATCAGAGCAATGCAGCAGAGCTTGTAATCACTCTAGCCCCAGGCCCACCTTCCACTGCCATCATGGGTCAGAGCTCCCAGGCCATTCAGTGGCACTTGCTGACCCACTGACTGAGGTCCCATTTCTCTATAACCTTTTTAGCAAGTTCCACTTGTTCCAAGCAACATCCTGTGGTGTCATGGTACCAAATATGTCCTTTTAGGAACTGCTGCCTTTCTACTAAAAAAAGCAAATCACAAGAAAATTCACTTCCTCTGTGAGTTTATCATGATCATAAGGCTCCACATTTCAAGCCAATAAACACTCTGCCCTGCTCTCATTAACCTTCACTTCCTGGCCTCTGTGTTATTCCAATGAACAGCAATTCCAATGAATTATGGCAGTCACTTGGCAGCACCATTCAAAGAAACATTTGTGCTACAGGATGTGCACTGTCCTGAGTGGTGACCCAGGCTTTCACGTAACAACACGATCCTCTCATTCTGAGTAGTAATGAGGACCTGCAGAGACACAGTCACACATGTTTTGCTCTATAACACTGCCACACACAGCACAACAAAGCCATTTCCCCCCCTTTTAGTCATATCCATGAACTCATACCTTCACCCAGCCAGCTGTTTGCAGCTTTAATGCTGTTTGGGCAGCTCCAAGCCACGTCCATATGTGCAATGCTCTGACCTGGCAACAAAATCTTCTAAGGGAGTTGTGGATTTTGATGCTAATGAGACATCAGACACCGCTATCTAGGTGTCATCTTGTCTAGGCATCAGCTTGTGGTTTACAGCTGCAGTGCCATGTGCAGATGCAGCTCACTGTGGTTAGGACAGGTAAGTCCTCCTCTGCCTTAGGGACCTGGCAAAGGAGCTTTCACAGAATCACAGAATGTTAGGGCCTGGAAGGGACCTCGAGAGTTCATCCAGTCCAACCCCCCTGCCAAAGCAGGATCACCTATACCAGGTCACACAGGAACTCATCCAGGCAGGTCTTAATATCTTCAGAGGGGGAGACTCCACAACCCCCCTGGGCAGCCTGTTCCAGTGCTCTGTCACCCTCACAGGGAAATAATTCTTCCTCCTGTTTCCATGGAACTTCCTATGCCTCAACTTCCACCATTGCCCCTTGTCCTGGCATTGGGCATCACCAAGCAGAGCCTGGCTCCAGCCTCTTGGCACTCACCCTGCATACATTTATAAACATGAATGAGGTCACCCCATAGTCTCCTCTTCTCCAAGCCCCAGCTCTCTCAGTCTGTCCTCATAAGGAAGATGTTCCACTCCCTTAATCATTTCTGTCTTGCTGCCTCAGTTTCTCTTAAATGAAGTTTAAATGCAAACCCTCCTATAAAATCCTTGGGGAGCTACTCATGGCATCATGATACCAGAGGTGGTATTTCTGCTCCAAGTCACTTCCAGTTTGCACACACACACACACACACAGAGAATGCATGGGAAGCTCAAGAGCTGTTTCTTGTTCCTCAGTACACTCCACTTCACTGCAAACTGGCACTGGGCAGTCAAGCTGTCATGCCTGCACAACCCCCTAAACCCAGCAGAGATTCCTTTCACTGCTCTTACACTTGAAAAAGAGCTCTCCAAAGGCAGAAATATTTGTCCTTTTCATCAGGCACATTGGCTGCCCACTAAGACAAATCAACTCCACTGGCAGCTCTAGTTCAGATGCAGTGCTGAAATTCATCCACACTTGGCTATAGCCCCAGGTATGTGGCTCCTTGTCTAAGTCCTGTGCCCAAAGAGAGAATCTTGGGCATTAGCTTTCAGAGTGAGGGCAAATTCAGCCCACCCACCTTGGCTCTGTCCTCCAATATATTGAATGGGACTTCTAAATATCTCATAATTATTTCTGTATCCAACACATGAAGCAAAATAAAGCAGAAGTTCTTTAAAGTGTCTCCTGAGACTGAAAGGAACCACAGGAGAGCTGCTTCACCACCCACTGCCAGAACAGCACTGGGAGGAGGTTCTAAGGACTTAGAGCATCTCCTTGGCAGAAGCTGATAGATCCTCTTTTAATTTTGATCTCACAGAAACCTTCATTGCATAATTGCTGAGGAGTCACATAGCACATTGATGTAAAGCTCTGTATGAGTGTTTCTGAGCCATACTGAGATAAAGAGAAGGAAACCACTGGGCAGTGGTGGGCAGGGGTTAGAGAGAACAGGACACAAGATATAAGATTAGTTTTGAAGGAAAGAAGGTTATGCCAAGACCGGGTGGCATGGTTACACATGCCACTTGTTACCTTCTTTTCCTTGTGATGCATTAAAGTCCCAGGCCTTATGTCTTTAACATGTGTATCATTTCTGGACTGTTCAGCATGACTGTTTGAGTTTACATCCATAAAAGAGCACTTCTGGAAAGCCTAGGAAATAAACACTGCAGGTTATCAGGAGACCAAGAGCTTTTGCACAGAAATGTCTGGAGATGACCAGCTACAAAAGGAGCATTTGTTTTTTAAAGTCACAGCTCAGCAATGTTAGTTACCACCTCAAAACCTCTATCACCTTAGGAACCTATCAGACTACAAGGGGCAACCTTTCCAGTTTGCCAGGACTGACTCTAACTCATCACGCTGACCACAACGTTCCCTGTGGGGAGATGCGCTGGATTTCTAACAGAGAGGGAGGTGAAGTCACACAGAGGTGCTGCAAATCATTTATACTCAACTAAGAGCTCCATGAGAAACTTTGGGCTTGTGACAATGCTTATTTCCTGCTGGTTGATAATCATGGAAGTGCTACATAGCTCTCCTTCTCCCCACACAAATTGTTATTAAGACTGTGGACTTGGAGATGTGTCTTTGCCACAGTCTTCATTAAGGCTCCAGATGGTGATGGTTCCAACCTAGGGGGTTGTGCAACGCTGGCCTCCCACCACATGCACCTTCGGGCATGGCCTGGAGTTGTCAGCCCTTTTTTGTGCTATCTTCTTTCCATTTTCTTAGGATTTCTCTATCCATCTGCATCACCATGTGCATCACTGCATCACCGTGTGCATCACTGGCATGTCTGAAGGCCTCTACTGGCTCGGTTGGCCTTCAGTCAGATGTACATCTGTGCCAGCCAGAGGAGCGAGGGAAGAGTGCTGGCAGGACTCAAACACACCATGACATGCAAGAAGATTATATTCTTATACCATGTAGTGGGGAAATGCTTCAGTTCCTGGCCACCCTGACACAATCAATAGCTCTGATTACACCTAAGAACCAGGACTGTTCTTTGGACATTGTCTTCCTCGTAGGTAGAGCATGTTGATGCAAAGTGAGGAAAGTAACAATATCCAAAAGTCCAGTGCAAAAACTGGGGTGTAGAGCTGCTTCTGCTTTCCATTACACCCTACTTGTATGTGCTTATGGACCAGAGTACCTAAGATGACATGGAACTGTTAGAAAAAGCAGCCTTGCTCCTCATGATACACAACAGGGACTCTGCCCAGCTTACCCACCTGTCAGACCAGTGGTGTGGTTCTGGGTGAGGTATACCATCCACAAAGGCATCCTCAAAGCCCTTCAGACTTTAAGTGATGAAGGATCCACTATTTCCCTTGGTACTTGGTTTATCTCCCTCCTTTGTTCCCCACAAGCTGTAATTCTCCAAACACAGTTTGTGCTACAGCAGCTGATTATTATTATTATCATGCCTTTGTTCTGCTAGATGGAAAGGTGCTGCCCATGGAAGAGACACCACGTTGTGCTCAAGATGTTTCTGACCCTTCACACCATTAACAGCCTTTTGTTGGGGGGGGGGCACACAGACACATAACCATGGAGCAGCTCAATGCTGATCCCTCTGATCCTGCACAGAGAGCTAAAAACACCACCCAAAGCAGACACTGACTTCATGGCCACAGCACTGGCTTGGGAGCTCCTGTCAACTTGTGACTGCAGCTCCTCTTTCTTTCCAGGACAGGCAGCTGTGGTCTGGCCCACATTTTGTTGTTTTTCACATGGACTTTCTATTTCAGTGACTGCATGATGACTAGTAAGTGTCTGCCATCATCTCCCTGCTCTCATACCCCACTAGTCTGAATGAAGCTGATGCAGACAGTAAGGATTTTAAGTGTTTTTCCAGAGAATGACACTGTAACTGATCCCAGTGGGGACCTGACTATAACCAGCTGCACTTTCAGAGTCAGCCAGCTCTCAATCATTCTGTGACCGGGTTGCTTGTTTCTTGTATGCTCTGTGGTGGCAGAGTTCCATCAGAATGTTTTATCATTGAGCAAATTCTTTACAGAAATGTCTCTAGGTACACAATTCCCTTTCAGCAGCCAAATCTGCTGTACCTGACCAAAGGGTGTTGTTTGGGTTGACAGGACTGCGTCCACTAGCAGAAATGTTTACATCTCTCCTTTAGCTCTTCACTGCTGAATCATGTACCCCACTTCCCATTACTCTGCCTGTGACTGGTACCAGACTAATGAACCTGTAGCTCCAGGATCAATCAGTTTGCCCTTTCTAACCCATGATGCTCTGCCAACCTTCTAAAACACACCTAATATTTTGGTATTGGTTTAAAATGAGCCTTGCTTGTCCCCAAAATACCATTTAAACACTCATTCCCTGTTGAGTTACTATGGCTATTTCTCTTCCTTAGGTCTCCTAAGCCCCCTTTCTAGGCCTTAACCTCTATTTCATTGCTACCAGTTGCAAGGCAGCCAGGTTGCTTTCCTAGAGACAGGAGATCATGAGACAGTTTCAGCGTCCCCAGTTCTGCTGCTGCATTAGCCATTATCACACAAATGGGATATGGGTAAGCCACTGCTACTGCTCCACACAAACCACACCATCTGAAGCACTCATGTATGAGAGCTAAGCAAAGGGGAGGCTGCACTCATCACACGTAACCATTACTGCTCCAGATCCACATCTCCTGTGCTGCAAATGCTTCCTGGGCAGCACCAAACCAACCTCTTGGCAGGGGGACAACAGGGACCATCTCATATGGTGAGAGTGCTCTGAAACACCCTAACATCAGAAGCTACAGCCACAGAAGCTGATCCACACCCCCTTCCCCCGTGGGCAGGGAAGAGGACAGAAGGTGCCCCTGGGAAGATGGAGCCCACTGGCGATGCCGGGAACAGCTGGCTTCTAGCGCAGCATCGCTGCCACTGAACTACAGCAGCCTCTGTGTGCTACCAAGTGAAGGGCCAGCGTGACAGCATTACTTCTGTGCCACTGGTCATACACCAGAGGGAACAGGAAATGTTTCAACATCTGAACACTCCAGGAAACACTGGACTATGGCACAGAAGAAGTGAGCACCACCTGCCAGGAGCAGACCCTGTATTCTTTGTTCCCACTAACATTAACACAAGTGAGAGGCACCCAGCACCTCGGCAGGCTGGTACTAAGTGAGAAGTGATAGGCCAGGGACAATCCCACCAAATGCACACCAGTATTTTACTTTTCCCATCTGCACATGTAAGATTCTCCAGTAGCAGCCACTGCATTCTTGACGACTCCCTCAGCTCCAGACCTCTTGAACAAAATTTGGGTGGTGCTTACAAAACGTGTACTGAAGAGTGCAGCAAGTGGGGACCTGGTGAGATTGGCACACCTACTTGCCTTCATGCTGTGGGCTAGACACTGTGCTGAGGTCTTAGAAGGGATACCTGGCACAGCTGCCTCCATGTGCAAGCCAAAGGCATACCTGTAATTCAGCCATGATTTTATCTCCTTCCTCTTCCTCGTCATCTTTTGCAGCTGATGCTACAGCGTGCCCTGCGCTCCGAGGCAATGCCTGCTCCTCTTTGGAGGCTTTGGGTTGTTCGACTTGCCCAGCATCTTCACTGCATTCCTACAATCAGATGAAAAAGCACAGGCTTTAGTGGAGTCCTCCAGATGCAAAGCAAACAGAGAAAATTCAACACTACTGCAATTCCCCTGTTGCAAGGCCCCTCTTTCTAAGCAGACTGCTCCCCCATCAGCTCAAAAGCAGCTGGTGTTGCTGAAGTGATAGTGTGGCCACTGGTTAAAAGGCTTCCTAACCAGGGCTTCCCTCCACTTCTTTTAAAAGCATCCTGTGACTTGCCTTCTCCATTGCTTAGGAGATAAGAGCAGCAAGACTCCTGTCAACAGAACTGATCAAACCTTTCTGGGTCATTTGACCTAGCAGTGGTGCTCCCTGATAAGCAGTTCCAGTAGCACTCCTGGATGTAGCTCTGCCTTAACTTATTTTGTGGTTTATAGACCCAGCCCAAGACTGGGAACGTTTCTCTGTGCCAGCCACTCATCAACAGTCTGACTGCTTAGAGTCTGCATCATCCAACCTTGACAACAGCAGCCTCTTTTCTGGCTGCATAGACGACTTCTCCTGATCTTGTTGTGGTTAGTCCTGACCCTGGCAGGTAACTGCGCCGTGGAGGTGGAGGAGGTGGAGACTTGGTCAACTTGTCATTATCCTGTTCTCCATCAGGAACTTCTGCAAGTAAAGAGCAGGACAAAATGACCATAGGTGGAGGGGGGAGAAAAAGTGTTTGCATCCCTGTCTCAGTTGGAAAGGAGAAAAACAGTCTTAAAGACCAGAAACATGTTTGGGATTCAAACGGAATTCCTTTGAACCAAAGACAGCAGTGTTGTTCTTGCTCAGAGAAACTGGGTCACTTCATCCAGAACTCTGCAGCAGAGCTCCTGTCCTCCATGCCACTATGGCTGGATTTCAGCCCTGGGTGTACAGGTGTGAGAGCAGAGCACACACTGGTAACTCAGTCACTGTAACGGGGCACGTAAGGTGCAGGGTCAGCTGGGGGCCTGCCTACAGATAGGGCCTGGGAGTCTCCTTTGAAAGCATGGCCACACATGTGGACACCAAAGACACCAAACATGGGACCTGCTTGTTCTCAGCAAGTCTGAAGCAACTAGCACATGATTCTGCTTATGCATGGAAGGTGCTGCTGGCAAGGTGCTAGGACAGGAGCTGAAGAGTTTTGTCAGTCAGACAAAACTAGCTAAATTCAGGCAAAGGCTGAGAGGGAAAATACAAATGCTGCTGTAGAGGTGCCACCTCTGCAGTTCAATGAGTCCTCTTACCCCTCAGCAGGGAAAGGCAGCATTTGTGCCTTTTCTAAGGCAGCATTTACTTTCATTTTACTTACAGTATCACAGTACATTAGAGGTTGGAAGGGACCTCAAGAGATCGAGTCCAACAGGAATGCATCCAGGTGGGTTTTGAAAGTCTCCAGAGAAGAAGACTCCACAACACCCCTGGGCAGCCTGTTCCAGGGCTCTGTCACCCTCACTGTAAAGAAGTTTCTCCTCGTGTTGAGCTGAAACCTTCCATGTTCCAGGGTCCACTTGACACCCACCCTTCAGATATTGATAGACATTGATCAGATCCCCTCTCAGCCTTCTCCTCTCCAGACTAAACAGCCCCAGGGCTCTCAAGTCTCTCTTCATAGGGGAGATACTAAGTTCTCCAGGAATTCACAGTTTGCCCTTGAATTACCATATAAGAGCCCTAGATATGTTTTGCTAATCCCTGAAGATTCACATACCAAGAACAACAACTGAGCAGAGCCAGCCCTTGATTTCCCAGGAGAGTCTTCCAAGAGAAAACCACTTTTCTCCAACTGGCATTCTCTTTCCACCATGCTTCCCTACCCAGCTGCCACTTCCCCTTCCCTGCTGTCCTGGGTCAGCAGTTTCTTTCCCAGAAGCAGCATTACCCTGCTTGTGACCTCTGTTTTTCTGGTCACAGGCTCAGCACCACACATGGTAAGAGCCACCAGTTTCACAGTGCTGTTGACAGTGTGTGTTTTCAAGGGCAAGAGGACAACCTTCCTGCAGCTACTCACTGTTACATAAACAGCTGGAATAAATAGAACCCAGACAGATAAAACCTCCTGCTTTTGGGATTACCCAGCTGTTTAGGGCTAAGTATTCCCTCTGGGTAAGTTGTTGCATAACTGCCCACTCCTGAGGCTGTGTCAGGCTCTTCTACTCTGCCAGCTGGACCCTGGGAGTTGTTTAGGTTTCTGATGGTAAGATCATTTCTGCTCAAACTCTTTGTGGCTCTTTCCAGAGCTCTCTGTAATGCTAAATTACTAAGTGAAAAACTGAGCACAGTATACTAAATGTAGATATAGTATGAGATACTCTTATCTCTGTCAAAAGCAAGGTGTGCTCTTCCTCTCCTGCTCATGAAGAGTTCATCACCAGAGGACAAACTCACTCTCTCAGCTGCAAGAGAGAGAAATTCACGTTCAGCTGGTTACCCACACTGGGGCATCTGTAAAATGACTGCATCCTCTCCACAGGACTTGCATTATTCCTCAGGGGCATACTCAGAGGTACCACCAAGAACACAGAAAGCTGTAAACTGAAACCACTCTAGACAGCAGGACAAAGAACCTCTCTTCTTCCACATAATCAATTCTGTAGCACCATTTACTCTAGCAAAACTTACCTGAGACTTCTAGCTTGTCCACTGCATCCCCTTTAGGCAGCGCTGCTGTCTGGGGAGGCATCTCCAGGTTAGGAATTGATTTCATTATGTTGGCTTGGGCCTCTTCCAAGAGCTTTTCAAATTCCTTTCCATTATAGTGATCGAGATTTTGTCTTTTCTCTTCCCATTTCTTCTCAGCTTTCTAGACAAAAGCAGTAAAACATCTGTTTGTCTCTCTGATTGCTGCTGTGGGGACTGACTTCACAAGAAACCCACGTGTAAACATTACAGGTCAGCATGGAGAGGTTATTTTCAGTTCTAACCAACCACTGGAGGAAATACATTGGTAGTGATTGTACACTGGTTGTGACCCTACTGGGCTTGGCACACAACAGACTGACAGTGGCCACTGCTCACTGCAGGAACAGAGGCAAAATGGAAATCTGGGTCACTCCTCACTGGTGATTCAACTGCACTCTATAACAAGACATGAGAGCTCACTTATGGGTTGTCTGTGTGAAACCACTGGAACTTCACACTCTTTGGCCCTTACCTCTCCATAAAGACATATATGGACATTTAAAGAGTGACTGACATTCACTGGTGCAATTGTTGCCAGAAAATCAGAGTACTGTTCAAAAAGAAGGTATTCTGAAAAAGGACTTTCAGTATGTTTTTGAAATATAGGTTACTAAGAAGAAAAAATACAGTTTACAGGCTCACAGGATGTTAGGGGTTGGAAGGGACCTTTGGAGATCTTTGGGTCCAGCCCCTCTGCCAGAGCAGGACCATAGAATCTAGCACAGGTCACACGGGAACACATCCAGACAGGTCTTGAAGTTCTCCAGAGAAGGAGACTCCACAACCTCTCTGGGGAGCTTGTTCCAGTGCTCTGTGACCCTCACAGTGAAGAAGTTTTCCCTCATGTTGAGGTGGAACTTTCTGTGCTGTAGATTTTTTATCCATTGTGCCTTGTCCTGTCACAGGGCACATGTGAGAAGAGGCTGTCCCCTCCTTTTGGTTACATGTTATTATCCTGTTGCATCTAAACCCAGAGGGTATCTCCAGAACTGCACAGTGGAGTAAGGGGGTAACTATATGCAGCCCCAGAATGCAAGTGAAGAATGCCGCCTGCAGTCTCCAGAGTGAGCCTGGGAGCTCAGAGCCAAAGAGAGGACAACACCATACCTCAATGGATACAGCTCGGCTCCTGCTGCTTGCGCTGTGGATTTCCTCAATGAGAAGGCTTTGCATGGTGGTGCCATTGACAGAGACCTGTGGTGCTGGCGTGGCTTGTGTAGGTTGGGATCCTGTTGTGGGCTCTTGCAGGGGGGCTGCTGGGGTGGCTGAGAGGTGGCCACCCGCCGACACGCCTTCACTGTGGCTGGCTGCAGTGGGCGAACCCTGGGCATGGTTGACCAGGGCTGATGAGTGCTGGGACTGATGGATGACAACAGGAGAGCTCTGCACGTGATGGACTGTCATTGTGGAGAAGGGGATGACTTCTGACTTGACTGATGACACCTGGTTCTCTGATGTGACTGCTGTGAGGCTTTGCTGTGCATGTCCCTGGGCGTGCTTGAGCTCCTCCTGGCTTTTCAGAGTATCAGCTGCTGTGGCCTTTTCCATGGTAGAGTACTGCATGGCTTGGGATGGATCCACACCCCTCAGCAGTCCTTCTGTAACATGTCTGCCCAGCCAAATGGAACACAACAGCATGACACAAGGTTAGCACACAGGTAAGTTGTGAGCAGTAAGTAACAATCAACTTTTGGAAGGGAAAAGCATCTCTGTGAAAAACATCAAAATGGTGGCTTTGCCTCACAGTATCACCAAGGGTGGAAGAGACTTCGAGGATCATCAAGTCCAACCTATCAACACAGACCCCATGACTAGACCATGGCACCAAGTGCCATGTCCAATCTCCTCTTGAACACCTCCAAGGATGGTGACTCAACCACCTCCCTGGGAAGCACATTCCAATGGCTAACAACTCTCTCGGTGAAGAACTTCCTCCTCACCTCGAGTCTAAACCTCCCCTGGCACAGCTTGAGACTGTGTCCTCTTGTTCTGGTGCTGGGTGCCTGGGAGAAGAGACCAACCCCCTCCTGGCTACAACCACTTTTCAGGTAGTTGTAGAGGGCAATGAGGTCACCCCTGAGCCTTCTCTTCTCCAGGCTAAACAATCCCAGCTCCCTCAGCCTCTCCTCACAGGGCTTATGCTCAAGGCCTCTCCCCAGCCTTGTTGCCCTTCTCTGGACACCTTCAAGTGTCTCAATGTCCTTCTTAAACTGAGGAGCCCAGAACTGGACACAGGACTCAAGGTGTGGCCTAAGCAGTGCAGAGTACAGGGGCACAATGACTTCCCTGCTCCTGCTGGCCACACTATTCCTAATGCAGGCCAGGATGCCATTGGCCCTCTTGGCCACCTGGGCACACTGCTGGCTCATATTCAGGCAGATGTCAATCAGCACCCCCAGGTCCCTCTCTGTTTGGGAGCTCTCAGCCACTCCGACCCCAGCCTGTAGCGCTGCATGGGGTTGCCATAGCCAAAGTGCAGCACTCGGCACTTGGACTTGTTGAATGCCATCCCATTGGACTCTGCCCATCTGTCCAGTCGGTCGAGGTCCCTCTGCAGAGCCTTTCTACCCTCTAACTGACTAACATCTGCTCATATATATATATATACACATATATAGCTTGCTGCCAGAGTCAGGGGCTCAGAGTTCTAGAATAGCCACACTGATTACGCTGGGTTTGCCTTTTCAACTGTTTACACATCTCCAGGAGTGTACTGGCACTTTGGGACCAAATCCGAGGTCAGTCTTGATGGGGGCGCTGAGCAAGGTGATCGAATGTATGATATCCCTGCTTACTGCAGGGGGATTGGCCTAGGTAACCACTAGGGGTCCCTCCCAACCCAGTGCATTCTATGATCCACGAGTTACAGCGGGCTGATGTTAGAGGGAGAAGGGAAATCAGCTGACTTAAATGTTATACACTGCATCTAGCTAAGCAGGATGTTCCTGGGCTCTCAGCACAAAAAGCGGTAGTTGCACAGGCTAGAATATGAGGCAGAAGACTTGGGAAACTGCCAAAAGAAAGCCTTCAAGTGATACTTCACCAAGGTTTTGTCTATCGAGAGTTTGGGGTAGGATGAGATGAGGATACAAAGGGCTGACTATTTCTGGCAGCTAGCTGTGAAATGGCTGAGCTTCAGAGTGTAGCTAGCTATCAGATGCCATCAGGTTTTCGAGTACTCACACAGACTTTGTGAGGCTTAATCACTTCACTGCATAAAATGACTTTTGGTAAAGCTGTGGCATGCCTGGCTTATTGTGTTGGGGTGTTTTTCCCCCTTAAAGAGATTAAGACAGGAAACAACTAGTCAGTTTTAAGAAAAGGAAATGAAGAAGAAAGGGCATAGATGTTTATCTACATGGAAAAATAAAGTGATGGCTCCTAGGAAACCTGTTCCATAGACTACTTTATCCAGCTGCCAGAACTGGCAAATCCATTTTACAGATGCTCCAGGATATATGGAAACAATGACAACCCTACATTCCTTAGAATCATGGTAGCAACAATAGGTTTATGACTTACATTTGCTTATAATTGAAGTAAAATTGAGACTGACCACCACCACTGACAGCTTGGCCTGACTCACTGGTTTGCAGCAGGACCTGAGTGCAATGCCTGCTGCCTCCTGTACATCAGCAGTTGTTTGCTGCTCCTATGTGTTGGCAAACACAGCTAAGCACTGGCACTTAGAGAAAGATGAAATATCAGGTGAAATTCCTGTCCACTGGTGGGGAGATGCAGGCTAGAGGTGAGGAGAAGGTTCTTCACCATGAGAGTGGTGAAGCCCTGGAATGGGTTGTCCAGGGAGTGGTCGAGGCCCCATCCCTGGAGGTGTTTAAGCCCAGGCTGGATGAGGCTCTGGCCAGCCTGATCTAGTGTGGGGTGTCCCTGCCCATGGCAGGGGGGTTGGAACTAGATGATCCTTGTGGTCCCTTCCAACCCTGAATGATACTATGATAAGTTGCAAGAGTTCACAAGTACATTGAAAAATGTTTCTTTCTTTCACTGAATCACAGAAACATTCAGGTTGGAAAGACCCTCAGGATCACCAGGTCCAATGCAGAACCCTACTCTACAATGTTCCCCCCTAAACCATAGGCCCAAGCACCACATCCAGACCACCTTTAAGCACATCCAGGGTTGGTGACTCAAACACCTCCCTGGGCAGCCTGCTCCAGTGCCTTACCACTCTTTCTATGATTTTTTTTCCTGCTGTCCAGTCTACACTTACCCAGTCACAGCTTGAGGATATTCCCTCTTGTTCTACTACTAATTACCTGGGAAAAGAGACCAGCACCAGCCTCTCCACAATGTCTTTTCAGGTAGATGTAGAGAGCCATGAAGTCTCCCTTCAGCCTCCTCTGTTTCAAACTAAACATCCCCAGCTCCTTCAGTTGCTCTCCTTAAGATTTATCCTCCATGCCCTTTCCCAGCTTCCTTGCCCTCCTCAGCACTGGCTCCAGCACAGAAGATTTAGGCTATCTTCATCCATTAGGAGTATTTGCTTGGTTTTTTCCTTACCATCATTTTTTGGGGATGCACATTTCAGTGTCAGGGAATATTTCTCCTAGCTTAGATTGCTGTAAATGCCTGCAGTTACTGAGCTCAGGTGTGGGACTGATGCCATCCTGTATGCTTTCTCCACCAGGGACTTCTCAAACCTGGAAGTGTTGCCTTCAGAGGGAACTAGTTTCAATCATAAGAGCTCAACCACCGGGGCTGTTGGTCTGAATAGAACCGCTGCACAGAGCACAGCAAAAGCCAATTTGATTTCCCTTGGGAGGGATCTAGGAAAGATTTATAAAACACTGCAAGCAAGCTGCATTTCTCAGAATGTCCTAGGAGAGAGGGCAAGAACCCCAAACCTGGAAGACGCTCCAGGCCTGCTGGAGGCAATCCTGTTGCTTTGAAGAAGCTAATGTGAAAGTCACCTCCTGAGCATGGTGAGGATGTCAGTCATGCTGCGCACACGCTTCAGCAAGCTGTCCAGCTTGTGTGGCTCTTCCTTCAGGAACCTCACAGCTTCCACCTCAATCCTCAGTATTGCACGCATCTTGTTCTGCAGCGTGGGGAACTCTCCTGCAAAGACAGCAGCTGTGAAGCTCCGTGCTAAAGGGTGGATGTGAACGTTAGAGAGTCGAGTGTCTACCTCTCTCCAGGGCTGGTGCAACAAACCCCTTAATCCCAACTTTGAATCACAGAATCACAGAATTTCAGGGGCTGGAAGGGACCTCGAAAGCTCATCCAGTCCAACCCCCCTGCCAGAGCAGGAGCTCCTACACCACATTACACAGGAACACATCCAGGCGAGTTTTGAACAGCTCCAGAGAGGGAGACTCCACAACCCCCCTGGGCAGCCTGTTCCAGGCCTCTGCCACCATCTCAGGGGGAAAATTTTTCCTCATATTCACATGAAACTTCCTATGCCTCAAGTTCCACCACTGCCCCTTGGGCTGTCATTGGGTACCACCTAGCAGAGCCTGGCTCCATCCTCTTGGGACTCACCCTTTACATCTTTATAAACATGAATGAGGTCACCTCTCAAGTCTCCTCTGCTCTAAGCTAAAAGAGCTCTCAGCTCCCTCAGTCTCTCCTCATACAGAAGAAACTCCCCTAATCATCCTCATGCCTCTGCACTGGACTCTCTCAAGCAGCTCATTGTCATTCTTGAACCTAGGGGCCCAGAACTGGACACAATATTCCAGATGTGGCCTCACCAGTGCAGAGTAGTGGAGGAATCCTTCTGGAAGTGAAAGTTAACGTCCCAGATCAAAGGCAAAAGTGTTCTCAGCCACTGTGGCTAAAAGAAAAGGACCAAAAGTGGAAAGGAGCAGCACACACCTTTCAGGGTGGCAACAGACTCTCCCACTTGACGCAGAAGAAAGGCTCCATCTTCAACATCTTTCAGGGTAACTGTCTTGCTGGAAGCACTGGAGTCCCTCTTCAGGTCTTCAACAAATGCCTCCAGCTCACTGGCAAAACAAAAGAAAGAGAAGATAAAATGTAAGCAGGACCTTCAACTTACAACCAGATGTATGGAAGCGAATGGACTAAACCTAAGCAGAAACCATAACTGTGGCATCTTTATGCCTGACACCACAGGCTGGAGAAACAGCAAGGTACCATGAAAGGAGGTGAGGGTGCTGGACACTCACAGTGTAGGCACAGGCTTGTAACTAGCCCACGACACTGATCTGTGTGCCAGGCTAGAGAAGAGCATATTGACCTCAGAGCACCTGAGCTGCAAAGGCAGATGGAGTGGTAAAACACATCTAGCAGCCAGCCCTCTGAGGATGCAAGCCCCACTGTACCACTACATCCAGTACTGGTTTGTACCTTGCAATTTCTTGTTGCTGATAACCTGCAAAGGGATGCCCAACAGTGAAGTAACAACCCAAAAACTGGCACTGCTAGCCCCCTGATGAAACCTTGCTGATCTGCCAGGACTTGCTAGACAGGATATAGGGTCCTGTTTCCACAAATAGCCAGACAGAAACAATAAGTATGCAGCCTGCAGCTCTCACTCAGCATTTGGAGCCATAAATGAATCACCTCAGGTGTTTCTTTTCCAAATGATGCCATCCTGTTCTTCCTCTGGCTCCTTGTGGTGCTTACTCATCACCTTTCCCAGTATTTTTCCCATCTCTCCCATAAACCACACACATTTTCACGATCCTTCAGGCTTGTAAACTTCATTTTCGTTTGGGGGGCAGCCATTATTTTTTCCATTTAAAGTTCAGCCCATATTTCTTTTAGCTGGAGTTTCTACACGGAAGCTTAAAAGTTTCTCAACCCCCTCGGCCCCTCCCCACATCCACAACTCTACAAACACCCATGTGAATAACTTCAAAGGGTCACCACTTGAATATTTATTCTAAGAGAAACCCACCTCTCTTAAAACACCAAATTTACTAAGAGGAATGTCTGAGAAGCAGTTTAATTGCACTGCAAAGCAAATCTGCTACTCCTTGCAACCTCATTTTGGGCCTCATTTCTTGCATCTGCTCAGGTTTTGCAATTGCTGTGAGGTAGAAGCAAGGTAGAAGCTGGTTGACTGAAAAAAGGGAGACCTCATTGCTCTCTACAACTACCTGGAAGGAGATTGGAGTGAAGTGGGGATTGGTCTCTTCTCCCTAGTATCAAGTGGTAGAATGAGAGGAAATGGCCTGAAATTGTGCCAGGGTGGGGATGGGGGTGGTGGGGGCTTAGGTTGGACATTAGGAAAAAAGTCTTTCCTGATAGAGTGTTCAGGCATTGGGACAGGCTGCCCAGGGAGGTGGTGGAGTCAGTGTCCCTGAAGGCATTCAAAACCCACATAGAGATGGCACTTTGGGACATGGTTTAATGGCTGTGGGGTCTTTTCCAAATGAAGCAGTTCTATGATTCTATGAACTGCAAGTCTTGCTTTTCCACATTCATACAGGCACTGGAATAGGATTCCCAGGGAGGTGGTGGAGTCACCACCCCTGGAGGGGTTAGGAAAAAAGTGTGGACAAGGCACTTCAGGTTAGGCCAGCAGTAGGACTCTGTCTTTGAAGGCTTTTCCAACTGAAACAATTCTATGATTCTGCATTTTCCTTGTACCAGCACAGCCACTGCTGCAAGAGAAATCCAGCAGGGAAAAAAAAAACCCAGCAGAAAATTATTTCTTTTCAGCCAGGTCACTTCCTAGATCCATCTCAGTGAACAGGTGACATGCAGAGGAAAAGAAAGGAGTAGGTGGCCAGTAATGGGATAAACAGGATAGAATCCCTTGCAGCACCACTCCACATTTAGGTGAGTGTAAAGTGGAAGCACAGTCACACAGAACAATAAATGGCAGTAGAACAGTCCTGATACACAGAGAAACAGAAAGAGTATCATCAGGACCTGAACATCAAGTGCACACAGCCAAAGAGCTCAGCTCAATCCAAAGCCCAAGACTTTTAGAAGCTATAAAACAACTTTGAATGAGGCATCATAAGCTGCTTCTGAACAGGTCACAAGCAAACCGAGGTAAATGATCCTGTTCCCATTTTAAGTCCACTTCTCTGTGCCTTGAGAACTGGGGGAGCCCCAGTTTCCAGCAGCAGAAGAACCCTTGCTGGCAACTCTGCAGTGCACCACACGATGGCAGCAAGGGAACGCTTCTCAGGGTGCTCGCTCTTCAGGGGCAGAGGCTGCGCTGCTGCAGTTACCTGCTCGGCTTTGCCCCCCTCTGCTGCAGCTACCTGCTCGGCTTTGCCTGACTTTGCAAGAGAGGCCACAGACACAGCCTGGGGGGAGAGCTGGAAAAACAATTCAGCTACAGTGCAAAGGCTCCTGCCCTCCAGGCGCTCTACAATCATGCATCCTCCCTACTCCGATACTGGCACTCAGGCCAGGCAGTGCTGCTTTGGGAATCATGGGGTGTTCCCTCTCCCTTTTGGGGATCAGCCCTGGAAAAGCAGCTTCCCAGATATTTTGTATCCACCAGGCAACACCTCCCCCCCAAACCCTATGGGCAGAAGCTTGAATTTGTTCACGTGTGGGGAAAAAAGAGACAGGAACAAAGAGAGGACACTGTTAGGGTAGGTTTATGACTGTCGGAAACGTAGGGATGAAGGACAGGCTTCCACGTAGCTGACAATAGCTTTCTTCCCCCTTTGTTCTTTGAGCAGAAATGAAATGAAAGGGCCATTACAAAGCCCTTTGATTCCATGCAGTGATACTATCAAACCAGACAACTGACCCTGAAATTACTCAGGGGATACCACATCACACTGCCCTATGTTGCTAACTACAAGGGAAAAGAAATTCCAGCCCTCAGGAGCCAAAGCCTGAAGCAGATCCAGCAACTGAAACATTTCTTTCCTGCAACTGTGGACATCATTTGGCTTTATAGCTTGGACTGAGCAAACCCAATTAACAAGTCACTCCCTCCCATTACTGAGGTTTCAGAAGGCTCATACAAGAGAAATGATTTTTCTGCATCTACACTTCACACAGGGCAGCCAAGGCAAACTCTTAGCTTAAGCTGAGATCTTTCTTCAGGCAAAAAGCATCAGAAGCTCCATCTCAGATTGCAGTGTCAGTAGAACAGGTTACAAGGCAAAATGACACAATGAACAGTTACAAATCACTCAGGCCAGCTGCTATTTGCCCTGGAGTTCAATGGCAACTTGAGCGTGAAACAGCTGAACTGTTAATGCTAAGCATCTAACTTCTTGATTAAAACTGCTTTGGCACCAGAGTGGTGGAAAGTGTCAGAGATGATGCAAATAATTCTTTAAAAGGGGGCCAGAGTTATCCAGGGAGCTGCACTCTGGTGAGACTGACTCTCAGACTGATCATAGAATTGCTTTGGTTGGAGAAGACCTCTGACAGGCTGCAGAGGTGGGCACAAGCCAACCTCATGAAGTTCAATAAGAGCAAGTGCAGGGTCCTGCATCTGGGTCAAGGCAATCCCAGGCACAAATCCAGGCTGGGCAGGGACTGGCTGGAAAGCAGCCCTGAGGAGAGAGACTTGGGGGTGCTGGTGGAGGAGAAGCTCAACATGAGCTCTCAGTGTGCACTTGCAGCCCAGAAAACCAATCAGATCCTGGGCTGCATCAGGAGAAGTGTGGCCAGCAGGTCGAGGGAGGTGATCCTCCCCCTCTGCTCAGCTCTGGTGAGACCCCACCTGGAGTACTGTGTCCAGTTCTGGAGCCCCTATTCCAAGAGGGATCTGGAGGTGCTGGAAGGTGTCCAGAGAAGGGCCACAAGGATGATCAGAGGGCTGGAGCACCTCTCCTATGAGGACAGACTGAAGGAGTTGGGGCTGTTCAGCCTGGAGAAGAGAAGGCTCCGAGGTGACCTCATTGTGGCCTTCCAGTATCTGAAGGGGGCCTACAGGAAGGCTGGGGAGGGACTGCTCAGGATCTCAGGTAGTGATAGGACTAGGGGGAATGGAATGAAGCTGGAGGTGGGGAGATTCAGGCTGGAGGTGAGGAGGAAGTTCTTCACCATGAGAGTGGTGAAGCCCTGCAATGGGTTGTCCAGGGAGGTGGTCGAGGCCCCGTCCCTGGAGGTGTTTAAGAGCAGGCTGGATGAGGCTCTGGCCAGCCTGATCTAGTGTGGGGTGTCCCTGCCCATGGCAGGGGGGTTGGAACTAGATGATCCTTGTGGTCCCTGCCAACCCTGAATGATACTATGATACTATGACATCAAGACCAACCATCAGTTTAAAACCACCATGGCATTAAACCACGTCCTGAAGTCCCACATCTATGCATTTTTTAACACCTCCAGGATCTGTAACTCCACCACCTCCCTGGGCAGCCTGTTCCAATGCCTGACCACTCTTGCAGCAAAGAAATTTTTCCTAATCTCCAACATAAACCTCCCCTGGCACAATTTCAGGCCATTTCCTCACATTCTATCATCTGATACCTCACCTCAATCTCCTTTCAGGGAGTTGTAGACAGCAGTGAGGTCTCCCCTCAGTCTCTTCTCCAGACTATAAACAACCCCAATTCCCTCAGCTGCTCCTTACCAGACCTTTTCTCCAGACCCTTCATGAACTTTGTTGCCCTTCTCTGGACATTCTCCATCACCTCAATGTCCTTCTTGGAGTGAGTGCCCCCAAACTGAACCCAGGATTCAAGGTGTGACCTCACCAGTGCTGAGTACAGGGGGACAATCACTTCCCTGGTCCTGATGTAATTGATAGATAGCAAAACAAAGACTAAATAATCAGTGGACCAATGCATAAGTTAGGGAGGAATAGCTGTGATTTGTGAGAAGAGAAGGTAAGTCTCACAAATCCACAAGGAAACAATTAAAGCATGGAGACAATCTACAGCCCAAAAGGCTTTCAACAAGGTATTTGAGTAAAAGCTTTCAAGCAAGCAATGTTGCCATGGAATAAAAGAGGAAATTCTCTCATGGATAAAGTGCTTGAAGTGAAGTGAAGGGATCAACAAAGAGCTAACTCAGTGAGTGTGGTTTGCTGGTGGGTTCCACAGGGATCAGTGCTAAGGCTGGTGCTTTTCAACATATTATCAATTCTTTAGGAAAGAGGATGAATGATAGAGTAAATAAAGAAACAAAGTCTCAAAATGTTATTAAATTATTCAGGGGAATGGAAATGGAAGGTGCATATGGACCACCTGGTACTAACTGACCAGGCAAACCCCAAAGATTAAATTAGCTCCTAATATATGTAAAGTAATGCTTATTAGAAAAGGAGAAACAAACCCACCCCCACATAAACCAAACAGCCTCTCAGCCCCCTGAGTTTTTATACACAGTAATGAACTTTGAACTGATCATCATCTGTTGTGAGTGAGGTGTTGGACTTGGAAGGGAAAGTTTACATAGAACATGAAGGGATGCCATCACCATGCCATGGCATGAAGTCATGATGTGCCCACATCCAATACAGCTGCTGCAGGGCTCTCCCCTCTCCACATCCCCATCTCACAGATAGAAATAGAATGGAATTAGAAAGGGCATAGAGAAAGGCAAAAGGAGGATGAAATGTAGAGAACGTCTACTACAAGAGGATCCCAAGCAGATCATAGAATCAATAAGGTTAGAAAAGACCTCAAAGATCATCAAGTCCAACCTGTCACCCAAGACCTCATGACTACCAGACCATGGCACCAAGTGCCACATCCAATCCCCTCTTGAACAGCTCCAGGGAAGGTGACTCCACCACCTCCCTGGGCAGCACATTCCAATGGCTAACAACTCTCTCTGGGAAGAACTTTCTCCTCACCTCGAGTCTGAACTTCCCCTGGTGCAGCTTGAGACTGTGTCCTCTTGTTCTGGTGCTGGGTGTCTGGGAGAAGAGACCAACCCCTACCTGGCTACAACCTCCCTTCAGGTAGTTGTAGAGAGCAATAACGTCTCCTCTGAGCCTCCTCTTCTCCAGGCTAAACAACCCCAGCTCCCTCAGCCTCTCCTCACAGGGCTGTGCTCAAGGCCTCTCCCCAGCTTTGTTGCCCTTCTCTGGACACGTTCAAGAGTCTCAATGTCCTTCTTAAATTGAGGAGCACAGAACTGGACACAGGACTCAAGGTGTGGACCAGTGCTGAGTACAGGGGCACAATGACTTCCCTGCTCCTGCTGGCCACACTATTCTTGATGCAGGCCAGGACGCTATTGGCCTTCTTGTCCATCTGGGCACACTGCTGGCTCATGTTCAGCCAGCACAGAGTGCTGCTGTCCAAGCCACGGGCTTTCAGGCTGGAAAAGGGAGTATCAAGGGAGTAGAAAAGTATATCTAGCATCCTGATCAGCATGGCAAGGGTGCATATGCTTCTGTGCATGATTTTAGAGTTTGGGATTGACTGACAGATGAAAGATTCAAAACCAAACAAAAAGAAGTTCTTTCTATCCTCCCCAAAAGCATTCCTCTGTAGAATTCATTGTGCCTAGAAGCTGTACACAAAATTTACATGCATTTAAAAAAATGCCTACGTTTATGAGATGTAAATAATCCTTTTGCATATGAAGATATCTTCTCTGACTTGGAAAATCCCTGAGCTACAAGTCATCAAAAGCAGGGAGATGAGCTCTGAGCATTTTGCCACATTCTCCTTTCCCAAGTATCTGCTGCTAGTGGCTCTCCAAGACTGCTCAGTGGAGCTTTTTTTTTCTCCACAAGAGTGCCTGTGTTCAGTAAGAAGCCTGGCACAACTTATATTCTTGTTAGTAACTTGCCAAGGACCATATCCAATGACTTCTCAGGATCTCAGAGAGTGATAGGACTAGGGGGAATGGAATGAAGCTGGAGGTGGGGAGATTCAGGCTAGAGGTGAGGAGGAGGTTCCTCACCATGAGAGTGGTGAAGCCCTGGAATGGGTTGTCCAGGGAGGTGGTCGAGGCCCTGTCCCTGGAGGTGTTTAAGCCCAGGCTGGATGAGGCTGTGGCCAGCCTGATCTAGTGTGGGGTGTCCCTGCCCATGGCAGGGGGGTTGGAACTAGATGATCCTTGTGGTCCCTTCCAACCCTGATGAGATTGGATATAGCTGTAACTTAAACACAGTGCTTATAAATCCCCTTCTATTTAGGTGCCCACACCAATCTACAACATGTAGTAGTCATACCTGTAACATGCTCCTCACAGCATAAACACTTCATTAGTCAGTGTTTCATATCACCCTAATTTGTCCTTGGCCTGCTAAATTTCAACTTTCTACAGTCCCCAAAGAGTCATATATGACATCTCTAATGTTGAATCAGAAGACTAGATAAAAACAACCCTTGCCCAGTTAATTCTGAGTGTATTTCACTGTTACAAGTGTGCATAAATGCTACCCTTAACAGTGTTCCTTAGATTTCATTAGCTACCTTTGAACTGTCATCCTGCCACAGCTGTGACACACATGGGCACACTTCTGTAGGCACCATCATGAGTAGCTGCTAAACAGAGAGCATGCTCTGAAATGTACACAGAGTCATAGAATTGTTAGGGTTGGAAGGGACCTCAAGGACCATTTAGTTCCAACCCCCCTGCCATGGGCAGGGACACCTCACACTACAGCAGGTTGCTCGCAGCCACATCCAGCCTGGTCTTAAAAACCTCCAGGGATGATTATTCTACCACCTCCCTGGGCAACCTCTGCCAGTGTCTCACCACCCTTATGGGGCAGAACTTCTTCCTAACATCCAACCTGAATCTACCCACTTCTGGTTCTTTTCCATTCCCCCCAGTCCTATCACTCCCTGACACCCTAAAAAGTCCCTCCCCAGCTTTCTTGTAGCCCCCTTCAGATACTGGAAGGCCACAAGAAGGTCTCCTCAGAGCCTTCTCTTCTCCAGACTGAATAGCCCCGACTCCCTCACATCTCTGACATCTCAGCTGTTTACTACATCATACTGCCAACATTTTATTTTTATGTCCTGGGAAATGAAGAAATTAATTTCAGAATGGCAGAAAGGAGAGCTGCTGAAGCTGGGATTTGCCATTTCAGAGCAGTAAATATGCTTTTGTAAGTAGTGCAGAAATCCTTAAGCTCCCTTGCCTTGCAGGAAGCCAGTTCTGCTGATCTATGACTAAAGAAAGGTCAAGAGGACAACAGTTGAAATGCTAAGAAATGGTAATTTTTCTGCCCTGTTGCATCTGTTTATACATCTGCACTGGGATCAGCTTAACTGGAGGTGCCCACATAGATTGTGAACCTTCTGAATACTGCCAAGTGATCCTTGATGTGTAATTTTGTGATGCATGCTCTTCACTGTAAATAGTCATCAGCTGTTGAACTTAAAGCAGTGCTGTGCTGCTGCTTTTGGGCTCTGATCCTGCACACAGCCAAATGCACAGCAAAGAAATCTCACTGAATCTAACTGAAGAAAAAGAATGGTGATTTAATATTTGTTTCTAGCATGAGGCTCCACAGGGCTCTGGGCAGCCTGATCTAGTTGAGGATGCCCCTGCTTACTGCACAGGGGGTTGGACTGGATGACCTTCAGAGGTCCCTTCCAACCAAGACTGTTCTATGATTCTATGCTTCTGAAAGGCTTGAACTAACGTTTACAACCTATGAATGATCCAAGTGCCACATTTCCCTGTAACATTAACAAATGAGGTAGCACAGAAGCAGCAGAAATTCTGTGGAAAAAAAGAGAAGAAAAAATGCTAGACTCCAAACCTTGATGAAGCAGAACCACACTGCAGTCAGAGCTGTATGCTAAATGAACAGCTGTCAGGATGAATGCATTTTGCCATTTGACCTCCCTCAGTCCTCATTTTATGAGGCAATGCAATAAACAGCCAAAACACACAAATTGCTCTCTCCACAGAAGAAAAACAAGCTAGAAACCAGGCAATGAGGTACAGGGGAATAAAGTGATGAACAGGAGAGTAATTACTTAAGACTACAACACAAAAGTTAGTTAAGACTGAAACCCAGCTGAGAGGGTGATACACCCCAGCATGGACTGCTGCTGCACATTCAACCTCTCTTCATACAAGACATACACTCCCTTAGCAACTCTCCACTTTGTCTTCACAGGGGCACCATTTTTACTACAAATCTTATTCATCTGACAACACACTGATCAACAGGAAAGATTTAGTCTCCTTAGCTGTCAATAACTGTAATCCTACAGCTCTTCCATCATCATTTCCAATGACAAGCTGACTAGAAGGTTTCTCTCTGTTATGGAGCTATTCTTCAGGCGTGAGCTAAATGCAGTAATGAGGAAGAATTAGTTATACAGCATCTTACAAATGGGAGTGCTAGAACAAGTTAAATTGTTTATTGATTTCAGCTTCATCTTGACTCCTGCTGACTCTGAACAGGGACTAAAACAAACAACTTGATCCCACCAGTCTTGATAGGCCAAGGTTTTGAGGGGGAAAAAAAAAAAGTCTTCCAAAGAGCCTTACACAGCAACAACCACCACCACAACAAGAAAGTATTTTTACCTGCAGTTATGTGTATGGAAATCCCAGTGAGTCAGTTTTAGACAGAGACTGACATTGCTGACTGCAATTAAACTTCAGTCCTCTATTTATGAGCCTCCTCTACCCCTCCCATATAATAACCAAAACACTCACTGTTGAAAGCTGATTTTTGTTCTTAAAGCCAGACTCATTACAGGAAATCCCTCCCTCCTCCCCTCAAGCACAATGCATAAAGCTGAAGGGAAGAGCTAGAGTAGGGGGAGGCTTTCAGAAGATGGAGGTGGTCATGGTCCTTACTGTCATCTGCCCCCTTATACAGGGGGAACTCCTGAGGAGGTTGAAACTCTTTGTGCTGCCAGTCAAGGCCAGTGATTTGTACAACACAGACACAGTCTTGCAGCCAAGAGGAGCCCAAGGAAACACAGCTAGAACAGCACACACAAAGTGCAGTTTCACTGAAGACAGTGGTGAAAGCCAGGCAAAAGCAACAGATTCTAAGAGGGTTCTGAACCCACCACAACTTCTTTACGATCCTTTCCTCCTCGTTGAGGTATTTCTGCCTCTCCTGTTCCACCAGGTTGCGCTGTCGCTGCACAGGATCTTCCAGCCTCTTCACGGTTTCCATCATCTTGCCATTGATTTCCAGCTCTGCTTTCTTCACCATCGCCCTCAGCACCTCCTGGTTCTGCAGCTGTTGCACAAAAGAAATCAACTTCAATTTTTCCTGCTTGACACACATCCCTGGCAACCGAATACATTGCAGAGCTCAGTAGAAGCTTGGGATAAACACAGACCTACAGTGGGAAGGAGTTTTTACCTTTCTTATTCCCTCTTTACCTTTACCTATAAACATTATTCCATGAGGAAGAGGCAAGGGTGAGAAAAGTATAACTCTGATCAACTTCTAATTTCCAGTTGCAGGGTGCTGAACAAAAGGCATTGGGATCAGTAGACCACCTTCAGTGCATAACTTCTGCAAGGATTGTGGCCCCACTCTTTACGCTCAGCCTCATGAGAAAGCCAGAAGCTTGACTTCCCCTTTGCACATCCCTCCTAAGCTCGTGCATTGCACTGCCCACTCGTGCCTGCTGGATAATCCCAAAGATAAATGCCAAGTCTGGAATGCACTCCTGTTCTCAGGATGGAATTCTTCAGCCTCTCAAGTGGCAGAGAAAGGGTTGTGCCACCCAGTGTAAGTTGCTACAGACCACAGCTCATCTGCAATGTGCAAGGCCTTCTTTGGCCAAAAAAAAAACCCCCACCTAAACAACACAAAGCCCTTTATAATATGGCCCTTTTCTGAGAATTGCCAAAGTCACACCTTCCTTCTGGTCTCAGACTTATGTTAAGTGTCTAAAATGTTTCCTTTCTGGCTGATACCAAGTTTGCAGAACACAACCCAGCTAAGAAAGCAAACTGATCTGTAGTCGTCTGTGGGCAGCCTTAGAGCAGGTAAGGCTTACACTTACCCAGGGACATTGTTTAGTGGGCATGGTGGTGTTGGGTTGACAGTTACACTTGATGATCCTAGAGGTCTTTTCCAACCTTGGTGATTCCATGATTCTGTTCTACACAAACCAAACCTGTTCAAGCCTCCCACACAAACCACAATATTCAAAGTAAGAAGCAGGACTCCATCTAGTCTCAGCTTTGGGATATGAGGAACAGCTGAGGGAACTGGGATTGTTTACTCTGGACAACAGGAGGTGAAGGGAGACCTCATTGCTCTCTACAGCTCTCTGAAAGAAGGTTGTGGTGAGGTAGGGGTTGGTCTAGGATCAGGTGACAGAATGAGAGGAAATGGCCTGAAAATGTGCCAGGGGAGCTTTAAGTTGGAAACCAGGAAAGATTTCATTATGGAAAGAGTGGTGAGACATTAGAACAGGCTGCCCAAGGAGGTGGTAGAGTCACTGTCCCTGGCATAGTGGGACATGGTTTATTTGCCACAGTGGTCTTAGGTTGAAGGTTTGACTTGATGATCTCACAAGTCTTTTCCAACCAAACCAGTTCTGTGAGACTGTGATAGAGGCAGCAGGGATACAACTCTGTTAGCCCAGCAGCTGTCTCATACTGTATGACTTTAAAAACCTCCTGGGTTAACTGGGAGACAAAGTTCCAGTTTTAAAACCATCAGCTCTCTGCTAAACATCCAGGCCTAGCAGCCAAACCACATTTAACAGACAAAGGGAGAGCACTGCCTAACAGGAAGCAACACAAAACTGGGTTACCTGTAAGACAGTACAATGCAAGAAGGCTTTGCCAGTTCATTTAAGGCAATTCATGGGAACCAGAGAACAAAAAAATCTTTGCCCAGGTTTCCAATCAGTGCAGAAATTAGAGGAACAAACCCAGCTCTTCCCTCCCAACTCTTAACATCCTTGTGGCTGTCTTCTCCAGCAACACAACTGTGATGAGAGGGAGTGCAATACTTCACTGGAAGTGCATGGGGAAGAGGGGGGGCCTGAGCGGTGACAAAGCGGGAGGCATTAACTCAACACTCAGCTGAAAAGAAGTGCTAGTAGTTGGGGGGGTGGAGGGAGGGGGGAATGAAGCTGGGAAACATTTGAAACAGCCCAGATTTCCAAACACTGTCAGCTGCTTTATACTAGACTGGATTCTTTTGAAGACAGTGCATGTGTGGATTTTTCCCCACTATGGGATTCATGTTTGGATTTGATAAATTACAACCTCTCCCAGCGAGGCCCTCACAGCTATCTGAGCCACACATCTCTTGCACTGTGCTCTATTTTTCAAGGAGGAAAACACAAACGACTGAATAACTGAGTGAATGAGCGTGTAACACTTCAGTCAAACACTTTACTCACAGCTCATTAAAAAGGGGGGAAATTTGACACGGGGAAGTGACTTGGGATATGTGAAATAACTGATCCCAGGTCAGTGAGAAGGACAGCAACAGCCAGGTGTCCAGAATTTAAGTTGTCTGTGTTCCTCAGCTGCTAACAGTGACTCCCAGTAACACCAAAATTAGGTATATGCAGGTAAATACCTAGAGGGCAGGTGTCAGGAGGATGGGAGCAAGGCTTTTTTGCAGTGGTGCCCAGTGACAGGACAAGGAGTAACAGGCACAAACTGGAACATAAAAAGATCTGTGTAAACACAAGGAGGAACAGGCTCTGCTCAGTTACACCCTGTGACAGGACAAAGGGCAATGGATAGAAACTACAGCACAGGAGGTTCCACCTCAAACATGAGGAGGAACTTCTTTACTGTAAGGGTCACAGAGCACTGGAGCAGGCTGCTCCACAACCAGAGAGGTTGTGGAGTCTCCTTCTCTGGAGACTTTCAAGACCCATCTGGATGTGTTCCTGTGCGACCTGCACTAGGTTCTATGGTTATATGATCCTGCTCTGGCAGGGGAGTTGGACTGAAGGAGTCACCATCCCTGGAGATGCTCAAGAGGGGATTGGTTGTGGCACTTGGTGCCATGGTTCAGTAGTCATGAGGTCTTGGGTGATAGGTTGGACTTGATGATCTTTGATGTCTTTTCCACCCTTATTGATTCTATGATTCTATGAATAATGCCCAGAGGTCCCTTCCAACCCCTAACACCCTGTGATTTAAGGGTGATGGATCATTGGAACAGGCTGCCCAGGGAGGTGGTAGAGTCACCATCCCTGAAGGTGTTAAAAATTTGAGTAGATATGGCACTTCAGGATGTGGACTAGTGGTCATGGGGGTAGAAGGTGGGACTTGATGATCTCTGAGGTCTTCCCAACCTTAATGATTCTACGATTCTACATAGATTAAGTGTAGTCTCACCAGTTCCATCAAGGAGCTCAAAACATATTTGCATTTCTAATTCAGAGAGACACTGTGGGACTGGGTATCATATACCATTTCTGACAGCATGATTATTCCATTTTCTGTTCTTTCTGCAGTGCTCATTTCCCTGCACTCAATACCTAAAGAAAATGCAAATATGCACACACTTTCCTAACACTCAACTTCAATCATATCTAACTACTTTCCTCTTAAAATGTGTGCAATTAAAGGAAGGAATAGACAAAACAAGTCCAAGGTATGTACAAGACAATCATGCATAATCTCAGTGTGAGCAGCCAGCACTGTGCATTTGCAGCCCAGCAGGCAACTGTACTCTGAGCTGCATCAGAGAAAGTGTGACCAGCAGGGTGAGGGAGGTGATTCTGCCCCTCTGATCTCATGAGACCCCACCTGGAGTACTGTGTCCAGTTCTGGGGAACTCAGCACAAGAAGGACATCAAGTGTCAGAGCAGGTCCAAAGCAGGGCACAAAGATGGAGCACCTGCCCTGTGAGGACTGGCTGGGAGAGTCGGGGCTGTTCAGCCTGGAGAAAAAAAGGCATTGGGGAGACCTTAGAGCAGCTTTTCAGTACCTGAAGGAGGCTACAAGAGAGCTGGGAAGGGACTTTTTACAATGGCTAGCAGTGATAGGATGAGGGGCAATGAATTGGAGCTGGAGACCAGAGATTAGTAAGAAATTCTTCATGGCGAGGGTGGTGAAACACTGGAACAGGCTGCCCAGGGACAGTGCAGATGCCCTTCCCTCAAAGTGCTCAAAGCCAGGTTGGATGAGCTCTTGAGCAGCCTGATCTAGTGTGAGGTGTCCCTGCCCATGGCAGGGGGGTTGGAACTGGATGATCTTTAAGGTCCATTCCAACCCAAACCATTCTATGAGTCTGTGATACACCATGAACAAATACTCTATACTCTTTGGTTCAAGCCTGCCACTAGGAGTTCTCATTATCTGGGAGTGCAGAGTGAACAGCCCCACTGAACTCAGGATGGCCTCCAGCCTTCCCAACAAATGCATCCAAGACACATCTGGGTTAGAATCATAGAACTGTTAGGGTTGGAAGGGACCTCAAGGATCATCTAGTTTCACCCCCTGCCCTGTCATGGGCAGGGATACCTCACACTAGATCAGGTTGCTCAAAGCACCATGAGACTTTGAGTTTCTCTGCAAATCAGAGCACTTGAGGAAGATGCTAGTGGAGCAGCAAGTGCAGCTAATCTCTAGCCATGATGCAAACGTCTTCATTTCAGGAATCTCTCATTAAAATCCAACCACAGACTGAAACAGCCTTAAATGTCTGGTTGCATCTAGTTACATACACCTTTAACTGGTGTGTCAAGCAATACATCTGGATGGATGCCTGCTGGACATGCTTTAAAGAGAGGATTTTGCCAGTACAGACAAAGGCTATGTGAGCTCCTTCTCACTGTGTGATTCTTCCATTCCACTGAGCAAATGAGCAAGAACTGAGTGATATCATCAACTGAAAGCTGAACCATATACAACATTAAATAGCACTTTCTGTCCTGTTCCTGTTTCTTAGGTATCCTGCCAACTTTTGAGCCTCTGCAATCACTGTTCTTTTTTTTCCCCAGCTCTTTGGAAGTGTTTCTTTCAGTCTGTCACCATATGAAAAACTCACACAAACAGGAACAAACTGACTGCCAAACCCAGGAGAAAGAGTAAAAGTGAAATGAATATGAAGTACTGTCAAACACACCATGCAAGCAACCTGGAAAACAGAGAACAAAAAACACTTTTCCCATTTACTTGGAGTTACTTTAGCAAAACCACGGTGTCCAGTTTTTCCATTCAAAGGGTGACACTTCAGCTCTTTTCAAACACTACCTCTTTCCACTTGCTGCCCTACAAACTGGGAGCTCTTTTCCAGAATGACCCCACCCATTCCTGAAAGCTATGACAAAAGTCAGTCATGAAGGTGATTTGGATCTCATATACCAAAGTTTCACTTGAGCTACAGGTTCTTCCAGCCAACTGTCACAAATCTGCCTGCTTCCTCCTGACACACTGCACCAAATTTACTCTCACCTCTGAAATGAGGGAAGCTGGCCAGAGTGGATCAGCACACTCAGGATATTAGAATAACCTTTATTAGAATAAACCAAACCAGGTTGGAAGAGACCTTCAAGATCATCGTGTCCAACCCATCAACCAATCCAACCCACCCAAACAGCTAACCCATGGCACCAAGCACCCCATCAAGTCTCCTTCTGAACACCTTCAATGACGGCGACTCCACCACCTCCCTGGGCAGCCCATTCCAATGGGCAATCACTCTCTCTGTGTAGAACTTCTTCCTAACATCCAACCTGAACCTCCCCTGGCACAGCCTGAGACTGTGTCCTCTTGTTCTGGTACTGGGTGCCTGGGAGAAGAGACCATCATCAGCCTGTCTACAACCTCCCTTCAGGTAGTTGTAGAGAGTAATAAGGTCACCCCTAAGTCTCCTCTTCTCCAGGCTAAGCAGCCCCAGCTCCCTCAGCCTCTCCTCATAGGGCTTGTGTTCCAAACCCCTCACCAACTTTGTTGCTCTTCTCTGGACTCGTTCCAGCAAGTCAACCTCCTTCCTAAACTGAGGGGCCCAGAACTGGACACAGTACTCGAGGTGTGGCCTAACCAGTGCAGTGTACAGGGGCAGAATGACCTCCCTGCTCCTGCTGGCCACACTGTTCTTGATGCAGGCCAGGATGCCATTGGCCCTCTTGGCTGCCTGGGCACACTGCAGGCTCATGTTAAGCCTACCATCAACCAGCACCCCCAGGTCCCTCTCTGCCTGGCTGCTCTCCAGCCACTCTGACCCCAGCCTGTAGCACTGCCTGGGGTTGCTGTGGCCAATGTGCAGAACCCGGCACTTGGATGTGTTAAATCTCATGCCGTTGGATTCTGCCCATCTGTCCAGCCTGTCGAGGTCTCTCTGCAGAGCCTCAATATGTCCTTTATTGCTCCTCAAGACTTCCTTGGCAGTGTGATTTGTGCAGCCAGTACAAGTTTCTTCACTCATCTGTGCCACAATGCTCTATCTGACCACAAACAAGGCTACTGGCCCAGGCAGGATTGTGCAGACAAGGTGCAGCTGGGGAAATGTCACCACCTCAGTCAGCAGCCCTTGTGGGAACAAGGCACTTCCTGCCTCCAGCACAGCACTGCAGCCTCTATCCTGCTCTATGAGCCCACATGCTGAGTATAGCTAAGTGTACCAAGTATAACCTCCCAGTATCTGAAAGGGGCCTACAAGAAAGCTGGGGAGGGATTTTTTAGGGTGTCAAGTAGTGTTGGGACTAGGGGGATCCAAGCTAGAGGAGGGGAGATTTAAATTAGACATTAGGAAGAAGTTCTTCACCACAAGGGAGGTGAGACACTGGGAACAGGTTGCCCAGGAAGGTGGCAGAAGCCCCATCCTAGAAAGTTTTTAAGGCCAGGCTGGACGTGGCTCTGGGCAGCCTGATCTAGTGGAAGGTGTCCCTGCCCATGGCAGGGGGGTTGGAACTAGATGATCCTTGAGGTCCCTTCCAGCCCTGACAATTCTGTGATAGCTGGTGGCCAGATCACAGATGTTAGCCAAAAAGCTGCATGTGGCACGGGAAGTTACAGAAGGACAGAGGGACTGCAGTGGGCTGTGGCACAAACATTGCAGAATTCCCACAGAAAGGTGTCTTAGCAACTTTGTTCTCATTAAATGGAATGCTGAAGTCTTCTCAAGACAAATGGAGCTTTCCTGAACAGGAAAACTGATTCTATGATCCTATCCCAGTGAAACCACAGCGAGTACCACTCCTACATTCTAAACTATCCTGGTGGTTACAGCAGTAGCTGCAGCCCTGTGATGCCAAACATCTGATGTAACTTTGCAGGCAAGTAGGACTGGCAGGGCATTGCAGTTTTTTCCTGCTGTCCACTTTGTCTTACAAGAAATTGCATTCCCTCCTTTTACTTCTTCTCAGACAATGCACAGAGCTCTTCAGTTTCCAATTAAGCAAAGGGCTGAAGACCTGCACAGCTGCACATGCTTATTTTCAGTGTCTGAGGAGAGCAGCATATTGACATCTGCAGCATGACTGTAGGTGTCAACAGAGCCTTGGTTAATGCCTCATTGTTCTTATTGCTTCTTGGTGGTGTGCATTACAAAGGCACTGGTAAAACCTGAGTGCAAGCAGGGGCACCAAACCTCTGCACCAGCTTTGGAAGTGCCTTTTTCCCCTCCTTGCTGCTCAAGTTGGCTATTCTTTTGGATTCTATAAATGCAGGACTTAGACTCTGGCTTAATGCACATCTACTGATCCTCAGCTCCATCTGGGTTTCCTGACATCAAAGTTGTTTATTCAGGGACTTAAAAACTGTCTCAGCTGTAAACAGTATGGAGCAGGAACGTGGCTCTTCCAACATGTTTGTACAGCACATAGCATAGCAGGGTTCAAACTGTAACCACAGGCTCGATATTATTGTAATATCAAAATGGATTTCATGCCTAGAGTCACCAAAAAAGGCTGGAAATGATGTTTTTTCTCCTCAATATCTAAGCAGCAAGCAGTAGTTAAACTGAGCTAATTCTCATTCCTCTAAGTCTATGCAAGCTGCCTGGGGCAGCCAGGCACTAGTGGTGTCCCCCAGGGATCAGTGCTGGGCCCCATCCTGTTCAATATCATGATTGATGATCTGGACAAGGGGGTTGAGTCCATCATCAGTAAGTTTGCAGATGACATCAAGCTGGGAGCAGGTGTTGATCTGTTAGAGGGTAGAAGGGCTCTGCAGAGGGACCTGGACAGGCTGGATGGGTGTGTAAAGTCCAAGGTCATGAGATTTAATACATCTAAGTGCTGGGTTCTACACATTGGCCACAACAACTCCATGCAGTTCTACAGGCTGGGGTCAGAGTGGCTGGAGAGCAGCCAGGCAGAAAGGGACCTGGGGGTACTGGTTGATGGTAGGCTGAACGTGAGTGTGCCCAGGTGGCCAAGAAGGCCAATGGCATCCTGGCCTGGATCAGGAACAGTGTGGCCAGAAGGAGCAGGGAAGTCATTGTGCCCCTGTACTCAGCACTGGTTAGGCCACACCTCGAGTACTGTGTCCAGTTCTGGGCTCCTCAGTTTAGGAAAGATGTTGAGATGCTGGAAGGTGTCCAGAGAAGGGCAGCAAAGCTGGGGAGGAGTTTGGAGCACAGCCCTGTGAGGAGAGGCTGAGGAAACTGGAGTTGCTTAGCCTGGAGAAGAGGAGGCTCAGGGGAGACCTTGCTGCTCTCTACAACTACCTGAAGGGAGGTTGTAGCCAGGTGGGGGTTGGTCTCTTCTCCCAGGCAACCAGCACCAGAACAAGAGGACACAGTCTCAAGCTGCACCAGGGGAGGTTTTGGCTGCATGTTAGGAAGAAGTTCTTTGTGGAAAGAGAGACTGGCCATTGAAATGGACTGCCCAGGGAGGTGGTGGAGTCACCATCCCTGGAAGTGTTTAAAAACAGCCTGCATGAGGCACTTGGTGCCATGGTTTAGTTGATTAGATGGTGTTGGGTGATAGGTTGGACTCAATGATCTCAAAGGTCTTTTCCAATTTGTATTCTGTCTTGGGGCTTTGCTAGACCTCTGAGAATCTCTTTATAAAAAAAGGCGGGGGGGGGGGGGGGAGAAGGACAAAGGCATCCCAGGCAGGCATACCTGTAGCTGCTTCATCTGATGCAGCTGCAGCCGCAGGTCCGACACGTTGCGTTTCATACCGTGCAGGCTCAGTTGCATGGATGGGGCTGCAGCAGGGTGATGATGGGTGACAACTGAGTCCACAGTGACCAAAGCATTCTTCCCTCCAGATGTGTTAGCAGCACCTGCAAGAAGCAGCAGCACATGTTGAAGAGAACAGAAAGGATCTGCACTGTGGTTTTGGTCATTCATTCCCACGAGTGCACACTGTATCAAGTTCAATGAAATCAGATGGAACTACTGTTGAGAGCTTTTCTCTGCCTCCTGAGGGCAAATTTTCAGTGCACCAAAGAGCAGAACATTTTTCTGGCTGGAATGAGTGTGAAACCAAAAGTAGTTAAGTTCTTTCCCTGGCCATGTAATCTTTTCAACCAGTGAAGCCTCCAGATCTGCTGAGCATAACACTGCCAACAGGCGATAGAACCTCAAACAGAGCCTTGGCAAAACTCATAGGGAGGAAGCATTGCTAAAAGATGGAAATGACCCCAGACTTTTCTAACCCTGAAAACTAGGCTGCAGGGTTTCTGAAGAATCATGTTTTGGCCTTTACCTATATTTGCAACCCCTAGCTGCACCCACACTCTGCAGGAGATGCCATGCCATAGGCTGCCAGAGACGTGCCCCAATACAAAGCTGCCCTAGCCCAGTGCTGGCCACTGTAATGCTACACCTTACCTAAGTGTGCCCTGGCTAGATCTGCCTCAGTGCTCCAACAAGGGCTCTTTTCATCTGGCTGCTGAGCAAGCTGCTGCTCAGCTTTGCTGTACTCAGGTATGATTCAATGCTCTCTTGACTTTCAAAGAGTCACTTAACAGAAAGGAGCACTCAAGAAATAAACAGTCCTTGTTCCCTGCCATTCTGTACCCACTCCATGCTTCACTCTAATATATGCTAATACTTACCTGTCTACATGTACACTGCAGTTTTTCCAACAGTCAAGCATCTATTTCTCTCCCACATGCACTAATTTCCCCTCCCTGCTCCCTCCCTCCCCACCCCCCTTTTTTCTTATTTAAGACAGAAACCACCAGAGAGCCTGAAAAATGTGAACAAGCCTCCAAGAGTTCTGATCCCCAGCCACAAATCTGGACTATTTTTGAAAGCACATCTACCTTTCTGCTATTCTTTGCCTCAAGCAAAATCCCCCAAACCTCAGCCTCTGACCCTGTGATGATGCAGCCAAGGCATGAATCAGTCCCCACCAGTCTCTCCCCCGTGCTGGCCCCCAGTCAATTCACATATTTTCTCAGGAAGGGGTGCCTGCGTTCCTTTTACAGTAGGTGGACTGTGATCTGCTTCTGCAAACAATAAATGTCTCTGACTCCCTATGCAGCAGCTCTTCTCCTCTTCTGCTGCCTCAGCCACCTCTTTTCACCCTGAGGTGCTCATGGTGTCCCTGCTGCAGGACATGGAGTACTGTGTCCAGTTCTGGAGCCCCTATTACAAGAGGGATGTGGAGGTGCTGGAACGTGTCCAGAGAAGGGCCACGAGGATGATCAGAGGGCTGGAGCACCTCTCCTATGAGGACAGACTGAAGGAGTTGGGGCTCTTCACTCTGCAGAAGAGAAGGCTCCCAGGTGACCTAATTGTGGCCTTCCAGTATCTGAAGGGGGCCTACAGGAAGGCTGGGGAAGGACTTCTCAGGATCTCAGGTAGTGATAGGACTAGGAGGAATGGAATGAAGCTGGAGGTGGGGAGATTCAGGCTAGATGTGAGGAGGAGGTTCTTCCCCATGAGAGTGGTGAAACCCTGGAAGGTGTTGTCCAGGGAGGTGGTCGAGGCCCCGTCCCTGGGGGTGTTTAAGAGCAGGCTGGATGAGGCTCTGGGCAGCCTGATCTAGTGTGGGGTGTCCCTGCCCATGGCAGGTGTGTTGGAACTAGATGATCCTTGTGGTCCCTTCCAACCCTGAATGAAACTATGAACTATGAAACTATGCTGAGCCTGTGAAGGATGATGCTGGACTCCCAAGGGTGCGGAACACAACCACAGACACTGAGTGAGCACGGGAGTGGAGAAATGACCAGCAGCTGATTTCTCAGAGACACTTATTTTCATCACAAAGGAATAAGTGGGCAGCTCAAAGAGGCATTGCTTCATCCAGGGAGTGTAGCTTGCTTTTGGAGACCATCCCAGGCTGCAGTTTTGCTATTAGATGTGCAGCCAGATGGAGTGAAGGGAAAGAAACAGTACTGGCTCTCAGGTTTTCAAATGAACCCTTGCTGGAGCCAGGTAAGGAGAATGTAAAAGCCCTACATGATTTCTCATACTCTGGACTGAAAAACCCAAAAGTTAACTTCCCCCCTCCCAGAGCCTCACAAACTAAGCTGCCATTTTCAAAGCACAACGAGAAGTGATGTGCAGAAAGGAGAAAGGTTTGCTATTTGCCCAGGCTCAGGAAGGCTAGGAACACAACATCCACTCCCTGACACTTGACCTTTACCATGGTTGCACAGACATTGCTCTCCTTCCACTTTCCAGGTTTTGTTTTTATTTCCACTACAATTAGAATTGATTTTGAAGCAGGAGGGGGAGGGGAAGGCCACCAGGAGACACCCAGCAATGTTTCTTCACAAATTACTCATCTCCTTATTAAAGGGCCACACCACTTTGAAGCATCATTTGTAGTTATTTAGTTCTTTCCATCCAGCTAGAACCCACTAAACACACAGGCAAATGCAACAGTAAGGCTGCAATTCAATCATTAACAAGCTGGTATGGCCAGGCAGACCTAAAAGAATCCACTGTTCTATACATATTAGTGTGTGACTTCACTTCATTGAGCCTGAATGAGTTTGGGATCATGTTTTACCTGCAAACACTTAGAGTTCAAAGACTGGTGTGAGCTGTCTTTGAATCTGAGTCAAGCAAGCAGATATGGGCAATGTTTTTAGAATAAACCTTTAGAATAAACCAAACCAGGTTGGAAGAGACCTTCAAGATCATCGTGTCCAACCCATCAACCACAGCACAAATCATGCACTTGAAAAAGGCACACAGATATGCATGGCTGAAAAGACAGCTCACCAAGAGTGAGGAATTAAATCTAAGCCCTTGATGTCTAATAGAATCATAGAATGGTCTGGGGGAAGGGACCGCTGAAGGTCATCTAGTCCAACACTCTCTGCAGTCAGCAGGGACATCCTCAACTAGATCAGGCTGCCCAGAGCCTTGTCAAGTCCCACTTTGAATATCTCCAGGTATGGGTCCCAGCCACCTCCCCCTGGGCAACCTGTTCCACTTCTCCCTGCTGTTATTTCTGGTGGTCTTAGCGCAGAAAGATGTATTCCTTGATCCCTTTTCAGGAACGACTGAAATATCCTTCTTCCCCTTCCAACAAGGCAGCAACCAGCAAAGAACTATTGTTGAGGTTTTTTGGCAGTCCATGATACAACTGATCTCAACTTACAGAATCACAGAATTAACCAGGCTGGAAAAAGCCTCCAAGATCATCCAGTCCAACCTATCACCCAGCACCATCTAATCAACTAAACCATGGCACCAAGTGCCTCAGCCAGTCTCTTTTTAGACACCTCCAGGGATGGGGACTCCACCACCTCCCCGGGCAGCCCATTCCAATGGCCAATCTCTCTTTCTGGGAAGAATTCCTTCCTAACATCCAGGGAGAAGAGACTGACCCCCAGCAAGGAATCCAGGATTCAATCTATCGATCTCAGCATTTGATGGACAAGATTGTAACAGGAAAGAGAGCAAGTGAGCACTTCTCAGCATATTTGTAACCAACCTCAAGGAGACCTTTCCTGGTATAGTTTGTTTTAGAGTCACATGCTGCTCCCAAGCAAAGAGTCCCTTGACTTCACCATTCACTTTTGATGAACTAGAGAAGATTATCACAGTATCACAGTATAACTTAGGTTGGAAAGGACCTCGAGGATCATCGAGTCCAACCTATCAACACAGACCCCATGACTAGACCATGGCACCAAGTGCCACATCCAATCCCCTCTTGAACACCTCCAGGGACAATGACTCAACCACCTCCCTGGGCAACCCGTTATGAGGATTCAGTCATGGGATTTCTCCCAACATTAGTAGAAGAGACTCAGCCAGTCTGTGGAAGGTTACTGCTCTTTGAACACACCCTCCATGAAAGAATTGAGCCTCAAGCAACAAAACATAAGAAACAGACATGCATAATCGCTACAGGCTCGTTTTCCCCACTGGAAAAAAGTGGTTTTATTTAGGCTCTTTAATACCTAAGGCCAAGGAATCCACTACAGACTGGGAAAGCAAAATCATGTTAAATGCAACCCCATGCAGTGCTACAGGCTGGGGTCAGAGGGGCTGAAGAGCAGCCAGGCAGAGAGGGACCTGGGGGTACTGGTTCATAGTAGGCTGAACATGAGCCTGCAGTGTGCCCAGGCAGCCAAGAGGGCCAATGGCTTCATGGCCTGCATCAAGAACAGTGTGGCCAGCAGGAGCAGGGAGGTCATTCTGCCTCTGTACACTGCACTGGTTAGGCCACAACTTGAGTCCTGTGTCCTGTTCTGGGCCCCTCAGTTTAGGAAAGATCCTGGAATGTGTCCAGAGAAAGGCAACAAAGTTGGTGAGGGGTTTGGAACACAAGCCCTATGAGGAGAGGCTGAGGGAGCTGGGGTTGCTTAGCCTGGAGAAGAAGAGGCTCAGAGGAGACCTTATTGCTGTCTACAACTACCTGAAGGGAGGTTATAGCCAGGTGGGGATTGGTCTCTTCCAGGCAACCAGCACCAGAACAAGAGGATGGTGTCTCAAACTGCACCAGGGGAGGTTCAGACTGGATGTTAGGAAGAAATTCTTCATAGAGAGAGTGATTGCCCATTGGAATGTGCTGCCCGGGGAGGTGGTGGAGTCACCATCACTGGAGGTGTTTAGGAGGAGACTTGATAGGTTGCTTGGTTGCATGGTTTAGTTGATTAGGTGGTGTTGGATGATAGGTTGGACACAATGATCTTGAAGGACTCTTCCCACCTGGTTTATTCTGTTCTATTCTACAACCATTTGGTTTATATGAAATTCCCAGCAGAGTATTTACAACCCAGCTATACAGAGTTATCTAGGATTTAGAAATGTTGGGTTCTTTCCCTTCCCCAGTGTGCTAGCTCTCTATTTTTTGCATGGAAGTCTTCTATTCTTGGAACACACACACACTACAAAATACAAAGTTGGTTCAACATTGATGAGCCAATTTCATCCTGCACAGATGTTTTATTGTTCAGGATGGGAAGCAGTTCACATTTCTGCTTACCAGTGCTCTGGGAAGGACTGCTCAATCAACATTTTATACCCTTTTTTTCCCTTTCAAGCAGACTTTGAAATTGCTAAAACTGGTATCTCAGTGCACAGTTGTCAAGTGGAATTGTATGCTAAGAGAGTCAACTGTCAAAATTGCTGCACTTAATAAGGATTGGGCTGAAGCAGAAAACAAAACAGCAGTCAGCAGAGGCATTTCTAGATGCTGCTGGTGTGTTTAAGTGCAAGCACAGTCACACAAAAAAGGAGAAACATTCTGCAGCATGTTCTAGCAGATTGCCTGATTTCCAAGCGAGCAGGGACTGCATTGCCTTATGAGAGCCTGTCACACACCATTTCAAAAGCAGGTGCAGAAGCAAAAGATTCTATTACACAGGACTGTTCAACACTCATGGCTCAGGTGGGTTACAGCTCTGCAGTACGCTGGGCTCAGCACCACATCTTGTTTCCCTTGCCTGCTACCATTCACTTCTGTGGCTGAATCATGCTGGAAGGACAGGATTTAGGGATGCAGATTGCTGGAGTTACAGTTATACTTCACAGCACTATAGGGAACCTTGCATCCAGCTGGCTGCATGCCTGTCCCCACTGCCTTATCCTCATCTCCCAAGTGATCAGAAAGGCATCTATCTTCATTTAGCTCTTATCTGGGGCTAAACCACAGCAGTTACTCTGTCACCCCATGACACTTCCCAGCAGAGAAGCAGGAATGAGGAAAAAGAGAGATGAGCTACAGGTTGAAATTGAAACAGATTTAATCAAACAGGAAAACTAGTACCAATGCCAATGCAAAATATATAAAGTGATACTCAGCTTAGCATGGGTGCAGCAGTCACAGTGTCCAGGAAGGCAGGTCTTAAGAGCAGGAGAGGAGCAGGCTGAGGAGGCTTGGCTCCCCTCTCATCAAACTTCCTCCTTTACACTGAGTGTGATGCTGATGGCCTGGGACACACCTGTAGCCAACTCAACTCATCTGTCCCAGCTGACTCAGAGCTGCTGATGGCCTGCAGCCCATGGCTGGCCTGGGACTCTCTCCCAGCAAAGCCAGGAGCCTATTGCATAACCTGAATGCTGGTACCCTCATGCACACGCTGGATGCAGGCACAGCGATGTGACAGTCAACATCACTGCAGGACAATGTGGATGCTGATCTGATCTTTCCAGACTGAATGACACATCCTGCCCTGCACCCACCCATGCTTGGACACACAGCTGTTTCATAGTTTCATAGTTTCATTCAGGGTTGGAAGGGACCACAAGGATCATCTAGTTCCAACCCCCCTGCCATGGGCAGGGACACCCCACATTAGATCAGGCTGGACAGAGCCTCATCCAGCCTGCTCTTAAACACCCCCAGGGACGGGGCCTCAACCACCTCCCTGGACAACCCATTCCAGGGTTTCACCACTCTCATGGTGAAGAACCTCCTCCTCACATCCAGCCTGAATCTCCCCACCTCCAGCTTCATTCCATTCCCCCTAGTCCTATCACTACCTGAGATCCTGAGAAGTCCTTCCCCAGCCTTCCTGTAGGCCCCCTTCAGATACTGGAAGGCCACAATTAGGTCTCCTCGGAGCCTTCTCTTCTGCAGACTGAACAGCCCCAACTCCTTCAGTCTGTCCTCATAGGAGAGGTGCTCCAGCCCTCTGATCATCCTCGTGGCCCTTCTCTGGACACGTTCCAGCACCTCCACATCCCTCTTGTAATAGGGGCTCCAGAACTGGACACAGTACTCCAGGTGGGGTCTCACCAGGGCTGAGTAGAGGGGGAGGATCACCTCCCTCGACCTGCTGGCCACACTTCTCCTGATGCAGCCCAGGATCTGATTGGCTTTGCGGGCTGCAAGTGCACACTGAGAGCTCATGTTGAGCTTCTCTCCCCCCAGCACCCCCAAGTCTCTCTCCTCAGGGCTGCTTTCCAGCCAGTCACTGCCCAGCCTGTATTTGTGCCTGGGATTGCCTCGACCCCGATGCAGGACCCTGCACTTGCTCTTATTGAACTTCATGAGGTTGGCCTGTGCCCACCTCTCCAGCCTGTCAAGGTCCCTCTGGATGGATCCCTTCCCTCCAGCCTGTCTGCTGCACCACACAGCTTGGTGTCATCAGCAAACTTGCTGAGGGTGCACTCAATGCCACTGTCCATGTCCCCCACAAAGATGTTGAATAAGACAGGTCCCAGGACTGATCCCTGAGGGACTCCACTTGTCACTGGCCTCCACTGGGACATGGAGCCATTGACAGCCACTCTTTGGGTGCGACCATCAAGCCAGTTCCTTATCCATCTAGTGGTCCACCCATCAAACCCATGTGTCACCAGTTTGGAGACCAGGATGTGGTGTGGGACAGTGTCAAAGGCTTTGCTCAGGTCCAGGTAAACGACATCAGTTGCTCGCCCCTCATCTATTAATTTTGTCACCTGCTCATAGAAGGCCACCAGGTTGGTCAGGCAGGATTTGCCCTTGGCAAAGCCATGCTGACTGTTCCCAATCACCTCTTCACTATTCTTTTGAGCGAGTAGTGACTCCAGGAGGATCTGTTCCATGATCTTTCCAGGCACAGAGGTGAGACTGACTGGCCTGTAGTTCCCTGGTTCCTCCTTCTTGCCCTTTTTGAAGATGGGGGCAATGTTTCCCCTTTTCCAGTCTGTGGGGACTTCACCAGACTGCCAGGACTTTTGAAATATAATAGAGAGGGGCTTAGCAACCTCATCTGCCAGTTCTCTCAGTACCCGTGGGTGTAACCCGTCGGGTCCCATGGACTTGAACACTTTCAGGTTCTTCAGATGATCACGAACCTGATCTGCACTTACAATGGGCAGTTCTTCCTCCCCGTCCCTGGCTTTAGATGTCATTTTGTCATTCCAGGGAGACAGGTTCAGTTATATGACAGGGCAGGGAGTGAGGAGCCCTCAGCAGCTACAGTGGAAGCAAACAGTTGCTGACCAGTTGAACCAGGCTGTTCTGGTGGGCTGGGCAAGGCTACCACACCGAGGAATCCCACCTTTGTGTGAGGCTGGGTGGTAGTTTTAGGCTGTGGCTAGGAAAGTTTTCCATGGATCTTGGACAGAAAGTGATAGAATGTAAACAAATCACCATTGGATATAAGAAGGAAAATAATGACAAGGTCTAAACAACCCCATTGGTCTGACCTCTAACAGAAAGCCAGCTGTGTACACTAGCTGCTTCTCTTTTTGTTTTCTTCACTCTAGCAGGTATCAGGTGGTGCTCCTGCTGCCCTGCTGCCCCTGGCTGCATTCTTGTTGTGGCTAAGTACTAACAGCCTACTCTCTGCTCTTCTCTCTCTCTTTTACCTGGTATAGGGTGGGGGAAGGAAGCAGGGAAGGGGATGCTGTTGGTAACGCCCTGCTTTTGTCCAGGGGTGGGGTTTGTGTTGCTTATAAATCATATGTAAATATTGTATCTTTTGCACATATTCAGGGCATTTCATGTTTCTAGATTGTAGTGTGCTTGTAAATAGAGCTGCATTTGCTTGCAGCTGAGTTGGCCTGGCAATTTTATGTTGGGGAGGTCATTTCAACCCACCACAGGCTGTTTTGCCAATTAATATTAGAATGGAATAGCATAGCATAGCATAGCATAGAATAGAATAGAATCACCAAGGTTGGAAGAGACCTCAAAGATCATCAAGTCCAACCTGTCACCCAAGACCTCATGACTACTATTCCATTTCTCATTCCCTGGAGAACATATTCACACAAACAGGTGAGTCACTGAATACTTTATGTTGGAAGGGACCTCTGGATTTCATCTGGTCTAGAGCCCTGCTCCAAACATGGCCAATCTAGCAACCAGCACCAGAACAAGAAGACACAGTCTCTAGCTGCATCAGGGGAAGTTTAGGCTAGAGATGAGGAGAAAGTTCTTCACTGAGAGTCATTCATCATTGGAATGTGCTGCCCAGGGAGGTGGTGGAGTCCCCATCCCTGGAGGTGTTCAAGAGGGGATTGGATGTGGCATTTGGCGCCATGGTCTAGTCATGAGGTCTGTGGTGACAGGTTGGACTTGACGATCTTCGAGGTCTCTTCCAACCTTGGTGATACTGTGAATGTAGATCAGGATCTCCAACTCAATGCCTTCCACAAAGTACTCATCTGAATGAGCAGAGAAGAGGGAAAGCAGGAAGGCCTAACAGCAATACAACAGAAAGAGGAGCACAAGAGAATGTGTGTGCAGGTTTGCAGGTGCTCAGTGGGAAATGAGTCCTGTGCATGGAGAAAATAAATTCTCAGAGTATAATAACACTGAAATAGGGAAAAGGCTAAGAGCTAAAAGTCTTTTGCAGCTGTTTTGAAAAATGATGGACTTTTCAGTAAGCTGTCTGAAACTGATAAATTACAACTTATTTCTTCACAGCCTGAAATATTGCTAACCCCAGCCAGGGGCCAGCAGGAAGGGAAGAGTTGGAATGGGATGAGAGTGGCTTGGGAACAAAGGCCCAGCACCAGGACTTTAAATTCTTTCTCTCTCACATATTTTGATAGTTTCCAGGTCTGGTTTGATTTCTGTCAGTTGGAGGGATGTGGATGTGCTGCAATTCCAGAGAAACAGGAATCCTAAACATGAACTAACAGCTCCAACACAAAGGCTAGTGAAGAGCATAATAGATTTGCTAATAAATGTGTGTGGTTTACTACCTGTTGGAGCACAGAGCTCCCTGTGGGAAAGGCATTACCAGGAAGCAGGGAACTGCCTTTATTTGCATTCAGTGCATAGGGAAGGGTGAATGAGGAGGCAGACAAACACACCCTGCAGACCTCTCCAGCAGCAGCCCATATACAAAGAGCTCCAATCACACGGAGACCTTCTCTCCCAACAGCCCTAACACCATCTTTTAAACATGTAACAGCTCACCAAGTGGGAAGCTAAAATAAGGCCAGCTTTTATTGGCTTCATAATTGATGCTTGCTCAGAAGAGTTTAGGTGCACACTAACAATTAGTAACAGACCAACACAGCTTAATTAGGGAAGAGTGGTCAGGCATGGAAAGAGGTTGCCTAGAGAGGTAGGAGGTGGGGTCACTGTCCCTGGAGGGGTTCAAGAAGTGTGTGAACACGGCACTCTGGGATGTGGTTTAATGGCCAGGGTGGTGTTAGGTTGATGGTTGGACTTGATGATCTTAGAGGTCTTTTCCAACTGAAGCACTTATATGGTTCTATGATTCCACAGAGCATTATCTTGCTGACTGCTAATTTCCTTAGCATTGTTACATCCACAGCACCCTGCTGCTGGAAGGACCTTAGAGGGAAGTTCAGGTGACCAGGATGGAATGAAGTATTTAGCTTTCTACAGCAATCTAGATACATCCAGGGTTACTGACAGAGATATACTGCAGGGGGCATGTGTCACTGGGAAATTCACAGTATCACAGTATCACCAAGGTTGGAAGAGACCTTGAGGATCATCAAGTCCAACCTGTCACCACAGACCTCATGACTAACCCATGGCACCAAGTGCCACAGCCAATCCCCTCTTGAACACCTCCAGGGATGGGGACTCCACCACCTCCCTGGGCAGCACGTTCCAATGATGAACAACTCACTCGGTGAAGAACTTTCTCCTCACCTCAAGTCTAAACCTCCCCTGGCACAGCTTGAGACTGTGTCCTCTTGTGCTGGTTGCTAGAGAGAAGAGACCAACCCCCTCCTGGCTACAGCCTCCCTTCAGGTAGCTGTAGGTAGCAATGAGGTCTCCCTTGAGCCTCCTCTTCTCCAGGCTAAACAACCCCAGCTCCCTCAGCCTCTCCTCACAGGGCTGTGCTCAAGGCCTCTCCCCAGCCTCGTTGCCCTTCCCTGGACACGTTCGAGTGTCTCGATGTCTTTCTTAAACTGTGGGGCCCAGAACTCTTCATTTGTGAGGAGATTCTGTCCCATTCAAACCATTCAGCAGCAGGTGTGAAATCCATTTCAAAGACCCAACCCATCAGAAATTCCTCTTGCCAAAGATGTGATCACCTCCCATACCCTGAACTTCAGTTCTGACAGCACCACTGAAGTAAATTTGACATTTCCATAAGCTGGGATGGTAGCAATGTTAGAGGCATTCAGAAGCTTGAGCAACTTGTGAATGAAAAGTGTGTTCTCTTACCTGCAGTGTCAATGCTGCTCTTGCTGGATGCAATTTTCAACATCATCTTCTCACTAAGGTAATAAAAACATCGTAATTTTAACTTACTAACAATAAAACCATAGTGAAGTTTATAATCAGCACATGAAATGGCCTTGTCTAGCACATCTATGCATTTTTTGTTCTTAATTTAAATCACCAGTATCTTGTCAGTTGGTTGCTTGGGGGGGGGTTTGTTTCGTTGTTTCTTTGCTTTTTAAATCAGCTTTTAACACAGGTTAAGCAAGGCATGGAGCATAAGCAGTAGGAAGCACAGAGATGCAGCTCCATTCATTCTTTTTTACCACAAAGAAGAGTAGTGCAGTTAATCTCCATCTAGCAGTGGGCACATTCTTCCTCTCTGCCTAGCATTTACATGGGGGTGTGTGTGATAAAGATACTTTGAGCATTCAGGGTTTGGGTGGTTTTGGTTTTGTTCTGTTTGTTTGCTTGTTTTTCAGTTATTACTACATTCAAATATCACTTGTTGTTGTTGTGGTTGATTGACCACTGAAATCATTACAGAGAAACAGACTGAATGAATTCTGTTTTTACCTAGAAGCCTCTTTGCTATTACTTGTATTTGGCCCTTTAAAAAGCGCAGACTGAACAAGACCAGTTAAACTGGCAATCTGTTTCTCCATGGCTTGTATCCTCTCTCTGTAAGACAAGAGAACCATTTGTTAAAGCCAGATATATTTGCTTGCAGACTCGTTTTTCTAGGTGAAGGATTACCACAGGGGTGGAAAGACACTACAGAGCTTGTGCAACGGCCCAGGGGTGCCAGTTTGCGCTGTACCTTGTCGCGGCAGCTTACCTTGTCTCGCCTGGGACAGCTTGTGCAGGGTAACAGACAATAAAAAAAGACAGCTGCTTGGTTAAAAGAGGAGCAAAACAACCACCCCCCCCAGATAATGAACTTGTATTGATCTCACAAGACCTCCAACAATCAGTTCATGCCCCTTGGCATTAGTGAAGATCACTTTTCTCAGCATTACATATATATTGTTCTTATGTCCACACTGGGGCAATGGTTTTGGCTGTATATAAGGTTTCAGGATTAAAGGTTTTTAACACTTCTTGGTACTATTTTTACTCTCCCCAAACCCAGGATTTTTTGTTGCCTGTGAAGCATTTAATCTGCCCAAGCTGACAACTCCCCAACCCAAATCCTTTGCACCTGACATCACAACTGTCTGCTGTGGAAAGGACAGCAATGTGACAGACAGGCACAGGACACCAAATGCAGCAACGTTAGCATAAAACAGATTTGCTTTCATGCACATATCCTGAGAAATTCCTGAAAAGCAGAAGAAAAGAAATGAAGAAGAGCTGTAATAAGTCTGGTCAGCGTTTTCCAGAGGTACCACAGGCCACTAAACAACCATGATGACTTTTCTGGGTAGAAAGACTAACATTTGTGTGCTTATCTCTTTACATAAATGCATATATTGGTCAGGCACCAAGAGACTTCCTCAGTGAGCCTTTTGCTGACACAGGTGACTACTTTCACATGCCAGTACACCAATGCCACACCACAACACAGGCACACAACAACATGGGACCTCAGACAGGAGCTTCTGAAAATGTCTCCCTGTATGCCAGCAGTTATGTCAGTGGGGAAACACAAAAGCAAATACTAACAGCAGGCTGTGACACTGGAAGATGACTGGGACCCAAACTTCTCAAAAGGCAAGTGACTGAGAGCAGCTGCAGTGACTGATGAAAGAAGATGGGGCAGACAGGCACAGCCCCAGGCTCAGTCTGCTGCAAGAGCCATCCATCACCATTGCTTCATTCCAGGCACATGGAAGCAGCCAAGCTCTAGCCACCCCCGGCTCTAGCTGCTGTTTGCTGACCAAAGCAATACCATCACTAGGCAGGGACCATATAAACTCAAGCACAAGTGTCACCACCAGGGAAAAGCAAGCTGACAGGCCACAAAGCAAGAAACCAGCCCAGCTTACAGCTAGCCAGATTAGCCAGGGTAATGATTTCATTCACTTTCAGGGAATGAAATCGAGCTTTGCTGGGAGAACAGGCAGATAGCACAGCCAGGAGAGTCTCCAGGACACCCAGATGCCTAGGGAACAGGGCAGCACCATGAGCCATGAGATGCTAACAGACAAGGAGGGAAGAAGAGCGCTCAGCCAGTCCCTGGCTGGCAGATGTTGGTCTTACTGCGATTTACTACAGCGCGCACATCTTACTTCTCTGTCTTCCCGTTGAAAGGTATTTTGAAGGGTGAAGAGAAGCCTAGTGAATCTGACCTGATTCATTTCAAACCAAGAAATACAGTTACAGAATTTCCACTCTTACAAGTTTTAACATTAGAAACTGGTTCAGGCTACAGTCATCTTTGGAACAAAAGCAAGGACTGAAAGCCTGGGATAAATATATCCTAACAAACTTTAATGCAGCATTTTTGACACTTAATAATGAAAATACTCTCTTTTTTTTTCCCCTTCCCCCTCCCCCCAGATAATCATCACAAAACCATCTTGGAGCTAAACCCAACTGGAAGTCTATCTGGTCTACCAACTCATAAATATGATGGGTTTTCCATCCCACATTCAATAATCTGGAAACAATTTTCTGCTTCAGAAGAGATTATGGCAACACAAAGCTGATCTTGTCCTTTGCCATGAAATCTAGGAAAATATGCTGTTAAGAGGGAGAGGGATGGTCCAGAGATAGGAGATGATGAAAAACGAATGAAATACTGGAATCAATTGCACAGAGCACATTATTTTGCATATGGTAAAAGCATTAAGAATGTGAAGAATCTCTGTGTGCTCTGGAGTTGCTCTGCTGAAGACAAGGCAGGACTTTGCCTGTAGTCATTCCTGGGTAATGCCCAGACTTCTTATGGCCAGCAGGACCAAACAGTTCAAAACCAGGTGCTGTCTGGGAGGAAGCACCTTTTAGGCATTAAATAAGATGAGCTGAGTTTGGGAGAGCTGGCAGCCTGACCGAAGGCAGTGGGAGGCAGTGTGCAGCAGCAGCAGGGAGCAATGCAGCATGGCTGCCCTGCCAGCCTGGCCATGCCCTGGGCTCATGTAGAAGAGCTTGGTGGTGCTCCCTTGAGGAGCAGTGATAGGCTCTACAGCAGCCCCCTTCTCCTCTGGCTTCCCTGTGAAGGGCTGCAGCAACCTGAGCTCCAAAGGGAGAAAATGAACACTTTCTTGAGCCTGTGCCAGGCAAGGCTCTCTCAGGGGTGGTGGCACAGCCATGGCAGTTGCACATTTTGGTTTTGCAGCATTACACTCTCTACTCCTCCTGTGCTGCCTGCTGTGGAGAGAGGAGGTGAATGGAACAGCCTGCCCCACCATCCCTTCCTGCACCAGGCAGGCCAGTGCCCCAGCAGCATGGGGCAGGTTAGAATCCCCACAGCACGGGGTGGGTTAGGGTCCCCACAGCATGATGCAGATCAGTACTCCTGTGACATGGGGCGGGGCAGGGCTCCTAGGGCAAAGGACAGGCCAGCACTCTGGTGATATGAGTGAGTCAGACTGGCACTCCAGTGACATGGGACAGGTCAGGCTGGGATGCAGAGCTCTAAGAGAGAGGGTGAGGTAGAGCATAATGCAGTGGTGCTTCTTTGCTGGCAGTGGTAGCACAGGAACACTGAACCCCCTCTCTGTTACCAGATTAATTTCCCAGATAAATCTGCATCTCTCCACCACCCAGGAAGAGCAGGGAGGGGCTCTTCTACAGAATTTAGGAAAGAAATGAGTATTTTATCAGCCTGAGCACAGAAAGGCATTGTTTCACATTGTTCTCCCATGAATGCAGGGAGAGTCAGAGGTGGTACCATGGTGGGGAGGAAAGGAGGGGACAAGGTCAGAAGCAACTCCCAGATCTAGCAAGCCTCTTTGCCAGACTTGGCTTTGGCTTGTCACAGACCTTGGCCAGCAGAGCAGGCATGGGCTGCTGGCCAACCCTGTTCTCCTCAGCAGCCTGATCCACAGCCCTGGCCCCAGGAATGTCAGGGCATCAGGGCCCTGCCTTAACATCGCTGTCTCCAAATTCATCAGTAGCACAACAAGCTCTTGCTTCTGTGGGGACTGTGCATTGAGACATCAGATTTCATCACCAGATGTATTCCCGACAGCTTCAGCGAGGTTTCATGTCATTCCCTCTACTGCAATTAACTGCCAGTAATGCCAAGCACGGCCAAACTGGTACCCACTTCTCACAGCGATGCTATTTGAGCATGACTTGCATGTTCCTTCCCTTTCCTGGGGACATCTTCAATATTCACATCACTGGGAGGACACATCACACAGAGAGAGACTAGAAATGGGCTGTGTAACTGTTCATTCATGTTCCTGTCCTACCCTAGGCTGTGCAGTACATCATCCATAACAGACAGACTCACATAACAAGTCTGGCACCATGAACTAATTGGCACGGTATCCTGGAGAAAGCTTTTCAGTGACTTCATATTTTATAGTTAAATCCCAAGTGAAGTCTGTACAGCAATCAAAAAGAGGGTCAGAGACAGGGAAAAATATATTTCTTGCTATATTACACTATGAGAAAAATATTTCATTAGTAAATTTTTTATCTCAGTGGGAAAAGAAAGAAAACTGCAGTAGGTTGACTTTCCCAGTGGCTTCCCTAGAACCAAGGGATGGTAGTACAGACATACTTTACCCCAAAGTCCCCCCCAGAACAGCAGAGTGGATATCCTGCAAGGTAGTGAGCCAGCAGAACCCTTCTATAGTCTCTTCCCAAGGGAAAGGTACACACAGATGAATAGTTCAGATTAAACTCAAACCTTCTACAGCTTGTAGCTAAAGGGAAAATGGGAGCTCTGAAGCACTGCCAGCTGCAATACTATTTGACAACTCTGATCCAAGAGTCTGTATCTCATCTTCCTACAAACAGCTCCTCCAACAGAAGGAAGCCAAAGCACAGTTTACCTTTCCTCCATTCTTTCACTTGCTTTCATCTTCTTCTGCCTGGTTATTCAACATCTTGCCATGGTCTAGTCATGGGGTCTGTGTTGATAGGTTGGACTCGATGATCCTCGAGGTCCTTTCCAACCTAAGTGATACTGTGATACTGTGATCTTTCCCAAAAGAAGGTGCAATTTTGGCCCAGTGGAAAGTGTCTGAGAGGGTAAATCTGCAAAGCCACTTTTCTTACACAATTCTCAGGGCATTGCTGATGGAGCCTCTCACTGCCTGTGGCTTTACAGAGTATCACCATTTTTTCCTGATGCACAGAGAGTCCCTCCATACTTTAACATATCAGACAATCATGGACATGGAGCTGCTGGAGCAGGGCCAGAAGAGGCCATGAAGATGATCAGAGAGCTACAGAACTTCCCCTGTAGGGATAGTCTGTGAGAACTGGGGCTGTTCAGCCTGGAGAAGACTCCGTGGAGACTTTAGAGCAGCCTTCCAGTACCTGAAGGGGCTGCAAGAAAGCTGGGAAGGGACTTTTTATAAGGACCTGCAGAGATAGGATGAGGGGCGATGGCTTTAAACTGGAGAAGGGCACATTTAGGCTGGAGATTAGTGGGAAATTCTTTCCAGTGAGGGTGGTGAGACACTGGAACAGGTTGCCCAGGGAGGTTGTGGATTTCCCCTCCTTGGAAATAGAATAGAATAGAATAGAATAGAATAGAATAGAATAGAATAGAATAGAATAGAATAGAACAGAATAGATCAGACCAGGTTGGAAGAGACCTTTGAGATCATCAAGTCCAACCTATCACCCAACACCATCTAATCAACTAAACCATAGCACAAAGCACCCCATCCAGTCTCTTCCTAAACACGTCCAGTGGTGGTGACTCCATCAAGGTCAGGTTGGATGAGGCCTTGAGCAGCCTGGTCTAGTGGAAGGTGTCCCTGCCCATGGCTGGAGGGGGTGGAACAAGATGATCTTTAAGGTCCCTTGCAACTGAAACCATTCTGTGAATCTAAGAACCAAGTGGTTTTGTGATGGGAACAATATCCAATAACCTACACATGGCCACTACAATTTGGTCCTGCACTGCAGGCCACAAGCTGTGAACATGTTTCCATTGTTTGCCTGGTTCTACTACCATCTTTTCCCACTACCCTGGCATAAAGAGGACAAAAGCTGTGCCCAGACAGAAGAGGACCACAATACACTCCTGAAATGCTTCTACAGAGATATTTTTGCTGTTCTAAGGATCGTGTTTTAGTGAGCAGCAGCTCTCATTGTGTACACATTCAGTGCTAGCAAATAACCCAGAGTTCTGCAACAAAATGTGTGTTTTAAATGCAAAGAATGTAAGTCAAATGGCATTTAACTTAATGCACTTTTGGGTAAACAGCTTCTTTCCCAATTTATCAACACTGGAACATCTGCTTTGCCTGCAGTAACTTCTGGAAGTGTCTACCATAAGCTACATAAATGGGGCATCCAAAAATATGATAGGAAATCACTGTTTAACTGTTAAAACAACCCTTGCTCCCTCACAAGAATTCACTCATTCTCCCTGTAAGCCTCAGATTGAAGAGATGATGACCCCTCAAAGATGAACTGCTGCAACTTGTTGCAACTTCTAATATTTTTGTACATATAGATACTAATATTGCATTTCTTATATGATTTTTTTAAACCTCCATCAATTGGTTTCTTCTTATTGCTGTAAAAGATGGAACTCTTCTGGTAAATGAACTACTGTGAGAGTTTCACAGAGTCATAGACTTGTCAGGGTTGGAGGGGACCTCAAGGATCACCCAGTTCCAACCCCTCTGCCATGGGCAGGGACACCCCACACTAGGTCAGGTTGCTCAGAGCCACATCCAGCCTGGTCTTAAAAACCTCCAGGGATGAGGCTTCCACCACCTGCCTGGCCAACCTGTTCCAGTGTATCACCACCCTCATGGGGAAGAACTTCTTCCTAACATCCAACCTGAATCTACCCACTTCTAGTATTGCTCCATTCCCCCCAGTCCTGTCACTCCCTGACACCCTCAAAAGTCCCTCCCCAGCTTTCTCAGAGCCCCCTTCAGATACTGGAAAGCCACAAATAGGTCTCCTCAGAGCCTTCTCTTCTGCAGACTGAACAGCCCCAGCTCTCTCAGTCTGTCTGAGTCTATTCAATGCTTTGTACCATGAAAAGCTACCTTGCAAATACTCGAGGTAGAAAAGATAGAAGAAAGAAAGGCATAAAGTAATTAACCCCCCCTCAACCCTGGCTTAAATAACAGGCTTGGGGGAACTGCCTTCTGCAAAGCAAAACTAAAATGGAAAACTCCAGGAAGAGATGGAAATACTGGGTTTGGTCTTTTGTAGACCCACATCTGCTGTGGTTGACATTCCAGAGGTAATGGACTCATTTACTTCAACAAAACCAGGACAGGGTCAGTGAGAAGTGTGACCTGCTGCAGATACCCAAGATACTCTGCTAAAGCACACACATATCCTACTTCAGCCCCAGCTGGCAAAAATGGAGGATTAACAGGAGGAAAGAGAGTCAGTTTAACTTCTGACACCGTTACTATCCACTGATCTAGTTGAGGATGCCCCTGCTGACTGCAGAGGGGGGTGGACTAGATGATCTTCGGAGGTCCCTTCCAAACCAGACCATTCTATGACGCTGTGATTTTAATCTTTCCTCAGACTGAAACTACGGGTTGTCCTGAGGTTAGATAGTGCTGCTGCAAGGTAATTTCCATGAAGAGACGGCAGAAAGAGATGTTTTTCTTGTTGTCAGCTCACTGCAGTAGGAACTGAAGAAACAGTATTTCTGAGCGGATGGGTTTCAGGCTTGCAGTTTCCTCAACCCACTCCTGAACGGGTCAGGATGGGGAGTCTCTCTTGTCACAGTGCCCAAATGCAAAAGACCTCCCTCCTCAGTATCCCCACAGACAACAGCATCTGTCCTTTAACTCCACACCTGACACCATCTGCCTGCAGCCTGACTGAACACCCCCCATCGTTCACTGTTTGTGGCCTGCTTTTTAGGCTCTTTACACAGTCATCAGCAAATGGATGGTGTGCAGGACAGAGCAGCATGCACCTCTTACTGTGCCTGGGAGGGGATGATGAATTCAGGCCTCCCTCTCCAGTCCCAAAATATCCTTACTCGCAGAGGTGAGCCCAGCTGTGCTGCTTCTGAGTGTAAACTGTAAATGCTACACAGCAAGTGCAGGGTAACTTTCTACCATTACATGTGTCACCCTTCAGGTGTTCTTAACACCCTTGTAACAACTCAGCTCCTGCTGAAGCAGGGTTAGAGCACTCCAGTGCTTTAGTGTTCCTTGTTTAGATTGGTACAAGCCTCAACAACGTTTGCTTTGCAAGTTTAGGGAATGATCACAAAGCTAAACCAAGGCTTAGAGGATTTCATGTCTGCAGAACTCAAACCCAGTTCTTAAGATTGCACTGCTTAGAAAACACAGCAATTTGCACGAATTGTTGCTGGCATTTACAGCTGGGTTTTAAAGAGTCACATTTTCTCAAGGTTAAACCCCCCCCACATCCCATAAAGGCAGCTTTCAGAATAGGGTTTTTTTCCCAGTGCCATGTGGCTAATACACTCCATGCTGAATTTTAAGGTCATGGATTTATTTGGAAGTGTAATTATGCAAATGCAATTTTCAGCACTGTAGATGTATTCTGAGATCAGGACTAAAACTCCTGGTGCAAAGCTCCCCTTAGGAGCTGCAGAACTCTCTGTACCATTGCTCTTTATGTAATCAAAGATACACAACCTTGTGTATATCTGTGTAGCTGAGTGAACAGATGAGATGCCCAGAGGGGAGAAAGTTGCACAGACTGGAAAGTTATTGGTGTCCTTCCTTATAGTCAGCTCCCTAACATGAACCTTGTACAATGTTGATCTGGAAGCTCTTGGATTAGAATTACTACATAAAGTACCAAACTGGGAGCTTGAAATAACATTTCAGGAGCCTGCATCTTTCTCTTGGAAATAAACAGGTACAAATCAGGTTTCACCGACCCTGGATGTGGCAGTTGGTGCCATGGTTTAGTCATGAGGTCTGTGGTGACAGGTTGGACTTGATGATCTTTGAGGTCTCTTCCAACCTTGGTGATTCTGTGAGATTCTGTAATATGCCCTGAGTCATACCCTTGTGTTAAGAGAACTACCAAGCCATAAACCTGTTACTGTGGACAGCTGATTTTCTTCCATCCTCCATTTTTCTCCCATCATTGGACCTCACAACACAAGCATGGTCAGAGGCAAATAATTGTTGAGCAAGTTGCTCAGGTGGAAGGGAGGTTTGGGGCTGTGCAAAGCTCGCTATCTCCCCAGTGGTTAAGGCAGTCAGCAGTTACCTTTGGCCTCTGTGAGCTCAGCATTTTGCAGCTATTCATCTTCACTTGCCTAAAGAGCCCTATAAAAGTTAGCAGCACAAACAACACACTAGAGATTAGTGCAGCTCTTACAAACACACAGCAGCCGACTGGCAGCCCAAAGATTTTTCTCTCCTAGGGCAGGGTCTATAGCAGGAGAAGCCTTCACAGACCTTTGCATAAATCTGGTCCTTAAAGAGACAGGAGAGATGATTGTCATCATTGTCAGCGCACAGCAGCTAACAGTCAGGTCACCAACTGTTTGTGACACCGGAAAAATCATTGGGCACAGCATTTGCGTTTCAATTTCTTGCCTGGGACAGGCTTGCTCTTCTCAGCAATTTCCCCTTGAGGAACATTATTATAAACAACTGTCCTATTTTTATGCAAATTCATGTTTTACAGGAGATAAGACAGCAGTGATAAATTCTGCCCATTTCCTAACACTAGATGAGAAAAAAAAACCCCCACAACCCTCTACTCCATAAAGAACCAGAATTGTAATATCACTGTGTCATTCTTAACAGGGGTGAAATATATTCCCTTATTAGCAGGAACAGAACATCATTTGTCCTTGTAACGGGATCTGGTTGTCTGGAAAGAAAAAATCCTAGTTCATCATTTCATGTTATTATGTGGGTTGGTTGCTTGCTTGGTTTGTTTGTTTCCCAACGACTGAAATTTACACAAATGGAAGTAACCAGGGATTCATCATGGGTTGACAATACCTTCAGATGAATAAGGGGTGGTGTTGCACCTCCTCTGAGTTACTAACTGCCTCAGACAGAGGGCTAGTGAATGCTGCAGCCCAGCACAGCAGCCTCCTACACCTTACATTGTCCCCTGGGTGTGAAATGGCACAAGATGTGCAGATTAGGAAGGCTTTGCTCATTTACATAAATTAAAACCACCCACCCCCAGCTCTGCCTTACCTTGTCTCCTTGTCCTTGGGCATCACAGGTGACCCATAGCCAAAGGCCTGCTTGTCGACCGGAGATGGCACTGCCTCAGCCATGCCCGAGAGGCCGAGGGCGCTCCGTGCTTTGGCATCCACAAAGACAGGCTGGCCTGGCTCCTTTTTGAAGGACTGGCGGCTGGGAGAAGCCCTGTCAGGCTGGAGGGTGTGTGGGGGGATGTGAGCACTATGGTGAGGATGAATCTCCATCATTCTCATGTCAGCCAGCCTGTGGGGCGAGGCGGGAGGCGTTTTGGAGCCCAGAGTGGGCAAGTGGCTCTCCGGGTACTTCCGAGACTTCTGTCTGTACAAGGACTGCTCCAGCATCTCGGGCTGCATGGAGGGGCTGCAGTAGGCGCTCGAGGACCTGACGGCACCGCGGTGGTAGGCTACAATGTGGTCGGGGACATCGAGGGGGTGTCCGGAGTGGGAAGCGGCCACGCTCATCCTCCCCTCGTGGTACAAGTAGGGGTCACCGTACAGACCTTCGTTTCGGATCAGGGTGAGGGTCTTGCTGCCCATGTCCTCGTCCGGCTTCACGTCTCGCCTCTCCAGGATGGCGCTGGGGCTGGGCGAGATGGAGCGCGAGGCCGGCACGCCGGACAGCCGGTCCCTGGGGATGGTGGCGTTGCCTGGCACGCCCACGGGCCGGCCGCCACCGTAGGGAATCCTGGACGGAGAGGGAGGCATGGAGTGGGGCACCGGGGTGGAGGGTGGCGAGCTGGGCATCGCGTGAGGAGGGTGCGTGGCGGATCCGGGGCGGGCGGCGCTTGGGCCATCGCGACCTGCATAAGCAATTTCCCTCTGCATCTGGAAAGGAAAGGAGAAATGAGTGAGATATGAAAAAGCTACTGAACAGGATTTGGGCTGTGGCAACCTGGCCAGCTACAGAGGAAAAAGGAAAGAAAACCCAACCCTTGAGAGAAAACCATTTGTCTGCGTAAATAAAAACACTTTGGACTTGGGTGCCTAAAGAAAATAACCACCACAAAGAGCAATTAAATGGGCTCCAAGTGAGAGGAAGAGGAGCTTTAAAAAGCTTTTGCTTCTGCAAATACCATCTTACCCTGATCTGATATTCACAGCCCCCAAAGCTGAAATCAGGGCGGCAGGTGTTCCAAGTACAGGTAGCCAGTGACAGACTTAAACACTTTATTGATCAGATACAGACTAGAGTTCACTGGTTCCAAGCCAGGAAGAAAATGCTGATGCTCTGGCACTGCAAACAGACCTGAAGTCCTTAGACAAGAAAAATACACACTGCAATTAATTGGCCACTTGCTTCAGTGCAGGATTTAGCCTTTTGCTGATAACCTGATGTGGTCTGCATTCCACAAAGGATACACAAAACAGGAGAACATCACATACAGATATTTATTGCCTGTGACACAGTTACACTGATGGAACAGTCTGATCCTGTAACACATGTGCCCTGGGTTTGCCTCACCAAAGGTAAGAGTGCTTCAGCTGGCTTGTGGAGCATACACTTGGAAAGTCACTGGGCAATTTATCACAGTTCTGTAAGTAGCAGCAACTACCAGCAGTAAGGAATGAGCAAGCAGCCAAAGGAAAGGAAAAACTTCCACATTAATGCGTGGTGGTTTAGAAAGAGCTACAACAGCTACATCTGTTTCTGAGACTGCAGCACCTCACTTTGCCCAGCAATGACCTCTCTAGATGGCTGAACACTGCCAGTGACAGACAGAGGAGAAATTCTCCCTCTAGCAAGCATCATTGGCCTGTTCTGGTGCTGTTATGGCAAGGCAGACAAACAGGAAGATGAAAAAGTCAACTGGGTTCCACCAACATGAGAAAAAGCCCTACAGCTTATAAAAGCTGTGCTGGCAATTTCACCTTCCCTCTCCATCTTCCAAGGGACTGCAGAAAACTGAGCATCACAACGTTCCCAAAGTGACAGGGCACAAGCACGTGTGCACTGGAAGCAGCTGAGCTGAAATCCTCACCATGTTTTCTCCCCTCTCATTCCTTGCTTTGACAGCATGATTGGAATCATTGTGGATACAGTGATCCATGGCTGATGAAACAAGAAATCATATTCTGTCCCTGCCCCATCACAGGATTTTCCACTGGTAAGGGAGTAGCAGTGGCTGCACATACAAACAATGGCTGTTCTCATCAGGGCAGGCTCTGCACTTGGGAATTACAAATGACGTTCCCCAGGTCCAGAGATCAAAAATCTGGAGTATCAGATATCAGAGAGAAGAAAGGAGATAACCTGAGCATGGCAGCAGCAGCAATAAATAAGTGTAACAGAACAAAGGAGCATGCAGGGATGGGCCATAAATGAGACAGAGCAAAGTCACCAAGCCAAAGGGTAATGTGGGAGCTTTTTAATTTGCACAGAGAATCACTGTAGCCTGGGATTCAAAGTAAAATATAACCAAACACTATTCATAAAATGATCAGTGGGCATTCAACACAGTTTTCTATAGGCCTGAAGAAACACTGCACCATAGTGAGTTGTATTGTACATTCAGACTCTGGACCTGGGCCAGCAGAACTAAAAGACTCCTACTGACTTGAGCAGCCTTGGGATCATGCCTCCAGGGACAGGCAGCCCCAGATGTTTTGCACTAAGAGAATCAATTGCAGAAAGAATATTCTCCTAGGTTTCTACTGTGCAAGCTACACCATGCCCTGTTTAGTTGCTTCAGTTAAACTTGCAACAGATGCAATGGTATCTGGCACAAATCTAGCTCTGGGTTGCAGCAAGAGGAAAATTCCAACCATTACCTTACAGTGAGGATGAAATTTCCATGGGAAGCTTTGAAAGTAACAGGTTTAATTTCCACTACCTTCTGGAATTCATATTGCTCATTCATTTCTCACAAGCCCAAGAAATCTCTCAAAGAAGCATTCCTATTTTCCACCCTAATCCATTCCCATACTTGAAGATGGAACTGAGGAGCTCAAATACGAGGCTGAGCTACTGCTTAAAGCCCTGTGTCTGAGCACTGACGTTTGTAACGCCACTTCCTTTTGCTTTAAAACACCGCTTGGTGTACACAGACTGAGTCAAGACCCCACTGGGCTGGGCAGGGCACAAATGCCTGGGCAGTCAACCCCTTCCTGAAAAGTTCACTTTCTATTTTAAGCCATGACTCAGCCTTTGGGTGGAGTGTGCAGGAGGGGAGCACAGAGACACCGAGTCCATAGTGCCCGGGGCAAGTGCGCTGGGGCACATGTTTTGGGCAGGGACATGTGCTGGGGACCGGGACCCTGGAAGCCTTACTGGCTGGATTACAGTGTCTTCTGCCACCTGGTTGATAGTTTGTCATTCCACTCACTCATGTCTCTTCTTCAGGCTCTCCAGATTCTTTGTTAATGGCAACTTTAAAAATGTGAAGGATGCTCTCTTCTTGCTTCTCGTCTACACATCTTTTGTGTGCTGCTCAAGGCACACTAGTCTCTCTCACGTACACTTCACTTTCTGTGCTGCTTTTCTTCTCTCCTCCACCACAATACTCCCGTATTTCTCAAAGAAAACACACACTTGGATATGCAGGCTGAGCCACATCTTCTTGGACTTCAACTGCATGACTTCTGGAGAAGATTGAGAGGGGATTTAGTAAATGTTTATAAATACCTGAGGGCTGGGGATCAAGAGGGAGGGGACAGGCTCTGCTCAGTTGCACCCTGAGATAGGACAAGGGGCAATGGATATGAACTACAGCACAGGAGGTTCCGCCTCAACATGAGGAGGAACTTCTTCACTGTGAGGCTCACAGAGCACTGGAACAGGCTGCTCAGAGAGGTTAGGGAGTCTCCTTCTCTGGAGACTTTCAAGACCCATCTGGATGCATTCCTGTGTGACCTGTGCTAGATTCTATGGTCCTATTCTGGCAGGGGGGTTGGACTCAATGATCTTCAGAGGTCCCCTCCAGCCCCTAACATCCTGTGATCCTGTGACTCAGGGTCAGAGAAAGAGGCTATTAGGCATATCTGAGGCTCTAAATAGTAGGTGTTGTCATAGCCAATTGCTTTGAGGGCAACAGGAAGACTTTCCAGTGCAAGCACAGGATCATGTGCAGCCCTGTAATACATTTGCCTGAGGGTGTGGTTTTCTTCAGCACATAGCTCTTCCTTGTTCTTCCTGCCTGTAGACTTTGCATTCTTGAAAGAGCAACTTGCTTTGTCAATCCTTAGGTTGAAATATGGCAAATGGCTAGCAACAATTTCTACATCTGTGGGGAAAAGCATCACTAAGAATCTTTCACCTTCTGTAGTAAAGAAAGATCAGACCACATTCAAACATCTCTCTAGTGGAGGTCTTCAGTTAGTCTAACAGCACTTGAGTCTGTAAGATGAAGATTTGGATTTTGTTTTCTACAGTAGAGCAATAGAGACACAGCAGAGTGCTGCTATATACCCAAGGGTGGACACAACAGAAAACCACTTGTGTGCATTACAATAAAACCAGTTGGCATACTCAGCAACTCACTGTGTTTTGAACACAGCAAGCTAGCAAACCAGCCATCCATCCACCCACCCAAATGGGTGACCTTATAAAGAGGTCATCTTCTCAAGAGTCTCGCTCCTGGTAGCTCACATGCAGGGCAGGCAGACCCAGCATCTCTGCATACAGCAGATCACAAAGTCCTGGCCTCTCCATTAGCCCCCTGCAAGGAGGACAGAGCCTGGCGTGATAAGCCTTACATGCTACAAACCTTACAGGCAGCAAAGCCCAGCAGCTGGTGAATCCTGCACTGCAGTCTGACTTGGTGTCCATCAGCACCAACTCAACACTACACTGATCTCTAGTCTAAATTTGTTAGAGCTGGCCAGTCTCATAGGTCACTCTGGTGATCTGTCCCAACATGGACATCTCACAGGGAAGAAGCTGTCCTTGTTTCTGTCTCTCCAGCTGCCTCAGCACATCACCCCCACACAGGCAGCAGGCAGGGTGTGTGGAGCCGTGCCTGCACGCACAATGGGCAAGGCCAGCCAGCGCTCAGCACTACACCTGCTGCTGATTCACCAGCACCACACCAACCCTTCACCTCGTCACACCATTATCTGCCAACATCTCATAGCAAAACTTGGGCAGAGAGAAAAATAGGCCAGGCTTTCTGACCCAGCAGCCCTTCCCATTGCTCTCCCAGGCCTCACCTTCGTCAACAGAGATCACCGCAACTGACTTCGCCCCAAGGGCTTAGGCCTGCCAAAATACCTACATGGAACATATGCCCTAGATGGAGCTTATCTATGCACCCTCCTGGAGACACCCTGGAGTTCCCAGCAGACTCCATTAATCACCTCTCAGGCATGTGAAGCTGTTGCTTTTCTTACTCTGCCGTTGACACCCTGCCTTTGCCTGAGGAAACTGCAGCGATGCTCCTCAGGCTGGCTCACCCAACACTAGACAGAGGAAACAGAGGATGCCTGCAAAGAATTTTATTGAGAGTTTGGATGAAAAAGCTGCAGAAATGTTAAATATTGATACAACACTGACACATTCATAGAATCATAGAATTGTCAGGGTTGGAAGGGACCTCAAGGATCATCTAGTTCCAACCCCCTGCCATGGGCAGGGACACCTCACACTAGGTCAGGCTGCTCAGCACCACATCCAGCCTGGTCTTAAAAACCTCCAGGGATGAGGCTTCCACCACCTCCCTGGGCAACCTGTGCCAGTGCCTCACCACCCTCATGGGGAAGATCTTCTTCCTAACATCCAATCTGAATCTACCCATTTCTAGTTTTGTTCCATTCCCCCTAGTCCTATCACTCCCTGACATCCTAAAAAGTCCCACCCCAGCTTTCTTGTAGCCCCTTCAGATACTGGAAGGCCACAATTAGGTCTCCTTGGAGCTTTCTCGTCTCCAGACTGAACAGCCCCAACTCTCTCAGTCTGTCCTCATAGGAGAGGTGCTTCAGCCCTCTGATCATCCTCGTGGCCCTTCTCTGGACACATTCTGATCCTTCCTGTAATAGAGGCTCCAGAACTGGATGCAGTACTCCAGATGGGGTCTCACCAGAGTGTGAGTGGAGGGGGAGAATCATCTGGCTCTAGAGACCTCTAATGGAAATCGCTCACCAGAAGAAAACCCTCTAAGAAGTGAGGAAACCCTTCTGCTTTTCTAATCAGGAAAGACTTAATTAAAGAAACCCAAACCCAACAACCCATGAGCTTGTGCTTTCCTCACAAAGCCCACAGTGACAGCTTTATTGTGCTATTTGCCCAAATGCCTCAGTTTAATCAGTAGTTGCGCTGTATGATACCATTTCTGTTGTGACTCATCTCTTGTTTAGGTTGCATTTAGACAGCCGAAAGCACAACCCCATAATGCATGGGTTTAATATTTTTCCAATCAGGTCATTTACAATAAAGAAAGAGTGCTTTCAAAAATTCCCAAATTGGTAAAGAGTTTGAAAACTACAATTTTAAAAGTATCTGTGCCACCACTACCTGTCTGAAGCCAAATCATTACGCTATTAGGCAGCACTGAGAGCTTGTCATGCTTGTCTGTTCTTGTCGTCTCATAGTATGCCCTTTAATTCCTACACATTTCCCCATTTTATTGGGTCACAGAATCATAGAATCACCAAGGTTGGAAGAGACCTCAAAGATCATCAAGTCCAACCTGTCACCACAGACCTCCTGACTAAACCATAGCACCAAGCACGATGTCCAATCCCCTCTTGAACACCTCCAGGGACGGTGACTCCACCACCTCCCTGGGCAGCACATTCCAATGGCTAACAACTCTCTCCATGAAGAACTTTCTCCTCACCTTGAGTCTGAACTTCCCCTGGTGCAGCTTGAGACTGTGTCCTCTTGTTCTGGTGCTGGTTGCTTGAGAGAAGAGACCAACCCCCTCCTGCCTACAGCCTCTGTTCAGGTAGTTGTAGGTAGCAATGAGGTCTCCCCTGAGCCTCCTCTTCTCCAGGCTAGACAACCCCAGCTCCCTCAGCCTCTCCTCACAGGGCTGTGCTCAAGGCCTCTCCCCAGCCTTGTTGCCCTTCTCTGGACACGTTAAAGTCTCTCAATGTTCTTCTTAAACTGAGGGGCCCAGAACTGGACACAGGACTCAAGGTGTGGCCTAACCAGTGCAGAGTACAGGGGCAGAATGACTTGCCTGCTCCTGCTGGCCACACTATTCTTGGTAATTACAGAAAAAACACCAATCCAAACAACAAGCTGGCTGCAGCTGCCCGATGCCACATTTGTTAGCTGAATTAGCATCATTTTTAGCCTTTTCTCATCAGGAACTTTCCAGTGATAAATCTTTTCAGCAGGCAATGCTAATCCAAAAGAGCTGAAACATTTGGTAGAAACATCAGGAAAGACAGAAGTTGGCAAAAAAAAAAAAACCCCAAACCAACAAACCAGAAGATTTCAGTCAAACATTGTCAGTGTTTCTTATCAGACAGGTGCTCTAGAGTTTTAGCTTTTCAGATTCATACAGCTGGGGTAACTTGCTCAGAGCCTGTGCTGGGGCAGGCACTTGGTATATTTGGGGTGATCTCCTAGACCGAGTAGTAAGACATGCCAAGGGTTTCAACGTCCATCAGTCCTCAGCAATACTTCCAGCTTAGAAGTTTATCTGGCAATTTTTGCCCCCTGATGCCCAAAAGGGAGAGTTCAGACCATGAAACAGCTGATCTAGGCTAAGCCAGAGAGCTTGTCTCAACACAGTCTGGCCCCAGAGCAGAAGGCTCTAGGAACTGCCAGGGCTCACAATTGTTTTTCATTATGGGAACCACATGCTGGTAAAATAAAACTGATTTCAAATGTTCAAACTTCCCATGAATGGGGAATTCCAAGACTCAGATAGCTGCTCTTAACATGTCCCACAGATTTCCATTGTTGGTTTTTTTCCCCTGGATAATTTTCCAGACCAAGAGTTGCAGAATCCCCAAGACATCTCAGTACTTATTATAATTAGTTTCCCATTCTTAGCACGTGTCTAGGTTTCACTTCTTTAGCTCCTTTTGCACAGTTTTAGTATATGCTCAGCTGTGAAATTGCTGCATTACAGTGAGAGAAGGGTTGAGCTAAATACTCATAACATCTAGGAAGCTGTAGTTTTCTGGTTCCAGTGACTGACTACACCAGAACAGAATATTTAATTGGACATATATGGATATGGCAAGAGAATCATTGGCTTTTTCTCCTTCTGTTCATACTCTTAATTCTGCTTCTTCTTTTCTGTTTCTTAGGATGAGCTTGTGATGTTCCTTATCCACTTACTGCCACTCTGGGCAACCTGATCTAGTTGAGGATGTCCCTGCTTACTGCAGAGGGGGTTGGACTAGATGACCTTTGGCGGTCCCTTCCAGACCATTCTATGAGTCTATTTTAAGTCATGGTGTATCCACCCAGTCCTTCAGTTTCTATGGTCACAGACTTCTTTTCTTTTTCTTTTTTTTTTTTTGTCAGGCTTGGCTGGCTAGAATCTGCTAGGAACAACACAGGAGAACAAGATGCTGCTGCTCACTGTCAAGGGACGTAGAGTTTAGAGCACATCGACCTCACCCTCTAGGAAGCAGGCATCCTGAGTGAACCTTCATCAGGTGTCATCACCATAGCACTGTGTATCAGTACTACAATGAGTCTCCACACCTTTCTGCCAGTTGTGCAGGGGTACACAGAGGTTCTGGCACAAGCACTAGAGCAGAACTTTTAGGATGATAGAATAGAATAGAATAGACCAGATCAGGTTGGAAGAGACCTTCAAGATCATCACATCCAACCTATCATCCAACACCACCTAATCAACTAAACCATGCAACCAAGCACCCCATCAAGTCTCCTCCTGAACACCTCCAACAATGGTGATGCCACCACTTCCCCAGGCAGCCCATTCAATGGGCAATCACTCTCTCTGTGAAGAACTTCTTCCTAACCTCCAGCCTAAACCTCCCCTGGTGCAGCTTGAGACTGTTTCCTCTTGTTCTGGTGCTGGTTGCCTGGGAGAAGAGACCAACCCCCACCTGTCTACAACCTCCCTTCAGGTAGTTGTAGACAGCAATAAGGTCTCCTTTGAGCCTCCTCTTCTTCAGGCTAAGCAACCCCAGCTCCCTCAGTCTCTCCTCATAGGGCTTGTGTTCCAAACCCCTCACCAACTTTGTTGCCCTTCTCGGGACTCGTTCCAGCAAGTCAACCTCCTTCCTAAACTGAGGGGCCCAGAACTGGACACAGGACTCAAGGTGTGGCCTAACCAGTATCACTTCCCTTTCCACGCCAGAGAGCATTGAACACATTCTTAACATTATTGTCCCCTATACCTATTTCCTACCTCTATCTTTCACATACACTTGTGCACAAACCCAGGCCCTACAGCAATGCAAATGTTATACCTCAAGGTATTTTACATGTCTCAATATGTCCTTTTAAATCCCTGGCTACATACAAACTTAATAAAACCCTTATCCCAAAGCTCCCCTGGGGAAAACAAAGAATATCTAGTTCACTTCTTGCTGAATGTAAACCAGATCCATAAAATTCCATGCTGGCCACAAAACAAATGTAATGGCAATATCAGAAATAACCTTTGATTGCTTCACCTTGCCTTTAAGTCAATGAGCAGGCTGAGGATGGGTCATGCAAACAGGCAGAGGGAAGAGCTTCAGAACAAATCCTACACAATCTGCTCTTTCAGGCATGCTTTCTTCAGCTACCCTGATGCTACCAAGAGCATTTGTCTCTACAATGAACAGCAGCAGCACTCTCACTACACTCTTAGACAACATCGTGACCTACGGACAAACAAAACAACCTTTGATAAGACTTTTGCTCTGAAATGATTAAATCCACTTACTGTTGCTCAAGGAAATCACTTGAATGGCTGCTGCAGTGAGGTGAACATTGGGTTCCACTTCTTCTAATAAAACACTTTCTTCTTTTCAGTCTTGCATGTAAATCCTCAGCCTACGGGGTAATATTGTGTACATCCATGTCCTCTGGGAAAAGGTTCTGAAGCAGTAAAGATATTCCTTGTTCCTTCTGCTCAGAACAGGGGCAGGCCATCTTGCTTTCCCTGATCATCTAAAGCAATGCTGCTTCAATAGACTGAAGTACTTTTCCACATGACAGGCCTGCAATTTCTCCTCCCCTTCGAAATTAGTCACTAAATAACCTCCTTGGCATGTCACCCAGTCACTAACTGTGCAACACTATGTGATTCAATCGCTCAACCACTTTTTAATGTGTGCCTATAAGGTCTATAGAAAGAGACTAACGTGGAATGAAGCACAGGAGGGACTCACAAAGGGGAAAGCCATAAATAAAATAGTGAGTAACCTTCATTTAGGCAAAAGGGTGCATTTCAAAGGCAGCAACACGAAGCACATACATATTCATTCCCCAACAGGTGAAGACCGACAATTAGCGAGCGAACCCAGTACATACAGCCCTGCAAAAACCCCACAGCAGTGCTAAACCTGAGAAGCTTTTCACATGCTCAGCCTGGTAGTGACATTTGTTAGAAGGAAGCAGAAGCCCCTCCCGTGGAGGAGGCTGACTATTCATTAACCAGGCACCTGTGCTGCTTGGCTAACCTGAACTTCAGGGCCCCTGTAAATCAATCTTGTCGTTATCAATCTGCCCATTATGGTTGGTTGTTGGCTGGTTTGCTTTAAAAAGGAGGCAAAAGCAAAAGGAAGGAAGAGAGAACAAAAGAGATGCTTCCCTAGCTCCCAACCCCTCATCCAAAAGATCACAGGATCCAGAAAAAGTCTTCTTAAAAATACAGCATTCACAGTCTAAAGCAGATGGCACTTAAACACCACAGGGCAAAATCTCAGCTCACAAGCCCTTCCCAGACCTGCAATTATCTTCTCAGATGGGGTGGGGGTGGAGTTTTTGCTGCTGGTTGGGTTTTTTTTTCTTTCCCTCCCCACCCCCCAAGTGAAAATCTGCCTAGATCATCCTGAGTGGCAGTCAGAGGAATCAAACCACAATTTAAGCACATGGCCATGAGCTAATACCACTGTAACAAGCCAGTTAGAATGGGACCTTGCTGGAATAACACTTCTGCGTCGCAGTACTGCTCTTCATCTCTCAGCCACTGGTGAGGGAGGCATCATTCATTTCCACCACAGGAGGCAAACTGACACAAAGCATTTAACAGGACAAAGATCTGATCAGATATGATAGAACTAAAAATCCAGGTGTCCCACCCCTTGCTACACCCAGCCCAGCAGCTGATGAGTCCTTCAGCTTTGTAGAGGGCTGCTGTGTATTCTGACTCCTGGGGTTGCTTAGCCTGGAGAAGAGGAGGCTCAGAGGAGACCTTCTTGCTGTCTACAGCTACCTGAAGGGAGGTTGTAGCCAGGTGGGGGCTGGTCTCTTCTCCCAGGCAACCAGCACCAGAACAAGAGGACACAGTCTCAAGCTGCACCAGGGGAGGTTTAGGCTGGAAGTTAGGAAGAAGTTCTTCACAGAAAGAGAGATTGGCCATTGGAATGGGCTGCCTGGGGAGGTGCTGGAGTCACATCACTGGAGGTGTTTAGGAAGAGACTGGATAGGGTCCTTGGTGCCATGATTTAGTTGATTAGATGGTGTTGGGTGATAGGTTGGACTTGATGATCTCAAAGTTCTTTTCCAACCTGGTTAATTCTATTCTATTCTATTCTATTCTATTCTATTCTATTCTATTCTATTCTATTCTATTCTATTCTACTCCAGGCTGTAAATTCCTGTGGCATTATTGGTCTTGACCAGAACTTCCCCAAATTCCTGTGTAGTCTAATGCAAACAGTCTTTTCAGAAATGGAAGAGTTATTTCTTTAGTTTGGCATGTCTATAGTTTCCAGCTTCTCTGTAAATTATTGTACAATATTTTTCATTAGATGCTTGCACTAGAACCAGCATAAGGCATTGCTCTGGTGCAGAAACAACACTAAATCAATTTTTTTCTGTATTTCAAATTGAATCAGTCAAGGCTTGTTCCTTGCAGTGTAGGAGTAAAGCAGCACTTACCATTGTAGCATCTGGTTTGTATTTGGCAGGTTTAACTAACCAGCCAAGCATCCCCTTTTAATGAATGGATGCTTATACTTGACCTAGTTGAAAAGCTCCTTTGGTCTGCTGACCAACCAGACTCAAAACCACCCAGAGCAAAAAAAGTAAGCACATACCCTAGCACACTTGGGTTCCACCACACATGCTTTCCAACAGCTGCAGGGTACTCCCTTCCACCTATGTTCTTCCTTACAGGCTAACAGACCAGCCATGAGACATCCATTATTATGCTAACAGACAGGATTAAAAAGACCTTCCAAGGAGAGTCTGAGGGAGCTGGGGCTCTATAGCTTGAAGAGGAGACTGAGGAGTGACCTCATTCATGTTTATAAAGATATGCAGGGTGAGTGCCCAGAGGATGGAGCCAGGCTCTGCTGGGTGATGCTCAATGCCAGCACAAGGGGCAGTGGTGGAATATGAGGCATAGGAAGTTCCATGGAAACGTGAGGAAAAATTTTTTTCCCTGTGAGGGTGACAGAGCCCTGGAACAGGCTGCCCAGGGGGGTTGTGGGGTCTCCCTCTCTGGAGGTATTAAAAACCTGGATGTGTTCCTGTGTGATCTGCTCTAGGTGATCCTTCTCTGGCAGGGGGTTGGACTGGATGAGCTTTTGAGGTCCCTTCCAGCCCCTAACACTCTGTGATTCTGTGATTTCACTGCAGGGAACTGCAAGCTGGTAGGATGCACATTTCCTATAACTGGACTTCAGCATGATAAAGTACATCCCAGAACATCAGACGTATTCTAAGTAGTTCTCCACACATCTGGCACTATATGCAAGCCTCCAAGTACGTCTGATGCACACAAGAAGTTTTTCCATGAGAGGAATGAATCTTCTTTTCAATTTGAAACCCATCAGGCACACCACCACGAACCCTGCACACATATATCATTACTAAGGCTGTAATTTAATGTGTAGGTTCTAACAATGCATACAAACCATTTGAGCATCACTTTCCATTTAAATTACTTTATCAGAGCCCTCAAGCCTTGCCTAACTTGCCATGTATCATCCTGTGGGCAATTACTTGCTATATATTTCTTTGGAAGTACTGTCAGGAACAAGAGTTCACTCTCAGTTTAACCCCCTGGGTATAAACAAGGGGCATGCCCCTAAGAGACCCAACATCCTACACTTCACTGAGATCAAGCCTGCAAGCTGAGGTTAACTTATGACCTCCAAATCAGTGCTAGTGTCTATATCAGTGATAGGCCCACTGATAAATCTCCAGCCATCCTACTTTCTTCTTTGTTATTTACAGTCTTGGGCTGTCAGACCTTCCCATCAATTTGCCCATCACATTAATTCATTTTCTGTTGGCTTCCCTAATTGCTAAGCAGAGGACCCTCTTAGGGCACAACATCAGTAAAACACACATTCAGAGAGCTAGAGAATAGTTGGATGTCTACACATGTGGCACTTATTGCTTGACTGCTGATCAAAGTCCTTGCTGTTCCTGATAGCAGCTCTTTTGGTTCCTATTCCCTCAATATTTTCATGGATGGGAAAAATTAAGCAGCTAATGCCCTGTACTGCTGTAAGCATCCATCTCCTTGACAGAAAATAGGGAAGCACTTACAGGGCTGGATTGTTTGGCACTAACTCAGGACTTGGGTTCATTCTCAGCTTGTGATGGACTCAATGGGCTTTTGCTTAAATGCAACAAGTTTGTTCAGTCTAGAGAGCCCAAATGGGGAGGAGAGACTGGTAATGATGGCTTTTACAGCTGTACTACTAAAGAAGCATTTTCTCCTGCTTTTTGGTGGCTGAGTTCTGGGCTTTTTTAGGAGTGGGGTTTCTGTCAAGGAAGGTCCCATGCCACCTCACCAGTCCTATAGCCCACCCATCTTTTAATTTTGAAACCCAGTGCTGTAGGAGGATAAAAGCCTGTGTGTGGAGTGGCCTGCAAGGTCTCCTAAATCTGCAGCCCCTGATACACAAGACTCTTGAAGGAAGCCGGAGAACCACCATCAGTGTCTTTCTTCCCTCTGCTTTGATAGGCATCATGACAGAAACCTCAATGTGGTAGTCCACTTTCTGCAATGGAAGGAGAGTTTAGCTCCTAGTTTTGTTTCCAAGCATTCAGCAGAGGATGAAAGAAGTGGTTGCATTCAGTCCTGACCTCAGTCTCAGCTGCTTCCCCATGGCAAAAATGGGGGAGCGGAACACGGACCCTTCACCTCCTGTTCTTCAAAAAGGGACTGAGGTGACACACACCCCAGCACCCAGCCAAGCCACACTGCTCTCCACAGCCTGAGATAACTCTTTCAAAGTGGCCTTAACTTTCCCTCAGCAGCTCTCCAGCCCCCTACCCATATTTATAGCTATGTGGATGTGTGTGATGTTTCCTCTGAGACTGAAAAGCCTACAGCAGCTCTGTGAATTTGAGAGGCCAAGCTAAACAACCATGGAAGGAACAGAACAGTCCTGCCCACCTGACACATACTGGATTTGAGCTTAGGTACAGACTATACTATCTTCTCCCAAACACAAGTACTGTTTGGTATTCCCTCTGTTCACTGATTCCCAGGGCAGGCGGTGGAAGAGACATGCCTTAGGGTAAACACAAGCACCAGAAAGTCTCCTCCTACTTATTCCAAACTCCCTAGTTCTTAAAAAGAACCCCAAACAACAAAACAGCCCTCCCACACCATAGAGCACGAGTCCTAGCTAAAATGAAGCACTCTGAAGGGGACAGGCAGCTCCACGGCTTGGTGGGATGGCTGGAGCTCACGGTGTGGATCAAGCTGTGTAGGAAGCCTTCGCCAAGCAGCAGCTGCTCTCCAAGAGAACAGTGCTTCATTCTAACAGTGCTTCATTAGGGCCATCAAGATGATGAGGGGACTGAAGCATCTCTCTCACAAGGAGAGGCTGAGAGACCTGGGGCTGTTTAGCCTGGAAAAGAGAAGAGTGAGAGGGGATCAATCTTACCAGTGCTAGTTGGTATCTAAAGGGTGGAGATCAGGATGATGGGGCTGGGCTGTTTTTGGTGGTGCCCAGTGATAGGACAAGGGGCAAGAGGCACAAACTGAAGCACAGGAGGTTTCACTTAAACAGAAGGAAGAAATTCTTTCCTGTGAGGGTGTTGGAGCACTGGAACAGGCTGCCCAGAGAGGTTGTGGAGTTTCCATCTCTGGAGACTTTCAAAACCCCTTTGGTCACATTCCTGGGCAACCCTGCTCTAGGCAAACCTGCATTAGCAGAGGGGCTGGACTAGATGATTTCCAGAGGTCCCTTCCAACTCCCAGCGCTCTGTGATTCTGTGATACATGTTTTGCACATCAGCAGTACGGTTTTGGCCTACCCTTTGGTGATGGCAGATCAACATAATCAGGACCTTCAGACATTTAGAGATTAAAAAGCTAAAGGCAAGAAAGCACAAGTGGGAAATCCTGCACTGGAAACTCCGCAAGCCTCTCAGAGTTCTTTTTAAGTTTACCAGTGCAAGTACAGCCAACTCTCACTGGAGTCACATGAAGAAGGTTCTGCAAAACTGAACTATGATGTCAAGTCTGCAGCCTGTCTCCTTAGCCTGTAATTTAAACCTCATGCTTCCCCCTCACTCCTGTAGCCAGTTAACAGAGACATTTTCCTAGCTATGGGAAACTCTCACAGCATGCATCGCAGACAGACGTGCATTCAGCACCTCTCCGAAGTTAAGACAGCAACTATGAGTTGCTGTGCATGGAGGATTTCTCTCACCTGATGTTGCATTAAGAGGCAGTCAGCTAGGCATCCTGCAGAATTCCCTCCACATTCCCTCTACAGCTGGGTGGGACAAGCTGCCCTGCTGCGCTCGCAGCCTCTCACCGCGGGCTGCAGTGGGTGGTGATTTCTACCCTCAGCGTATAAGGATTAGACTTCTTTCCTAATTCTCTCCCGTCAGCCTGCCCATGTGGCTTTCCATTTACCTCACTCCTGCTCTGTTTTACTTCTTATTTCCCCTCCACCCCCCGACTCCTTTATAAGTCAGGCTGAGATACTATAACTACATGGCAGACTCACAGAATCACCAAGGTTGGAAGAGACCTCAAAGATCATCAAGTCCAACCTGTCACCACAGACCTCATGACTAAACCATGGCACCAAGTGCCACGTCCAATCCCCTCTTGAACACCTCCAGGAATGGTGCAGTCATTCATTCCAGCTGATGCTTGGTAGTCCATGCAAAGGAATTTGCTCAGATCTACCTTAGAATCACAGAATTGTTTTGGTTGGAAAAGACCTTTGAGATCATTCTGTAACCCTGCCAAGGCTGATGCTAAACCATGTCCCACAGCACCACACCTCTGCCTATTTCCAACACCTCAACCACCTCCCTGGGGAGCCTGTTCCAGTGGTTGATTCAATCAGTGCTGTGGTTCCTGTTTGACTGAGCAAAGAATTAAGGATCTGTAGCCTGAAGTGGGCAATAAACATCATTTATTTATGAACAGACCAACACAGAAGCACCTTCCCTTTTCATTCTCTTCCTCTGCCCTACCCTTAGCATGTTTACTTATGCCTAAACTTTTAAAAGCCCTAATGTGGAGGAATTGAGTGTGTACCATCATTTTTTTTCCTGCTCAGTCAATATGTAACACAGAAATAGTAATTAAAAATAGCAAGTGCCATGTGCTGCAAACATTTAATTCATATATAAGTCATGGCTTGGACTCAATGACCGTAAAGGTCTTTTCCAGCTTCAATGATTCTATGATTCTGTGGCACTGGGAAGAGATAGGGTAGGCAAAGAAGATTTCTGTGAAAAGGTATCTGAGTGCAGAACTCCAGAAGAGGGCAAAAATGATAAAATAAAAAGGGAAAGAGACAGGGTGAAGGACAGCAATGGGAGTTTGTGAAAGAGGCCAGAGATGAAAGAGGGTAATGTTGGAGATGGAGTGCTGTGAACTAAACAGGGAAACAAGAAAGGGATAATACCTAACAAAGAAAGAAAACTAAGAGACTTAAGTTAGGAGATGAGGACCTGATGAGAAAAACAGAGGAGTTAAAGAGACTGTAGCATAGAAGGGAACTCCAACAAAAGATTCAATGAAAGAATGAGGGAAAATGAGAGTGGGGAAACCCTGAATTACTGCAAATTTCTCCAAGGATTTGCATTAGTTCTTGTTGTTACAGTGATGGAGCTTAGCATAGCAGGTGTGGGAAGCAGAGGAAGAGGAAGGAAGAGAGGAAGGAAGGATGAGAGGAAGGAAGGTTAGGCTACACCTCGAGTACTGTGTCCAGTTCTGGGCCCCTCAGTTTAGAAAGGATGTTGACTTGCTGGAGCATGTCCAGAGAAGGGCAGTGAAATTGGTGAGGGGCTTGGAACACAGCCCTATGAGGAGAGGCTGAGGGAGCTGGGGTTGCTTAGCCTGGAGAAGAGGAGACTCAGGGGTGACCTTATTGCTCTCTATAACTACCTGAAGGGAGGTTGTAGACAGGCAGAGGTTGATCTCTTCTCCCAGGCAACCAGCACCAGAACAAGAGGACACAGTCTCAGGCTGCATCAGGGGAGGTTGAGGCTGAAGGTTAGGAGGAAGTTTTACACAGAGTGACTGCCCATTGGAATGGGCTGCCTGGGGAGGTGATGGAGTCACCATCACTGGAGGTGTTTAGGAGGAGACTTGTTGGGGTGCTTGGTGCCATGGTTTAGTTGATTAGGTGGTGTTGGATGATAGGTTGGATGTGATGATCTTGAAGGTCTCTTCCAACCTGGTCTATTCTATTCTATTCTATTCTATTCTATTCTATTCTATTCTATTCTATTCTATTCTATTCTATTCTATTCTATTCTATTCTATTCTATTCTATTCTATTCTATCCTGTCCTATCCTATCCTATCCTATCCTATCCTATCCTATCCTATCCTATCCTATCCTATCCTGTCCTATGGAGGAAGGAAGGAAAATAGGGAAGAGAAAGAAGAACATACATCCATTCCAACATAAATTTATTTAGTTTGGGTTAATATCCTGATGTTTTGTAGGCGTTTGAGGACATGTATGAAGAATCTATGACCATCACTTGCCTTTTCAACCCACTCTTGTATTCAAAGTAAAGATATCTGAGAAGCACTTTGAAGTTACAAAAGGCTTTTGAAACCTAGCACCTAGTTGAGCTTTTCCCTCTGAAGACGTAGTTAAGGTTCAAAACAGGTTCATCTCCTTCAGCTGCTGCAGAAAACAGCAGCTCTCTTCAAATCCGTGCCCTTTGTACAGGTCTGGTTATTATTGTGGGGACAGCAGGAATTCTGCTTTGATGAAGTCACCACCAAGCTCTGAGAAAAAGTGAGACACAGCATACTGTGTGCATGCAGCCCTGACTTCTCAGAAAATTGTCTCCCATATCAATTCCATCATGTTCTCAACACCCTGACCATACAGACATGACCCCAGACACATCTGCACATCAAGAGCTCTTTGGCCATCATAACGTTTGGATTGCCCAGGGAGGTGGTGGAGTCACCATTCCTGGAGGTGTACAGGAAACATGTAGCCATGGAACTTCAGGACATGGTTTAATGGCCATGGTGGTCCTAGGATGATGGTTGGACTCGATGTTCTTAGAGGTTTTTCTGACTGAAACAATTCTATGATTCTGTGATAGTGTCCAACAGCCTCTCCCATTCCTAGACTAAAACCACTTCCCCCACAGCTCCTGAGGCATAAAACAAGAATCCAAGAGAAAGATAAAAGGAAAGAACTATCACTATAAAATGTTGAACTTAGGGCGTGCAGCAGCTTAGACCTAGGCAAATGGGCAGGCTCTAGATTTGGAGTGGCCTGGTTACACCTGCGCCAAACCTGTTGACTTTCCCCAGCTGACGTTGCTACAGATTAGCCATCAGTGAGACAACGTTGATGACACACTGGGTGAACTCTGCTCAGAAGAGAAGGGAGTACAAGGTCATGCAGTGCCTGACCCGGAGCAGTTCACAAGGGCTTCCAGTCCAGCCTCAAGAAACACTTGAACATGTTCAGAGAAGGGCAACGAGGCTGGGGAGGGGTCTGGAGCACAGCCCTGTGAGAAGAGGCTGAGGGAGCTGGGGTTGTTTAGCCTGGAGAAGAGGAGGTTCAGGGGAGACCTCATTGCTCTCTACAACTACCTGAAGGGAGGTTGTAGCCAGGAGGGGGTTGGTCTCTTCTCCCAGGCAAGCAGCACCAGAACAAGAGGACACAGTCTCAAGCTGCGCCAGGGGAAGTTTAGGCTTGATGTGAGGAGAAAGTACTTCCCAGATTGGAATGTGCTGCCCAAGGAGGTGGTGGAGTCACCATCCTTGGAGGTGTTCCAAAAAGGCTTGGATGTGGCACTTGGAGCCATGGTTTAGTTGCCAGGAGGTGATAGGTATTAGGTAATAGGTTGAGCTTGATGATCTCTGAGGTCTTTTCCAGCCTGGTTGATTCTATGATTGTATGAAAGGCAATTTGAGCACAATGAAGCATGAGATGCAGCACCTTGTGCATTGGCTTGCCTGAAGTCACAGTGCCTCTGTGTGGAGGTTTAGTCCCCCAGCACCATCTCACTGTTGGAGCTATCTCCCTGCTACCAGCCTGCATCACTTGATTTCTAACGGCCAAGACAAGCACCCAGTCCAGCGAGCTCATTTCTGCATATTTATGAGTGCATTTCATTTCCTGCAAACAAATGGAATGTGAGAGCTGAAAAAAACCACCCCAAACCCACATTAAAATTGCCCAATTAAGCAGAGAGAAGTTAATAAATCTCTCATACTTGATTTTCCTGTGCTTCCTCAGTGTACTCTCCAGAGAGAACAGCGTGCTGAGAACGCTAAGAAACCTCTTGGCAGTTCAGCCAAGATTTGTCAGGGTGTTATGACAAATCACAAAAAATATAAACACACTGAAACATAACACATTTCAAGCCTAAAAAAGGTTGGATTTACATAATTACATCATTGGTTTGCCAATATCCACATTTATCTCATCAGCATAGCATGGCCCACCCATCCCATAAGCTGTTAGCCTGGACTGAACATACAAAAGCTGTTAGTGATTTATTTATTTTGTTTTAAGCTAACATCATGACACTCCTCATAACTTGTGCTGTGTCCAAACCAACTGCTTCTTTTGCTTGCAGACCAACTGCTGGTTTCCTTTGCTCTTTAGGTAGAATCTTCTCAGAACAAACAGAGGAGTCAATGTAATTCATAGAATCACAGAACTGGTTTAGTTGCAAAAACCCTTTAAGATCATCAAATCCAACCATTCTCTAACTCTGCCAAGGCTGGTGCTAAACCATGGCCCTCAGCACCCCATCTCTGCCTCTTTGAAACACCTCCAGGGATGGGGATTAAACCACCTCCCTGGGAAGCCTGTGATAGTGGCTGAGAACTCTTTCAGTCAAGAAGTTTCTTCCAATCTCCAACCTCCCCTGGTGCAACTTGAGGCCATGAGGACACAGCACTTCCTACCCATCTTCCCATTCTCTTTGAAGAGATCAAGCCCATCATGTACACAGCATCCACATCCAAGTGCCAGGTGCTGCACTTTGGCCACAACAACCCCATGCAGAGCTACAGGCAAGGGTCGGAGTGGCTGGAGAGCTGCCAAACAGAGAGGGACCTGGGGGTACTGATTGACAGCTGCCTAAACATGAGCCAGCAGTGTGCCCAGGTGGCCAAGAAGGCCAATGGCATCCTGGCCTGCATTAGGAACAGTGTGGCCAGCAGGAGCAGGGAAGTCATTGTGCCCTTGGACTCTGCACTGGTTAGGCCACACCTTGAGTCCTGTGTCCAGTTCTGGGCCCCTCAGTTTAAGAAGGACATTGAGACACTTGAAGGTGTCCAGAGAAGGGCAACAAGGCTGGGGAGAGGCCTTGAACACAGCCCTGTGAGGAGAGGCTGAGGGAGCTGGGGTTGTTTAGCCTGGAGAAGAGGAGGCTCAGGGGAGACCTCATTGCTCTCTACAACTACCTGTAAAGGTGGTTGTACCCAAGTGGGGGTTGGTCTCGTCTCCCAGGCAGCCAGCACCAGAACAAGAGGACACAGTCTCAAGCTGTGCCAGGGGAAGTTTAGGCTGGAGATGAGGAGAAAGTTCTTCCCAGAGAGAGTTGTTAGCCATTGGAATGTGCTGCTCAGGGAGGTGGTGGAGTCACCATCCCTGGAGGTGTTCAAGAGGGGATTGGACGTGGCACTTGGTGCCATGGTCTAGTCATGAGGTCTGTGGTGACAGGTTGGACTTGATGATCTTTGAGGTCTCTTCCAACCTTGGTGATACTGTGATACTGTGATACACATCACCACCAATGCAGGGAGCCAAACCCTTCAGACCACTCTCAATCTCAGCACTTTCTCAGGGTACCACTGAACTGATGGGGTCATCCTTTCTCCCCCCCCCCCTTTTTTTTTTTCCCCCAAAAAAGGAATCGTTTCAAACACACACAGTTCTGGTAGAGATCAGCATTTTTCTTTGGTTTAAATATGCTGGAGATCAGATTTCTGCTCTTTCAAAAAAAAAAAGAAGAAACACTTTGAGCAACTGCTCTCATAAATCAAACTCAATGCACAGCTCTGTGACTCGCTGTGCTCACGACTCAGCTCTGATTTTTGTTCCATATTTGTATCTCTTCTCCCTGGCACTGAAGCCAGAAAAGAAAAAACAACCCAACCCTGGACAAGCTGATACGGTTACATGAATGTAAAGCTAAAGGGTAATCCTTGGTCTCATCTGGCATCACCAAACAGCTGAGTCAAAACACAATTTCTGTAACAGGGCAATGAGGCTGGGGAGAGGCCTCGAGCACAAGCCCTGTGAGGAGAGGCTGAGGGAGCTGGGGTTGTTTAGCCTGGAGAAGAGGAGGCTCAGGGGAGACCTTATTGCTGTCTACAACTACCTGAAGGGAGGTTGTAGACAGGGAAGGGTTGGTCTCTTCTCCCAGGCAACCAGCACCAGAACAAGAGGACACAGTCTCAAGCTGTGCCAGGGGAGGTTTAGGCTCCAAGTGAGGAGAAAGTTCTTCCCAGAAAGAGTAATCAGCCATTGGAATGTGCTGCCCAGGGAGGTGGTGGAATCCCTGTCCCTGGAAGTGTTCAAAATGGAACTGGATGTGGCACTTGGAAGCATGGTGTAGTAGTCATGAGGTGTTGGGTGACAGGTTGGACTTAATGATCTCTGAGGTCTTTTCCAATCTTATTGATTCTATGATTCTATGATATATGGAATAGGTTAGGATGTAAGTAACATCAAAGTGCTCTAAAGCAGAGATGATAGTGAAGAGAGCTAAGCAGCATGTTTACACCTGTAACCAGCTGCTCCTTCCATTATAAGGCCACATCAACTCAGAAGAAATAGGCTGCTGTGCTCAGTGTTAGACTTGGCACTACTGGGAGGAGAAATGGCCATGGAAGCTGTATGTAGAACTGGATTTTGCCATGGAAGTGTCCAAGCAGCACTGCATCTCATTGCTACAAGGCCCAGCAGTACCTGCAGAGGTAAGGACAGCTTTTGGGAATGTTAGAAGTGCTATCAGTGCCTCAATGAGGAGTCTTCTTAGATCACAAACTTATTCCTCTATTGTTTCAGCTCTACATTTTCATATTACTTCCCCCTACCCATTAAAAGAAAAGGTCAAGCTGGCAGCAGTAACAACTTAGTTTACCCTAAGCTCAAGCTATCTCTAGTAAACATGAAGTGACTGAGGGACTAGCCCTTCACTCACACACCCTTTCTGGTCTTTTCACATAGTCACACAGAGTTTTAGCTTGCAGTGATGCAAGGAAGGCATACAGACACACAAAAAATAACTTCAGCATCACATCATTTCTCATGGAGTCCCACTGCCTGATGATACTTGTAACTGCCTTGCTTTTGCCAGCTGAGGCTTTTTTTAACCCCAGATCATAAAGTGTATCCAAAAAAAAAAGGTATTTTTAGTGCTTATATTCTTAGAAATCTGATTAGATTTCCAGAGTCCTTATTAGCAAAAGTACAATCCAACATGGAAAAGCAGCAAAGTCCTCAGATATGAAGCTGTGCTCTCCCAGACAGCAGGGACTGGTTAAATTCTCTTTGTTAAAAAGAAGATAAGGACAGAAGTAATTCTATTTTGTATTCATCAAGCTCATCTAGAGTCAGGTAACTAATAATACACTGAAGTGAAGACTCAGTGGAAAGCAGAGAATTTGGGTCATGACCACAAAATATCCCATTTAGGATTTGTGAAAAGCTTCTTGGGCAAGTTAGGTTCCCAAATGGCAAATGAAAGGAAGGTCTGAAGAAGAAAAAGCACTGCTTCTAACTTTACTTGGGTTCTAGAAACTGTGGTACCAAAACACACACCTTCACAAAGTGCTTTTTAACCCATTTCAGTAACAGCTCATTCAGAAAGCTAACTGAAACTCATAAAGCTTGGTTGGACTTTGCCTTATGGGACTCCAGCAGTTCAGATAAGCTACCTGGTTTACAAAGGAGGCAAAGGAGGACCACTCCTCCTAGGAAGAAAGGTCACAGCCACAAGCATTTCTATCAACAACATCTGACTCTGCCAGACACTAAGGAATTTCAAGTAAACAGCCAAATTAGTGCAAACTGTATTGCTAAAATCAAAGGCAGTGAACAACAACAATAGAAAGGGTAAAACATCTGAAGAATCAGAACAAGGAAAGGTTATGTAAAAAGAGGTGGAGTAAGAATAAAAGCAGAAATTAGCAGACAATAAAAATGGACTCAGATGCAAGCCTTATGTTTTCATTCAGGGCAAGCTCCCACTGAAGGCAGAGAAAGCTTTTTCTGAGAACCTCAGACTGAGAGAAAAAACACTTCTGATTTCAATGAAAGGCTGGAAAGACCTCCACACAAGACAGATCATATGTTGTCATTAAGCAACTTCACCAGCTCCAGGGCAAGCTGGAAGCAAACCTCACATGAAAGGCAGGCTAGCTTGACTATAGGCCTGTTGGTGGGAAATACAGAACTCCCCCCCATTAAAGATTCCACTAAACCAACTGCACTGTGGTGGCAAGTGGATCTGTTTGCACAGACAAAACTCTCTGTGAGTTTCCAGGTACCTGGCTTGTGACACCTACCACATGACTCTCCTCTCAGGCTGCCTGGAGGATTATTACATGGGTGCAGCAAGCTCACATTTCTTGAATGGTTTACTGCCAAGGACCTGAGCCCTTCCTTCAACAGCCAGCATGATATAAACTTAAAATCCACCCCATTAGTTGGAATTTTTCAGAAGGGTATCTTTTCAAATGTTGGTAGAGCAGTAAGATCTACATGGCTATAACCTGAAAGGAGGTTGTAGACAGGGGGTGGGGTTGGTCTCTTCTCCCAGGCAACCAGCACCAGAACAAGAGGACACAGACTCAAGCTGTGCCAGGGGAAGTTTAGGCTCCAAGTGAGGAGAAAGTACTTCCCAGAAAGAGTAATTTGCCATTGGGATGTGCTGCCCAGGGAGGTGGTGGAATCATCGTTCCTGAAGGCGTTCAAAAGCGGAGTGGATGTGGCAAATGAAGCCGTGGTTTAGTTAGTCATGAAGTGTTGGGTGATAGGTTGGACTTGAAGATCTCTGAGGTCTTTTCCAACCTTATTGATTCTACGATTCTATGATATTCCTTACACACTCTGTGAAACAAATGTAAGCCACCAAAGCACGCAGCCAGCTCACTGAAAAAGCCACAGTGCAGTATCCCCCCAGCTGTCATGCAGGATCTGTATCTTTAAACACACAAACTTCTTGCCAGGTAATAGTTGAGAGTTGGATATTGTTTTATGTGCAGCTAAAACTTAAAGATAATATACATTATTTTTTTCCCCCCTTAAAACTCCATCCACTTTCCCTCTACCACAGGCTTTAGGCAGCAGTAGGTATTGTACATCAAAAGACCTATGAATGAAAGCGAACAGGTACATTCGGTCTTTCATCACAGCCTGATTTGATGCAGCTCCTTCTCAGTGTCTGCAGCTCTGTAGTTGCATAAATAATTGCTAACTACTGACAACCCCCTCACAGCTGAAGCAGTCAAAATCCCTATCAGCTTAAAAAACCCCCACCATTAGAGACTTCTTGTCTTGTTCCAATCTCAGCAAGATTTGTAAAGGCAAGCTGGAGAGCAACAGTTTACGTTTAATAAGTAAGTTTGAAGCGCAGATATCAAATCTGAGAGCAGAGTTTGGTGATTTAGAGAGCAATGAAACATTTATTTTCTCATGTGGCTCAAGGGAGAAGAGACAGGGTGGGTTTTTTTTTGTGTGTGAAATCCTTTCCATGAATCTGAAAGTGTCTTTTAGTTTGGAAAAAACTAAAGAGAGAAAAGAGAAAAGAAGAAGAAGAAGAATTAGCTATCTTTCATTATTTATAAGCATCATCATCTTACCTTACATCTCCTGCAGAGTTCTGTTTCTGGATGGCTTTGGCAGGTAGTCTAATTCAGAATTAGTTTCAGCAACACATGCCATGACAATCTTCTCTCTCTCTAAAATGAACCCCTTTTCCTCTTTCCCTCAGACAAAGCATGTGGGCTAGAAGAGCTGCGGCGTGGCTGTTCAAAACATTTCATGGACACTCAGAGGCTTGCTTTCTACTGCGTGAAAGTTCCATCTGAGTGAGGAAGGCATTTTTCCTGTCCCGGAAATCAGCATAACCAAAACCAATGCTGAGCTAATGAGAAATGTTTCTTCCATGTGTTCAGTTTGGCAGACACTGCCAAGTCATATCAAGGAAACACGTGATGTTTATAAATACAATATGGCTCGTGTTGTCATAACCTCTCAATGACAAAAAGAGCATTAGGAGAAGCAGACAGCAAAGCAGCAGGAAAGATGAGATTTGTATCATTTGGAAGGTCTCTATCAAATAATAAAGGTATTAGTGTTTGCTTTTGCTTTTCTCCCCCACCCCCCCAAAAGAAAACAAAGTTTTACAGTCACAGGCTCAGCAAGGCAACTCAGAGACATGCTGTCCTCTAGGCATCCCAGCACCAAACTGCAGCCACCCAAGTTACTGTTTGAATTATTTTCCACTACTTTGCTTCTAAGTATTTCTGCATAGTTCAAGGACCTGTTGGTTTTGTTTTTTTCCCCAGACAGTATGCCATGAAAGAATTAGTCAGCCATAGGATGTGATGAACAAATGAAATGTTGGCAGCATTTGAAGCTGTTAAGATCACAACCAACCCAATGGAAAGAGGTATGAGAGCTGCTTGTATGGATACAGGTACCTAAAGAACAGAGAATGATGATCCTGCTTTTGTTCTCTCTCTATCTTCCCTGAAAACCAGCACTGAATTTCAGGCTCCTTGGATGCTTAAAAAAAATATCTAGGGAGTTGTTTGTTGGTTTTGAGCACTTCTAGGCTTTGGTTTTGTTCTGGTTTTTTAAAGTTCACAAATTGTATCTAACCCTAGAGAGTTAAAATATTAGCAACCTGCTAGCCAGGGGATAAATGAAAAGTAGCTGTTGCACAACAATAAATTAATCAAACTATTCACTACAAGAGTTTGCCTAACTTATCAGATCACAGAATCACCAAGGTTGGAAGATACCTCAAAGATCATCGTCCAACCTGTCACCACAGACCTCATGACTAGACCATGGCACCAAGTGCCACTTCCAATCCCCTCTTGAACACCTCCAGGGATGGTGACTCCACCACCTCCCTGGGCAGCACATTCCAAAGGCTAACAACTCTCTCTGGGAAGAACTTTCTCCTCACCTCCAGCCTAAACCTCCCCTGGCACAGCTTGAGACTGTGTCCTCTTGTTCTGGTGCTGGGTGCCTGGGAGAAGAGACCAACCCCCTCCTGGCTACAGCCTCTGTTCAGGTAGTCGTAGGTAGCAATAAGGTCACCTCTGAGCCTCCTCTTCTCCAGGCTAAGTAATCCCAGCTCCCTCAGCCTGTCCTCACAGGGCTGTGCTCAAGGCCTCTCCCCAGCCCTTCCCTGGACACATTCAAGTCTCTCAATGTCCTTCTTAAACTGAGGGCCCCAGAACTGGACACAGGACTCAAGGTGTGGCCTAACCAATGCAGAGTCCAGGGGCACAATGACTTCCCTGCTCCTGCTGGCCACACTATCCTTGATGCAGGCTGCCTCACTCACCTCTCTTTAACTCTTCCCCTCTCATCCTGGCAGCTCAAACCCCAAGCAGCACCATCATCACCTTTTTGCCATTGCAATGCCCAGAAAATGGGGAGTTTCCAGGTGCCCCCACTCCCCCAGCTCAAATCTGACTCCATTTGGGGGATTATTTTTTTTGGAGACCAACTCTAAAAAGTAATAAATCCCAAAGCCCTCAAAGCACTTCTCACCAGCAGCACACCTCAATACAACAGCAGCCTCAACAAGCATTCTGGCCTTGCCCACCCAGCAGAGGGCTGGGATGATTTACTGACCTGCTAAGGTCTTAGGCAAGTCAGGGAATTAAGCAGAAATGTGGTAGTTCTGGGACAACTTAAGCCAGAGTGTATCACACAGGCTCTAGGGCAGGTGGTGGGGAAGAGAAAGATTGCCAAGCAAAACAGCCACCAGTTTGTTATGAGGTAAAAATTCCTTCCCAGTTCTCAAAATTGGCAGACAGACGAGGCTCAAAGCAAAGTGCTGCATAAACCAACATGATTAGTATCCAGCTGAGCCACCAGAAATTCAGACAAGTTGCAATGGCAGAGTGGGGAGATGATCATTTAGGATTCTGGCACTTTAAGCCATTCCATGAAAGAAGGGTGTAGGGAAAGAGGACAGAAAACACTCTGGGAACATTCAGTGGGGGAATCACTTCCACTTGGAGTCACCAATGGCTTAGAGCAACATCCCATAATAAAGGAGCTGTCACACTTCCAAAGATATTCAATTAATTCAGCAGGATATGAAAGTCATAGGATCATAGAATGGTTTGGGTTGGAAAGGATTTTAAAGATCATCTAGTTCCAAGCCAATGCCCTGGCCAGGGACACCTTCCAATAGCCCAGGGTGCTCAGGGCCCTGTCCAGTCTGGCCTTAAACAGCTCCAGGGAAGAGGCATTCACAACCTCCCTGGGTAACCTGTTCCAGGGTCTCACCACTATCACTATAAGAATTTCCTCCTAACATCCAGTCTAAATCTGCCTTCCTCAAGCTTCAATCCATTCCCCATCAGCCCATCACTACAAGCCCTTGTAAAAGGTCCATCTCCAGCAGTCCTGTAGCCCCCTTCAGGTACTGAAAGGCTTCTATAAGGTCTTCCTCCTACTACAAGGTCCACACCTTGAGTCCTGTGTCCAGTTCTGGGCCACTCAGTTTAGGAAAGATGTTGAGATGCTGGAAGGTGTCCAGAGAAGGGCAACAAGGCTGGGGAGGGGTTTGGAGCACAGCCCTATGAGGAGAGGCTGAGGGAGCTGGGGTTGCTTAGCCTGGAGAAGAGGAGGCTCAGAGAAGACCTTCTTGCTGTCTACAGCTACCTGAAGTGAGGTTGTAGCCACGTAGGGGTTGGTCTCTCCCAGGCAACCAGCACCAGAACAAGAGGACACAGTCTCAAGCTGTGCCAGCAGAGGTTTAGACTGGATGCTAGGAAGAAGTTCATTATAGAAAGAGAGATTGGCCACTGGAATGGGCTGCCCAGGGAGGTGGTGGAGTCACCATCACTGGAGGTGTTTAGGAAGAGACTGGATGGGGTGCTTGGTGCCATGGTGTAGTTGATTAGATGGTGTTGGGTGATAGGTTGGACTTGATGATCTCAAAGGTCTTTTCCAACATGGTTAATTCTATTCTATTCTATTCTATTCTATTCTATTCTATTCTATTCTATTCTATTCTATTCTATTCTATTCTATTCTATTCCATTCTATGGTGTCATCTGTTGATGATCAATCCATGTACCACAGCTGAGTGTTGAGAAGGGAGATTTCAAGAGAAACTGTCCTTTAGAGCTTGCAAACCCCCTTGTCTCAAACACAACCCATTCAGAAGCATGCATGAAACAGAAAGAAGATGAGGATAACTGGAATTAATGGCCCTGCAAGCTGAGTGGTCTGATAGCAGAAACTCACAGATCCCACACTCCTCATGCATGTTCTGACTCTTCTTCTCCATATGGATAATACTTAATACTTCAAGAGCTACTGCCAATTCTTCTACAGGTCTCACATCTGTTTGGTAGTTAAAACAGGTGTCCACGCTGGCAGCTGACATTATTTTCTGGGATTATTTTGGGTCTGTTACATGGAAATGATTATAAATCACATGAATGGAAGCCTGAACATCATCAAACACAGGGATAAATGTTCCAAAGGGACAAGAAGGCAAGCAGTAGAAAAATCTGTAAAGGCAAAACTTTCCCAAACCTCAACCCCCTGAAGCTTTAACTCACATATGGCAGGACATCCAACCACACTCATGGTGTCACCATGGAAAAATGTATTTACAATGGCTAATTCATGATATCCTAAACATTGGTCTTTCTACCAGCCTGACAATAAGCTGCACTTACCACCATGCAGAGCACAGTGTTTACAAAAGTTACTCCCTGCTTCCTACTGGAGTGAATTTAGCACTCATAGATCACACAAACATGAAAACCAGCAATTTACCCAGGGCAGAGATGGACCACATACAAGGGGAGGGAAGAGAAGCAAAGGGTTTTCCACAATCTCTTGCTTACCATGCAATACCAGCACATCAATTGTACCTGTTGCTCAGTTGCCACACACTTCCACCCCCTTTAATCTGCTTTGCTAAGCAAAGAAGGAGAGAGAGTGTGCTGACAGTTGTCTCCTACAGATAATCCATTGATGGTTGTCCCCTATACTAAATCCATTGATGGTTGTCTCCTGTACTAAATCCATTGATAGTTGTCCCCTATACTAAATCCATTGTTGGTTGTCCCCTATACTAAATCCATTGATGGTTGTCTCCTGTACTAAATCCATTGATGGTTGTCCCCTATACACAATCCATTGATGGTTGTCCCCTATACTAAATCCATAGATGGTTGTCCCCTATACTAAATCCATTGATGGTTGTCCCCTATACTAAATCCATTGATGGTTGTCCCCCACACACAATCCATTGATGGTTGTCCCCTATACTAAATCCATTGATGGTTGTCTCCTATACTAAATCCATTGATGGTTGTCCCCTATACACAATCCATTGATGGGTGTCCCCTATACATAATCCATTGATGATTGTCTCCTATAATCCACTGATGGTTGCCTCTTCTGATTTAGTTACCTGGAGGCAAACTTCAACCAGATTTAACCAAAAGGCAGAAGCCATTAGACCACATCTCTACAAATGCTGCCAAACTAGAGATTTGTGAGAAGATCCTACAGCACTTCTGGTGAACAGAGGACAAGTTGCAGTGTGTGCCCCAGCTGTTCAGAGTCCAGAGGATGTGCATCACGGAGAGCACTGCACAAGCCTCTACTCTGGGAAAAGCCTCAGCTGGGATCTGAATGTTGCCACACAAGGAAGAACCCAACCAGAAGACACACATCTTTAAACAAACAGGTTTGGTTGTTTCTGGAGCTCAAGAAATCACTTCTTTTCCATGCTCATGACTTTGAAGTGCAGCAGTTCACACAGATCAAAGAGAAGGCTTTTTTGCATGCTTCCCCAAAAAGCCCCTAGGAACATCTCGGCTCTGATTGCACCTCTGAGACCAGAAAAGGGAGCAACTTGCCAATGCAAGGGGAAAGGCAAAGGAGAAAAGAGTTGTTTTGAGGAGGCACAAAAGGCATCCCTGGCATTTCAGTAGAGCAAAATAAAATGTTCTCACATGGAATCACCACTCTGCAAAGGTCATCACTGTGTCACCATTATTTTTGAGTTAAGGCCAAAGAGAGCCAACTCAAGCATAATCAGGAGATGGCAAGTGTGCATGTCTGCTGTACACCACAACACTGCAAAATGAGCAGTACAAATCCTGACAGCTTTTGCACAGAAGTAGCACCTGTGTTCACAACAACTCTGTTAAATACCTGGAGGAGGGCCAAAGAAGTAATCTTTGTTTTTGAGTATCTGCAGCTAACAGAGTAATTAACCCTAGCTGAAAACTGGTCTAAAGCACACAAATAAGTAGAAACCTTCAGTACCCACTGCATGTGGAACCAGAACAGCACAGCCCTGCTTTATAAAGCCCCAGTGCAACTGTGAGTTTCATAAGGCACAATGATAGCTTGTCATGCCTTCCAAGAGGAATGAGATGCTTTGCATGCACAGAAATCACAGCATCACAGAAACATTCAGGTTGGAAAAGACCCTCAGGATCACCAAGTCCAATCCAGAACCCTGCTCTACAAAGTCCACCCCGAAACCACATCCCCAAGCACCTCATCCAAACCACCTTTAAACACATCCAGGGTTGGTGACTCCACCACCTCCCTGGGCAGCACATTCCAATGCCTGACCACTCTTTTGATGATTTTTTTTTCCCTAATGTCCAGTCTACAACCTGTTACTGCTACAGGAATATAACCAGAGCTGAGGAACTTCAGGATCTTAAAGAAGAGACTGAAAACTATCACACCAGCCCTTTGGAGCACATTTATTTGCTCTCCCATGTGCAGCACTGTGAACAAGCAAGTAATCAGAATTCTGACCTATCAAAAAGACCATTTTATAATTCAAGTAGATAAATGAGAGGTGGTTGGGAATAGTGCCTGCAAATAAACTATTGCCACCTTGCTAAACTGATGAGGCCCTAAACTGTTGGAACAGCAGCAGTGCTCACATGAAATGTTAATAACAAAGCAGTGAGACACGCTCAGAATTGATAATGAAAGCAAGCAGCAAATGGACAATTAAACAAATCACTTCACAGGAAATTTTCCACACTGTTGAATCCACTTTGGATTCCCACATAAAAGCCACAAAGCAGGTAGGACAGTAGCAGCATTCCCTTCCAGCCCCATCCAGCTCATTTGGTTGTATTGTTTCTTGGGGACAGACCGAGGATGGGTGGAGAGGAGGTAAGGTGGTGTATCCCCAGCACCACCACCACCCCCTGCTGCCACATTAGCTGTGGCGGAAGAGGTGCTGCAAGGGTTGCACCTCCTGCACCCTCCACATCAAGGTGGGAGATCACAGTCCAGCAAAAGATAGAGACAGTGACAGAGAGAAATCAAATATGGTTTAAATGCCTTCTTTAGGGTTTTCCAATACAAAGTGTTCACCTGAAAACACAAACATACTGGTCCTTCAGAACAGGTAGAAAACATTAGATGAAGGCAAACCCATTTACACCACAACAGGTGTTTATCAGCATTTCCTGTTTGAAATGGGCATTTACAACATGCTTTAATGGACTTCAAGCTAGGTACATCTGCTCAGCCACTGCAAACCTGCCCCTGCTGCAGGATCGCTGGAGTGCCATGCTTCGCTGCAAAGGGTTTGGAAACACCAAATACAAAGCTGGATAAACTCTGAGCACTGTTTATGTCCTGAAATAAGTAATTAAAGGCTGTGTTTTGATTCACGTGCCTCAGTGCTAGTAAACAGGAACAAAACAGTTAATGCTGAGGGCAAGTAACTGGAAAAAGCAAAGCAGTTAAGGAATATTACAGAAGGCATTATCAAGTCCCACTTCTATACACATCCTATGTGCCCTCGATTTTATGAGCAGCTGTGTGCACACCAAGAGTTTAAACATTTAACATAAAAGCTGGAGGAAAGAAGAGCATAAATGCAGCACTGTCACTTACCCTTATATCTCCATTGACAGCTCTGGAAGTGTGATTAAATGCATGTGCAGGATCTTTGTTGTAAACTTTAAGGAAAGATCGGTCTTGAATATTCCTGGAATCAAAAGAATCAGCAGTGATAACAGATGAAAGTAGTTTTATTTACTCTGTTGCCCATAAGTTTCAGGTAACACACACAGAGTCAGCTCTGCAGCCTCTCTATAAGAGCAACTCAAATGCCATAACTTGGACCCAGACAAACAAACAAAAGCCTACTTTGATTCTTTTTCCCATGGGAAGTATCATTCTTTTGCTCCAGCTCCACACCCATAAAAATTAGATAGGGTAAAGTTTCTTTCAAGCTCTTGCCATGGAGTGAAAACACTTTGAAGACAATAGAGCTGCAGCACTTGCACGGCACTCCAAAGGGCTTAGTTAATATTTACATGTTTTATTGTCTGCTCAGCCTACAGGAGCTGTTTTTGCTTCTCCACGAAGCAAGACTATCAAAAGGAAAACAGCCTTTCTAGCTGCACTTATCCTGCAGGCAATTCTAATTATCAGCCTGCTCACAGCTAGGCAAATAAATAAATACATGCACAGAAGGTAGAAATTCAGTAGGTAGCAGTTAAATCCTCCCTCTAAACTTTATCTATAATAAAGGGGGTGGGAGGGGAAGGAATGACAAAAGCAATTAAACAAGCAAAAAGTTTTGAGGAAAGGCATCACAGAAATGGCTTAGATGGCAAGCCCTAGGAGAATATTTTTGTTCCACTAGGACCCAACGCTTGGTCATGGATTAGTTTTATTTTTCCAACTACTGCATTTAGGAAAGAGGTAGGTGACAGGAGTTTTCTGCTTAGTTTCAAAACCTACCTTCCAACAATCTTGGGACTTAGACATTTTCCCTGAGTTCTGCTGACTCCTTGCTGATGTTGAATCAGCAGCAACGCCTCCAACCTACTCTTGCTTACATCCTCTCAAAGCTGTGATTCCTTTCGTTTCCCAGTAGCAATCTCTAGAGAATTGACTTACACATGTGAGCGAATTCCTTTCCTCCAGGTGCAGCTACAAGCCTAGTGAACTGATCTTAATCGCTGGGATTATCATTTAAAACTGAAGGAAAGGATTCTTGGGCAGGTCCAATTTCTTTCTTACCATGTCATACTGCAAGCAGTGATCGCTCTGAATGGGCGGCTAGTCAGAACTTGTGCTGCTGTTGGAGATGTCAAGCAGTTATTAAAGAAACCCTGCAGCTTGAGAGACAGATCAGTGCCTTCTGTTTAAGAACTGCAGGGCTGATGAGAAGTTCAGTATTTATGAGTGTTTACTTGTAGAGTGCATAGGAAAATTGCTACCTTGCGGCAAGTTCAAGTTCTTCAATTATTTATGGTAACCCAAACTGTTTTCCATCTTGCAGACATAACCCTTTTGCTTTGAGATGTGCACCATGTGCACACTGGGAGGCTCAGTTACCATTTTTTGTGTGCCTCAGACAAGGAGATACGTCCTTTCTGATATAGAGCAAGCTCCCTCAATCCTCAGTTCAAGCAGCAGCATATTACTCGTGTTAATAAATGTTATCTGCTGTCCTCCGTGCCTGATGATTAGGAGCTGGTGCCTCAGCTAACACGAGATTGCTTTAAAAGCTTTCTCCATGAATATTTCTGGTAGAAACATGACACTTGAAAGTAAAACGTTGCTGTGAGGCAAAGCACCAAAATACTAAGCATTTGATCTCCGAAGTGAATTCTGTTCCACCTCATGCTGCCGTTCTAAGATAAACACGGCTGATAACAGCTATATATTACTCTGCTTGTATTATTACTATTCCTTGCATTACTGTAGCTCCCAGATGCCCTTGGCACGTTCAAAGGCCTCATTGATCTCTGTGTGTGCTGTATAAACACCCCAGGAATACAACCTCTTCACCAGCTTGCAAGGTGAACAGAAGACACAAAAGCCAACAGGATAGCTGCAGGAAGATAAGGGAACAAAAAGAAACAAGGAGACTATAGTTTCCTCTGCCAGGAGAGCAATAAACAGATCCTGGGACCAGGAACATGCTTTCAGCAGGCAGTGCAAAGGAGACAGTGGGAAGGAGACCGAGGCAGTGGCTTTTCAGATGTCTGTGGAGGACACCTTCCATGCACTTTAGAGGGCTGTCTGAGAGGGAGCACAAAAGCACTTGTTTGAAAATTGAAGACGCGTCGCTGGCATTGTTCACCAAGTGGAGGCAGATGGCACTTGGTACTGAACAAGAAATGAAAAGTAGCCGTGAAGTGGGCTTGAAGGAACCCTCATAATGAAGACAAATAGTTTGTATTTAATGAGATGGAAAAGACACAGCCAGAGGACAAATGAAAAAAATTGCATGTGAAACAGTCCTCTTGTCAAACTGGAAGAATGATCTTTGTTGCTTCATTTGAATGGGTAAGAGAGAACAAGATCACCTGAATCAAGTGCTGAGGAAAGACCATTACAACAGTTGCTATCAAAATTAGCTGAGCCTTTTTTCCACTATATGCTGGGAAAGGAAAGTCTGCATCATAGGAAAATTAGGCAGAAACAATCTGAAAGCACAGAATCACAGAATGTTAGAGGTTAGGAAGGATCTCCAGAGATCATCCACTCCAACACCCCTGCTAAAACAGGGTAGTCTGCACAGGAATGCATCCAGGTGGGGTTTGAAGGTCTCCAGAGAAGGAGACTCCACAACCACTCTGCCTGTTCCAGTGCTCTGTCACCCTCACTGTAAAGAAGTTTCTTCTGATGTTGAGGTCAAACCTTCTGTGTTCAAGCTTGTATCCATTGTTCCTTGTCTTCTTACTACCACCACCAAAGAGCCTGGTCCCCTTCACTTGACACCCACCCCTCAGATATTTATAGACATTGATCAGATCCCCTCTCAGTCTTCTCTTCTCAAGACTGAACAGCCCCAGGGCTCTCAATCTCTCTCCACGGGGGAGGTGCTCAAGACCCCTAATCATCCTCACGGCTCTCCATTGGACTCTCTCCAGCAGGTCCCTGTCTCTCTTGGACTGGGGAGCCCAAACCTGGACACAGTATCCCAGGTGTGGTCTCATCAGGGCAGAGTAGAGGGGGAGAACCTCCCTAGACCTGCTGGACACACTTTTCTTGATGCATCCCAGGATAGCACTGGATGCTAGAACCCTGAACCACTTTAAGAGAAGGATCAAGTTATAGGCTTAAGTAGAAAGGTAGTGCTTTGTCCCTAGTGATTTAAAAAAAGAATAGAGAAAGTAAAGAGAAAGGAGTGTCATGGCCTAAGGAAGGAGGACATCAACTTAGGTTGAAACTAAGGGTCCATGAGACTATATTTAAAGAGAAGACCAAGATTTTAGTTTGGGCAGAAGAGGCAGAATTCATGTCATCCAACTACACCCATTCATAGGGGAGACTTCAAGAACTAGGGTTTATGGCATGTATAATTTATCAGACAATTTCAGAGGATTAGCCACAACCAGCTCAGAATGTGGAAGCAAAATTTCCATTCCTTCAGCTGAATAGAGTAATAAGTTAATAAAAAGCTAAAGAAAGGAGGGGGCGCAGAGGAACATGAGACAGCCTCCAAGAGTTGGCTGAAACACTGTCTTTAAGACAAGGAAGAAAGAAAACTAAAGGAAGACATGGCAAGGAAAGGAGGGGAAAATGATAATTCATCTGTTCTCTGAGGGAAGACACTGGCAAGACCTTGTGAAGTGTAAGAAGTTGTATTGGAAATTATTCAAAGGTGGGGAAAATGCAGCTGGTAGAGCGTGCTTTGGACTCCATTAAGCTGGGATTGCTGAGGTTTCCTTAGTGAGGAGGGTAGCAGAACTGAAGGAGGGAGGAAGTCAGCTGGGCCATGGGATTTTCTCTACAATACAGGCATAAGAGCAGAGGAAGCAGAGGTTGGGATTGAGCCAGGCCTGAGGTTGGCAGAGTGACGCCTGCAATGGGAGCAAGGGGGAAAAAAGGTGGAGTGGTATTAAGATAATCAACAACCACATTCTCAGAGGCAGGGAGGAGATGAAATCATACAGTGTTAATCTGAAACTGAAGGGAAGATGCAGGGATAAAGTGAGAGAGGATGAGCCGATGGGCTGGATGATGCTGGCAATAATGCACTTGGCAACAGAGACACAGCAACCCCTATCCTGATTTAATCAGTTGGTTCAGTCTTGTGAACAGACTGATGAAGAAGAAGCTTGAGTACATGATGATATAAAACCCAAAAAATAACAATCAGATAGGTCTTAACATCAGGCACTACAGTGGCCAAACAGGGGTGTGGGAGTCTGCAAAGGAAGATAAAAAACCAGAGACCAAAATCCAAGAGTCTGGCTAATGACAAGGCAGTGGATAGACAGCCTGAGGTGAGCAAGACAGAGGTGAGAAAATGGAGTATGGTGCTGTTCAAAGATTAAGAAGAGGAATGGGGCACTTGGAAGTGGCAAGGTTAGAAAAACTCCAGCTTACTCTTTCAACTACAGCATTACATGGAGATGCATCTAAGCCACAGGACCTCCAGAAGGCAACAGTGGGCAGTATACTTTTCTGACTTCCACATGGCACTAGTGGCAGACTGGTGTAGAAAAAGCACCTTATGCTTTCTCCTTCATCTTCTTATGCTCCCCTGTCTGTTCTTTTTATCACATAACTTATGAAACAGATGGCACTGAGTTTCACTGTGGTTTTTTTGCACAGTTTTTGCAGGGTGTAACATCTGAGGTGTGCCTGAGCTTTGTTAATGAATGATTTGGGACTGTCTAGGGCCCTTGAGAACTTGTTGCTTCTGCTTAAAGAGCACAGACATCAGGACTGAAGCTGCACTTCCACAAAATAAAGGATGGAAAGGTGCACCCAGATGTTGGTCAGATCATTTATTGACCAAGCTCTGGATCATTGAAGGGAAGTGACTGCCTTAGTTGCTGCATCCTGACATGCAATAGGAAGGCGGTGGGGCTGCTGCAGCAGCAGTCACCAGTGCCAGGGATCTTTGGCAGCGTTAGATGGTGTGTAATTGGCACTGCTGTGAGGACATCAGTGATATTCATATTTGGAACTTCAGGCTCACAAGGATCAGCCTTTGCACTACCAGCAAAGAAAACACCAGGTTTTCTGGAAATGTCTGGTTTGAGGTCTGTCATTTAAATATTGGTCTCAGTTAAAAACTCAGTAAAATATTAAATATGTGAACCTGGGTGCATTCTATGGATATCTGAACAGGGCACACCATTTATCAATGGCTTGTGCAACAGACATTGCACCTATAGCTGAAGGCAGTGTCAGGCCAGCCCTCCCATATTAGTCAGACACCACTGAACATGCCTTTTGTGTCAGGCCACTATCTGTCAGATACTTATCAGCTCCACTCCTTTTCATTCTGTGAGTGCACTAAACCAAAACAAAAGCAATCCCCCACCCCAACAGCTGTAATTCCACCTTTACTTACCTCACATCACACAATTCATAGTAAATGTTTCTGCTCTCATCCTTGATGTAAATGGCCACACTGGGAGACTCCAGCATTTTCATGGTCAGCTGCTGGGGGAAGGCACTTACAAAAAGGGCACGAATTGTGTCTGTGCTTGTGATTTCGTTTGGCATCCTCAGCTGCTTTGTTTCATCTCCATACTGAAGATATAAAACACCTGCAAGCAAAACAGAATAGCAGGTTACATACTCTTAAGTGGAAAGTAATGATCTGGGTTTCAGAGTCAATGTGGAACACATACTGACAGAGAAAAATCAGCTCTGCTCCTTACTCATAAAGCACATACAACATTTTCCTTTTCATCACACTGCTGGAATAGAGAAAGCACAGAACAGTGATCTTCCCATGCTTTGATAACTGTGCTTGACACCTGGAGGTCATCTGTCCAACTCCCTCACTCAAGCAGGAACACCTACAGGCACTTACCCAGCACCATGTCCACACATTTGTTGAATACCTCCAAGGAAGGTGGCTCTGCAAGCTCTCTGGGAAACCTGTTTCACTGCCTGGTCACTGTCAGAGTGAAGAAGTGTTTCCTTATACTCAAAGGGAACCTTGTCTGTATCAGCTGAAGACCACTGCCTGTCACTGGGCATCACTGAAAAAAGCCTGGCTCTGTCTTTCTTGTATTCTCCTCCTATCAGTTACTTTTATACTTTGATGAGATCCCTCCCCTTGAGCCTTCTCTTTTCTAGGCTGAACAGTCCCAGTTCCCTCAGCCTTTCCTCAGAGTAGAGATGCTCCAAGCCAGTTAATCATCCTTGTGACCCCTTGTTGGACTCTCTCCAGCATGCCCCTGTCTCTCTTGTATCAAGGACCCCAGAACTGGACCAAACAGTTCAGTCGAGAAGAGGGGAAGGATCATCTTCCTTGACCTGCTGGCATCCCAGGATACCACTGGCCTTTGCCACGAGGGCAGATTGCTGGCTGACATGCAGCTTGCTGTCCACCAGGATCCCCAGATCCTTCTCTGCCAAACTGCCTTCCAGCTTGGTGACCTCAAAGAAATATTGCTGCGTCTGCTTTGCACACATTTGGCAGCCTGGAATCAGATGGAGGAGAAAAAAATGTAGCAAAGACAATAAAGATACCACTATGTTTTTATTTCTGCCAGCTGACTGAGAGGCACTGCCACAATGAAATGCTTTGTGAGTGGCTCTGAAGCTCTCTAGCCATTGCAAAGCATTTGGAAAAGGAAAACAGTATCAGATCTGCTCAAGAATCAGTGACCGCAGCTCATCTAGAAATACAATCAAAGCAGTTTTACACCAGTTGGTTGGGCTGCTGACACTGACAGTAGGAGGACAGCATTCAGGCTGAACTAACTGCTGAAGGCTTTATGACATTTTCAGGCAGCCTCTGGGGCCCGAGCAGATTCTGTGCTGCCATGCCTTCGCCCTTCCCGATAACCACCACAGGCAGGCTAGAACTACCCAGAGTATCTTACACAAGCTGAAGTCACTGCAGTAATTGCAGTGTAGATGTCGTTCTCCCGTGGCCAACACAAACAGAAGGGTTGGGAACACAAGGTCCTCAGTGCAGTTACCAGCAGTCATCAGCAAATCTCAGCAAATCTCAGAATCTGGTAACTCAGTAGGCTCTCATATAGTCATCACCAATGGCATCACAGTATCACAGTATCACCAAGGTTGGAAGAGACCTCAAAGATCATCAAGTCCAACCTGTCACCACAGACCTCATGACTAGACCATGGCACCAAGTGCCACATCCAATCCCCTCTTGAACACCTCCAGGGATGGTGACTCCACCACCTCCCTGGGCAGCACATTCCAAAGGCTAACAACTCTCTCTGGGAAGAACTTTCTCCTCACCTCCAGCCTAAACTTCCCCTGGCACAGCTTGAGACTGTGTCCTCTTGTTCTGGTGCTGGTTGCTAGAGAGAAGAGACCAACCCTTTCCTGGCTACGAGGTCTCTCCTGAGCCTCCTCTTCTGCATGGGCAGTTTATGGTGCTGAGATGCAAACACTGAGCAAAAAGCAATGGGAAAGGCTAAGGTTCCAGAACCCAAAGGCATTCAGTGAAAAGAAAAAGAGTTTTAATCTGAGCCCTCTTTCCCCTTACCCTTCAGCAGTGCTGTCCCAGTGTTTCACGACTGCTGGAAGGAGTGAACAAGTCCCTAGTCAGCTGCTGCTACAACCAGTGGGTAGATAATTGTGCTTGCACTCAGGGAAGGAAGATGTTAATTTTTTTTCCCCTTCTGAATACTAAACAAACTGCTCAACATTACCTAACCATTACTTAATATTAGGCTGCTTTTATAAAATGGAGCTGTTAACATCATTTCCCCACAATTATCAGGAGCTTCTACTTTTTCTTTCATTAAGATTGCAATCAGACACTTTATGACTCCTACTGCAGGCTTCCACTTTCCCCCTGGCTGGAAAAAAACTGTTTCAGACTGAAAAGTTACTACTTTTCTCTCACAGACTGAGGAGAGTTTGCCTAAGAGTTTTGGGGTTTAATGCCAGTCTTTAATGAGTTATTAAACTATTTTTCCTCTTTTTTTTTTTGTTTTAATTGGCTCCAGCATTTATTTCTTTACACTCTCCCAAGTAAAATTGGCTTTTGAGTGCTCATTCAAACAATTTATGCAGCTAAGCATTCTTTAGAATTCAGAAAGTAACTATATGAGTAAAGAAAAATAAAGGACACATGCTTTTAATGACTGCATTTCCTTCACTGTCCCAATATATGCAAAGGAATACTCATTTTTGGATGACAGCTGTCAGTTCTCAAGAAGAGCACAAAGAATTTGCTGCACTTTGGCATTTGGGACTTTCATGGAGGGGTGGGTGTCAAGTGGAGGGGGCCAAGCTCTTTTCAGTGCTGCACAATGATAAGACAAGGAACAATAGGTACAAGCATGAACAGAGAAGGTTTCAGCTCAGCATGAGGAGAAACTTTACAGTGAGGGTGATGGAACGCTGGAACAGAGAGGTTGTGGAGTCTCTTTCTCTGGACACATTCACACCCCACCTGGAGGTATCACAGTATCACAGTATTGCCAAGGTTGGAAGAGACCTCGAGGATCATCGAGTCCAACCTGTCACCACAGACCTCATGACTAGACCATGGCACCAAGTGCCACATCCAATCTCCTCTTGAACACCTCCAGGGATGGGGACTCCACCACCTCCCTGGGCAGCCCATTCCAATGACTAATGACTCTTGGTGAAGAACTTTCTCCTCACCTCCAGCCTAAACTTCCCCTGGTGCAGCTTGAGACTGTGAAAAAAGTCTGAAAAGGTGTTCAAAAAAGAACTGGACATGGCACTTGAAGCCATGGTTTGGTTAGACATGAGGTGTTAGGTAATAGGTTGGACTTGATGATCTCTGAGGTCTTTTCCAACCTTATTGATTCTATGATTTGATTCTATGACTACCCTGGGTGATCCTGCTTTGGCAGGGGGGTTGGACTCGGTGATCTCTGGAGGTCCCTTCCAACCCCTAGTGTTCTGTGATTTTGTGTCAATGATAAAAATGTGGGGGTTTTAGCTAAAAACACAGACTTTATGCATCAGCTTTTGAGTTGTGTGTGACCTTTCTGCCCAGTTTCAAAGATAGGGCAGAATGCAGAAAAAGCTGGGTTTGCATTTCAGGCCACTAAACCCATGCTGAATATTGAGCTACTGAAACTATTAACAGAAAAGAAATGGTTGAGTTAAATAAAAAATCTTCCATACCAGACTACATCATTTCAGATCAGCCCTGACTCTGCCTGTCTTCCAGCACTCTCACAAAACACTGATGCAAAATCAAATTCCAGTTGTCTTGGGGGCTTGGATTTTCAAAGCAAATATGCAATGCTATCCAAAAGAGACTGTGCCTTAAAATAGACATCTTTAACACACAGCTCAAAGAAATATTTTGGCCACAGTCGCACTGCTAGGGTGAAAAGACATTTTCAAAGGCATAATAAATTCCTTTTTTGCTTACTCTTCCTTAAATCACATGCCCTTATAAAAAATCTCCCTACTGCTTTCCCTCCTGAGCTGTCTGACCTGTATCATGAAGCAGCAAAGCTTTAGGGCATTTCCCATTTGACAAAATTCACTGCTCACTGCTCAAAATCCCATTTCAGCATGACAGAATAAAGAGATTCTAAACCCATTCTTTTAAGTTATTGACATTACTTCTTTTTCTCCCACACATTGCCCAGCTGAAACTCAGAACGCTGGCAATACCCACAGGCTCAGCTAGCTTCGTGGAAGCTGCTAGAGCTCTGAGGCTTCTTTTTACCTTCAGCTAAAAAATTAGCCCCATGGAGAATTAAAGCAAAAAGAAACAGAATCTAACTCAGGCACAGCTTTTGTCAGGGCACTGCACATATGCCAGCAAGGCTGTTGGAAAGAAAAGTTAAACACGACGAATGTTAATGTCTCCATGCACCCTGAAATCCCTCTTGCACTTGTGCTTCTGTTGCAATGGATTTACCTGAAACACAAAGATTGTGCCAAATGCTATGAAGCACAAACCAAACAGGGCTGCAAAATCCCCTGCTAGCCTGGGAAGCCAGGTGTGAATGTCAGAGAGGATGAGGGAACACCACCATGGAAACTGCTTGGGAAATGCAAGTCAGGCAGCACTGCGGCTACCACTTCTAGGTGCTCCTAGATGCTGCCAGCCATGAGCTTTCCTACAGTCAGCTGCAGCAAGCTGAGATCATAGTATCATAGTATCATAGCATCAATCAGGGTTGGAAGGGACCACAAGGATCATCTAGTTCCAACCCCCTGCCATGGGCAGGGACACCCCACACTAGATCAGGCTGGCCACAGCCTCATCCAGCCTGGGCTTAAACACCTCCAGGGACGGGGCCCCAACCACCTCCCCAGACAACCCATTCCAGGGCTAAGATAATTAGCCTATCAGGGCTGAGATAATTAGAATAGAATAGAATAGAATAGAATAGAATAGAATAGAATAGAATAGACCAGACCAGGTTGGAGGAGAGCTTTCCCCTTCATCATGCTGGTATAGCACAGTTTCAGAAATCCCTCTGGAATTTCTGATAGGTCTTCAGCCTGTGGGCAAAAGGCCACAGCATTAAAGGCAGGAAGGACACAGCAGAAAGCATTTCTGTGTAAGCCAGGCCTTAGAAACTTAAACCTCTTTACAAATTGCTTCACAGCACTCCTGTCAGCAGAGAGATATGTTTTATGGTAGGGGAAATTAAACACCCAAGGGGTGAAAGGACACGCTCAAAGAAAGGTTTACAAGCATAAAGCCCAGATCTGCTGCTGATCATGCAAACACACCACATGATCAGCCATTCCTTGCCTGCACACAGAGCCTTTTCAAAACCAAAAGACTTTCTGCTCCCCCTTTAACTAAGGGTCAGGGACAGAAGGACTCGCAAACTATTTCATCATTTCTCTCAGAGACGGCCTACATGAAAGGCAACTCAGTGTGACGGAAGATGTACCATTAACTTCATTTACATAGGCAGTGCCTCCTGTGCAAGATGAACTCACCAGTGCTGGGTTTACAGAATCAAACACAGAATGGTCTGGGTTGGAAGGGACCTGGAGATTGCCTAGTCCAACCCCCTTGCTGGAGCAGTTTCACCTAGAGCAGATCACACAGGAACATGTCCAGGTGGGTTTAGAAAATCTCCAGAGGAGACTCCACAACCTCTTTGGACAGCCAGGTTGAGGACTCCAGCACCCTCAAAGCAAAGAAGTGTCTCCTTAATTTTAAGTGAAACCTTCTGTGTTCCAGTTTGTGCCTGTTGCTCCTTGCTCTATCTCTAGGCACCACTGTTCTCTAACAGCCCTACATCCTCTTGGCATTTAGATATTGATGAGCACTGAGAAGATCTCCTCTCAGTCTTCTTCAGACTGAACAGCCCCAGGTCTCTCAGCCTTCCCTGTAGGTGAGATGCTCCAGTCCCCTCGTCGTCTTTGTGGCCTTCTGCTGGATTCTGCCCAGTAGTTCCTTGTCCTTCTTGACCTGGGGAGCCCAGAACCGGACACAATACTCCCTTGACCTGCTGGCCACCTGGGTTAGAGGGTGCCATCCTGCACTTAGTCCAGCTAGCAGAGCTTTAACACTGCCCATGCTGTGGCTGCAGTTCACACAGGCACACAAGATGCACAGCAAGGTGCTCAGCTCTGCTGCTGCTGCTGGGCTGCACAACCCACCTGGCAGCTGAGGGAGGACATGCCCATGTGGGGGAAGGGCGAAGCATGGCTGAACTCACGGGGTCTAGGCTGTCTGTAGAGGTGCTGCATAACCAAAATGGCTCAGCACTGTACTGGTAAGATCATAACTCCTTAGTCACAACTGGTAAAGGTTTACTCCTTGTGGCAGCGAGACACCACTCAGCTGACATCTCTCAGCACCTCCATCTAATCCAGGGTGCTGACCTAACCCTGACTAAGGATCATGTTATCATGGCTGTGTTACTAACAATGATCTCAGTGCTGGGCAGCTCAGATGCTTGGAAGAGATTTAATCACAAATTGCTTTTATTTACAGAACAGTAATTATCCTTACAAACTGGTTGTTGAAGAGATAAAAGCATGAAGCACACAACAGCAAATATAAAGTTAAATACTTGATAAGAGTAAAGTTAACAAACATGACTGAGTCATCTTCTGTGACCTTTCCAAATAGCAGTTTATTCTCTCACATAATGAATTTTAAATGGAAAAATACAGTTACTCACATAATCCTCTCATCACTTTCATAATGAAGAAAACTGAGGCATAAATAGCTCCTCAGTGTTAGGAAATAAAATATTGTCAAAGCTTGACTTGGAGTGGGTGAGCTTCTGCCTTGTGAAGCGAGAGGACACTCTCTGTGTGGGCAAGAGAGACTGCAAATGTCTGCTCTGAAAAAAATCTCACTGCCATTTGGCAGCACTACCTAAATCCATGGGCTCCTGTCTGAAGAAGAGCATTAGCTGATGATGATTCTTTACTTGGCTGAGAGATGCTTGGGTGCTGGAGCACTGAAACTTTCCCACAGAACCAGAAATCACAGGTGTGAGCAAGGTACTCCTCTCTCTTCTGACCCAGCTGCCCTGTAGATTTTGTGTCTATGAAAAGTTGACTGGAGTACAGTAATCCAAACCTTTCAAGCTGCACCAGGGGAGGTCTAGGCTGGATGTTAGGAAGTTCTTCATAGAAAGAGAGATTGGCCATGGGAATGTGCTGCCCAGGGAGGTGGTGGAGTCACCATCACTGGAGGTGTTTAGGAAGAGACTGGATGGGTGCTTGGTGCCATGGTTTAGTTGATTAGATGGTGTTGGATGATAGGTTGGACTCAATGATCTCAAAGGTCTCTTCCAACCTGGTTAATTCTATTCTATTCTATTCTATTCTATTCTATTCTATTCTATTCTATTCTATTCTATTCTATTCTATTCTATTCTATTCCACGGATGAATTGGTAGCTCTGGAATGTTTTTCAAATCAAAGGGGGAAAGCTAGCTGTAACTAAAATAGGGGAAATACCTACAGGAGGCCTTTAGACCTTGTTGGGTGAATAGTAACATCAAAAAAAAAGTACACTGGGAATAAGTGCAGGATAATAAGTAATGGAAAATTAGATAAGTTGGCAAAGAAAGCACTAGGACAAAGGGCAGTGGTTTAAACCACAGAAGGACAGATTTAGTTTGGACATTAGGAAGAAGTTCTTGATTATGAGGATGGTGGAATGTTGACAACAAAAGCAAGAGGCAGCCTTTCCCTGACATTATTTCCCTTGGAGAACAGGAACCAGAACTCAGGCCTAGCCCAGTAACTATGAACTAAAATCACTACGTAAACACATACACAGTGGTGGGAGCAGAGATGAAACCCAAGAGCTGTACTCACTCAGGGCCTTGCTGTCAGCACTGACAGCAAATTCTCCATATGCTGTGCTGAGGGGCAGGCAAGTACTGTGCTTCTCTGCTTGGCCAACACCTTGCACTGCAAAGAATTACAACTCATTTTTTTCCTTTGCATGCCCCTGTGCAAATGGAAGGGCCTGCTGCTTGGCTGACTTACTGCGTTAGAGGTAGACTTAGAAATCTCGTCTCATGTGAAAACTTGATCCAAGCTGTTTAAGCGATAGCTCCTGTGTCAGATATGACCCATGGGATAGCTCCATCTGGTCTCCTGCCTTTCCTCTGAAGGGTAGTTTGACCAGTGAAAGCTGTTCCTGTTGCCAAATCCCTCTTCCAGCAGACAGCAAATGCTGAAAGCCCAAATTGCTGCTGCTAAATCAGATTAAGAAGTGGCAGTAGAGTTGGATGAAGACATTGCACCTTCTGCCTGGACATGATTTGGAGTAAAGAGGAAAGCTACTAGCACCTTGCCATAGCATTATTCAGTTTACCAGTTTGGATTCTAATTACTCTACTCTTTACCTTCACTACTTTCATTCTGGTTTATATTCACGTTGCAAGGTCCTGCAATAGGAATATTTCCTCACTCTGTATATTGCCAAACAGAGTGAGGTCTCATTTTCAGCCAAGGCCCTTCAGTATTACTGCAGTGCAAACAAATAATAAAGATTACATTCAAAAAGGTTTCAGCAGTGACAGGTACAGACCTGCAGAACTAATGGTTTTATTTACCACACTGCACATTCACTTCAGTATCACTGCAATGAACCCATTGGACACATGCTGATGCAGCCTGTTGCAATGGAGACAAACTCAGCTCCAGCGTAAGCCAGCATCTACAGTACACCTCTTATCAGCTTTTTAGTGGCAGACAGAATGTGCTTCTCTTGAGACACTTTGTACCAAATAAGATCTTGCTGCTTGGAAGTCTGTTGGTTTTTTCTGGTACACCCAGGACCTTCTCATGAGGAGTGGATAAGGGAACTGGGGTTGTTTAGTCTGGAGAAAAGGAAGCTGAGGCAAGATCTTCTAACTCTCTACAATTGCCTGAGAGAAGGTTGGAGCAAGAAGGGGGTTGGTCTCTTCTCCCCAGTTACAAGCGATAGGATGAGAGGAAATGGCCTCAAGCAGCACCAGAGGAAGTTTAGTTTGGAGATTTAGAAGACACTTCTTCCTGAAAGGGTTCTCAACCTCTGAAACAGGCTCCCCAGGGAGGTGGTTGAATCCCCATCCCTGGAGGTGTTTAAAAGCAGCAGAGATGTGGTGCTGAGGAACATGGTTTAGAGTTAGAGAATGGTTGGACTCAATGATCTTAAAGGTCTTTTCCAACCAAAACAGTTCTCTCTTTTGACGATTTTTGGAGGTAGAATCTGTTAAGCACACAAATGCCTGCCTGGGAAAGCTCATATTCCACCCTTCCATTGAGTTGTCTTTCACAAATCAAGTAAGGACAATATGTGAAATAAAAAAGCATCTCAGCACTATGGTGTGTCAACAGGATGGCTAATTTTAATGCAAAATGTGTCAGGTAAAATGTGTGTTAGGAGCTTTTTTTCCTGTCCAAGTCCTAAAACTGTAATTTGAAGACATGTGTAAGAAGAGAAGGTTTAGCAAAGCAGGACAGGAACAGGGCTGTTACTTCAGAACAGTGTCATTTCCTAGGCTCTGTGTTTCAGTTCAATAACTGGAACTAGTTGTTTCAGGATGTTTTTCCTATAGATCTGCCAGCCCATGTTAATGCATCTGACCATGACAGCAAATATTTACATGATCTTTTTGCATGTTGGCTGCTTTGCATACTCTGTAAGAAGACAAGATAGGGAAGATTTCTTTAAGCTGACTGAATACATTAAAGCTATACTCAGTCTTGAACTGAAATGCAGTTCCCAGGGAATTTCTCTCCCATGAATTAAACTGAAGATCCTGCTGACTTCATTAGGCTTGAATCATGCCCTAAGGAATCAGAGAGGGCAGTGCCAATGCTAACAAACCACAGGCTTCTCTTGTAAAATCTATAGCCATTCACACATCTGCTGCCTGATTTAACATGCCTGTTCTAATTTCTAGCTCATAAATAGTAAATAACAATTAATTACCACCAATATAATACAGAAGTCCACCTTCAGCATTTCTGGTTTTCTGTGTAAGTCTTACAGGACATTGCATACACACATAGAGAGAGTTCTTCCTGCTGCTGGGTGATAGCTACCATGCCACTGTCCCACTGCAATTACAACATTGGTTTTCTTTTAAGCAGGCTTTGAGAAGCACCTGCAAGAAATGCTACCAAAATCTAGCTCTTACTATTAGAATCAGTAGGAGCATTTCCATAGAAGGTGGCAGCAAAGTAATTAGTCAGATACTAAAATCAGTGGCTGATAAAACTTCAGATTAGGGGACTAACACATAATATTTGGAATGCTGCATGATTGCTTAAGGCCCTCTGCATGCCAATCTGTAAGGGTTTGTGTTATTTTCCTTCTGAAAGTAATCCTCCAAAGGCAAATAAAATGCAAATGTGGGAAGGATCAGATATTTCTGCAGAGGCCTCTGCATGCTATTTAATTTTAGGCACAGGTTTATCAGGAAGAAGTCCAGTCATCCTCTACTCCTTATCCATCTGGACCACAGTGGCCAGAAGTCCTGGCTGGGACACCCAGAGAAGGTACTCACAACCCTCAAGCCATGAAGCTCCATCCTCTTCACTGACTTCTCAAACCCAATTCCTTATGCACTTACAGAAATCCCCCCTTGTACTACGCTCTCCTTCAATCCAGCACCCAGCCCTGGAGCACAGGATAACACAGGATGCTAGGGGTTGGAAGGGACCTCTCAAGATCATTGAGTCCAACTCCCCTGCCAGAGCAGGACCATAGAATCTAGAACAGGTCACACAGGAACACATCCAGACAGGGCTGGAAAGTCCCCAGAGAAGGAGACTCCACAACCTCTCTGGGCAGCCTGCTCCAGGGCTCTGGGACCCTTACAGTAAAGAAGTTCTTCCTCATGCTGAGATGGAACCTCCTGTGCTGTAATTTATATCCATTGCCCTTTGTCCTATCCCAGGGTGCAACTGAGCAGAGCCTGTCCCCTCCCTCAGGACACCCAGCCCTCAGATATTTATAGACATGTATTAAATCCTCTCTCAGCCTTCTCTTCAGACTGAACAGCCCCAGGGCTCTCAGCCAACTGTCATAAGGCAGTGCTCCAGTCCCGTCATTATCCTTGTAGCCCTCCATTGGACTCTCTCGAGTAGATCCCTGTCCCTCTTGAACTGGGGAGCACAAAAGACTCTCTCAAGTAGATCCCTGTCCCTCTTGAACTGGGGAGCCCCAAACTGGATGCAAAACTCCAGGTGAGGTCTCACCAGGGTAAAGATGTAGAGCCTGATTCTGTGGGAGCTGTTTCTGCGGTTGGAGGTTGTGATCACACCCTGCCCTTGGGGGCTGCCACCCATTGCATCAACCACCCTGCCCCTTGGTCACGACAGAGAGGATGCTGGTGCCAGGGCCATCATTTGCAAGGATGTGACACCCAAATGAAACCATCTGCCAGCCTTCATTCCTTTGTGGAGGCACCAGAGCAGCGACAGCAGCGAGCTGCAGTGCAGGCACACGCTGGCTGCTGGCATAACCTCACTGGGCGCTTGTCAGGTTCTGCTTCCTCCAGGCGAATTGCAAGTGAAATCTGACGAAAGCTTTTGAGCACCTTCCAGATTTCCAGAGCTGATTCTGGCTCTGACAGTTTTGCTAGATAATTTTTTTTTCCCCCCACAGCAATCACACTGGAATAACTCCCAGCTCTCAAACAGGGGATTTAAAAATACATTTAGTGTTTGCCTTGCAGAGCGAATTCATTTAGTTTAACATCTCGCTTTTGTCTCCAGGCTGCAGATTGCTCAGACAAGCGCTGATTTCTGATGGACCTCTGAGCCAAGAAAGAAAGGCCTTCACTTTGGAAACCTGGGCCCACCACTGGAAAACTGTTCTCTGGGTTGACTCCACATGAACACCACGTCCTATTGGATTAGTCCTGACTGACGCAGCCATGACGCTGGGGGAGCCAAAAATGCATTCTTGCTACATCCCTTTTGATGCTCTGTGTTAATTCAGACCACTATTTAAACCCATACTGACTTACATCTAGTTAGTAAAATAAGAACCTACATAAGGAACAGAATCACAGACTCACCAAGGTTGGAAGAGACCTCAAAGATCATCAAGTCCAACCTGTCACCCAACACCTCATGACTAAACCATGGCACCAAGTGCCACGTCCAACCCCCTCTTGAACACCTCCAGGGATGGTGACTCCACCACCTCCCTGGGCAGCACATTCCAATGGCTAACAACTCTCTCTGTGAAGAACTTTCTCCTCACCTCCAGCCTAAACTTCACTGGCACAGCTTGAGACTGTGTCCTCTTGTTCTGGTGCTGGTTGCCTGGGAGAAGAGACCAACCCCCACCCGGCAACAACCCTCCCTACAAGTGGGATATGTGTGTGCTTTATCAGAGTATCTTGGGTATCTGCAGCAGGTCACACTTCTCACTGATCCTGTCCTGGTTTTGTTGAAGTAAATGAGTCCATTACCTCTGGAATGTCAACCACAGCAGATTTGGGTCTACAAAAGACCAAACCCAGTATTTCCATCTCTTCCTGGAGTTTCCCATTTTAGTTTTGCCTTGCAGAAGGCAGTTCCCTCAAGCCTGTTGTTTAAGCCAGGATTGAGGGGGGGGGGTGTGTAATTACTTTATGCCTTTCTTTCTTCTGTCTTTTCTACCTCGAGTATTTGCAAGGTAGCTTCTCATGGTATAAAGCATTGAATAGACTCAGCCAGACTGAGAAAGTTGGGGCTGTTCAGTCTGCAGAAGAGAAGGCTCTGAGGAGACCTTCTTGTGGCCTTCCAATATCTGAAGGGGGCTCTGAGAAAGCTGGGGAGGGACTTTTGAGGGTGTCAGGGAGTGGCAGGACTTGGGGGAATGGAGCAATACTAGAAGTGGGTAGATTCAGGTTGGATGTTAGGAAGAAGTTCTTCCCCATGAGGGTGGTGAGACACTGGAACAGGTTGCCCAGAGAGGTGGTGGAAGCCTCATGCCTGGAGGTTTTTAAGGCCAGGCTGGATGTGGCTCTGAGCAACCTGACCTAGTGTGAGGTGTCCCTGCCCATGGCAGAGGGGGTTGGAACTAGATAATCCTCGAGGTCCCTTCCAACCCTGACAATTCTATGATTCTATGATAAAAGGTGAGTTTTTTAACACAATGGCATTGAGATATTCAATGTAAGAGTAATAAAAAGCCACAAAATTCACTCCCTTTCCTCACTGAAGTTCTGTTGGCTGAGGATCCAAACCTAATTTGTATTCAAATGTGATTAAATTTAAAAATGCATGGGGATGGGAAGGGAGATGTTTCTGCATGGCTTGTGTAAAACCATAAGAACAGAAATATTTTCATGACAATTAAAGCTGAAATCCCCAACAGTTTCCCTTTAAAAAGAAACCCAAACCCCCAAACCCCAAACACTGCCCTTGTACTGCTGGAAGTAAAACCAATCCTAACAGGGAGGCCCACAAAGAGTCTCAAAAGTAAGTTTTCCAACCATTACTCGTGGTGCTGCTGGAACACACTGGCAGAAAAGACTGAAAAGACATCATTGTAAAAGAAAGACATTGAAGGCTGCTAACCTAAAGCTGAACTATTTCAGGATAGTTTTTACACTGCCTTTTAAAGGAAACTATTTCACAGAATCACAGAATGTTAGGGGTTGGAAGGGACCTCAAAAGATCATCCAGTCCAACCCCCCTGTCAGAGCAGGATCAGCTAGAGCAGATCACACAGGAAATGTTATGAATAGTTGCTGGAACAACCTGAAGATGACAGATTGTGGAGTGATGACAGTTTATTACCTGGCTAGTGTGATGATCCCTTCAGCTACACACACAGCTGTGACCCCTCCTGGGATACAGGAGAGAAGAGGCTGAGCATCTGACTCCAGTTTCAAATCTAAAACCTCTCAACTGAAATGCTTCATATCACATTGCTTCCTCTTTCTTCCTTTTTTAATTTGCTTGTTTGTTTGCCTGCTCATGCTGAGATAAGCCAGGGTCTCCAGTTCTTGGGCCTTCAGTTCAAGAAGGACCTCAGGGAACTGCTTGAAAAAGTCCAGTGCAGAGCTACAAAGATGCTGAAGGGATTGGAACATCTGCCTGTGAGGAAAGGCTGAGGGAGCTGGGGCTCTTAAGCTTGGAGGAGACTGAGGGGTGACCTCATTCATGTTTATGAAGATGTGAAGGGTGAGTGTCAGGAGGACAGAGCCAGGCTCTGCTCACTGATGTCCAATGATAGGACAAGGCACAACGGGTGCAAGCTGGAGCAAAGGAGGTTCCACATGAACCTAGGGAGAATTTTTTTCCTTGTGGAGGTGACAGAGCCCTGGAGCAGGCTGCCCAGAGAGGTTGTGGAGTCTCATTTTCTGGAGACATTAAAAACCCTCCTGGATGTATTCCTGTGTGACCTGCTCTAGGCAGGGGGCTTGGACTGGATGATCTTTCAAGGTCCCTTCCAACCCCTCATGTTCGGTGATTCTCTGCAGACAGGCTGAGATAGGGTCTGAAATCCTGACCAATGCATAAAATGGTACACCTTAACATGACCATCCTCCATTAGGACCTGGACAACACATTTCAGGGTATGCCACAGGTGCTATAGAAAGAGTTTAAATTAGACTACTTAATAGTGAGTTTCCAGTTCTCTCATCTCTGATACTGTTAAACTGCAAAGGGCAGCAATGCTTATAGAATGTCCAGGATGGCTCCTGAATGAAGAACAGATGACTACAGCAGCACTTCTCAGACTGGAAAAGAGATGACCTGAGGGCAATGACAGGCCTGCAAAACCAGATGATGGCCCAGGAGGATCAGACGGCGATCTGATGTTTGCTGTCATTTCCAACACAAGGACAAGAGGGCATAACTTAGAGCAGATAAGCAAATACAAAACAAAGCAAGAGAGAAGCAATGGCTGGGCAGTAAACCAACAGAATCATGCTGCCAAAGTCACATCTGCACTGTTGTGGATGCAAAAAATTTACATGGGTTCAAAGGGAGACTGAACAAATACCTGGAGGAGACACTTCTTGTGGGTTATTATGCAGGCAGAAACCATTAACCAGGAAATCCCTAAGCTGGAGATAGCTTGAGGCTGGGAGACTACTTGGGGAAGGATACTTAGCCTGTTCTTACTCTTGCCTACACTAGCTGCCTATGGTCCTTCTTGGAGACAAACTATGGGGCCAGGTGGTCTCATCTAGCACAGCACTTCCTATGGTCCTGTTGCCAGGGTTATTCATAGTGATGAGCATTGAAGTCTTGTCCAGAAAGAAGGCTGTTGTATACACTACTGACAGCCACAAAGCTTTTTCTAGCTCAGCTTTTGGGGAAGAAAACCCTGCACGAAGCACTGGTGCATAGCAGGCTGCCCACTTTGATGTGCCCCCAAAGCTGTTTAGCAATACTCAGCTCACATCTGAAATAGAAGTTCAGAGCTGAGGTACCCTTCATAGCCTGGGGTGATCAATGAGTGATAGCTGAAACCCATATGCTGAGACTGGACTGAGAGTCACACAAAGACCTGCAAAAGCCCAATCTCTTTGACATCGTAGTGGAGCAGATGGATGTCTTCCAGAAATTCTCAGGCTGAAGCAGACCATTCTGAGGACACCCCAGCCAGCAGTGGTGTGTAGGCAGAGATGAATCCTCTCTGTGTATAATAAACACACATCTGCTGCACACTTGCCCTTAAAAACACCTCTAAAATTGTCTTGACCAGCTTGGAGTCTTCCCCATGAGGGTGGTCAGACACTGGCACAGGTTGCCCAGGGAAGTGGTAGAAGCCTGATCCCTGGATGTTTTTAAGACCAGGCTGGATGTGGCTGTGAGCAACCTGCTGTAGTGTGAGGTGTCCCTGGCCATGGCAGGGGGGTTGGGACTGGATGATCCTTGAAGTCCCTTCTAACCCTGACAGTTTGTGAGTCTGTGAAACTTTCAACCCAAAGAGCCTGTCGTATTGGTGGGCCAGTGGCTGTGGGACATCAGCAGTGTTGCTCCATGAGCTAACACAAGCAGGGATCAGACCCTTGTCCCCAGCCCTGCTGTTCTGCACCTGCCAGCTCTGGGGGTGGCAGGGACCCCTTCCAGCCTAGTTCTCATTCATTGTGGTTGTTGGATATTGTAATACCCTTGACAGAAAGTGAGAAAGAGGAGCACAGAAACACTGTGACGAGCTTACAAGCATGGTCTGATTTACAGCCCACCCCTTGGGTTATGTCACTCAGGATGTTGGGAGATGAGTCTACAGGAAAGCAGCAATTCAGTTTATTACCTTTGAGCAAAACCCTGCCTTCCTCAGCATTCCCATGCACATTACCTGCCTTCCCACAGCAGGGCAAATTGCTGCCTTGTCCCCCAGAAGCCCCAGCCTTTACTGGTACCATCCATCAGCTGACAGCAGCCTCCAGGACAAAATCCACCACCAGGAAAGGAGCTCTGTTTCACAGCTGGGATTAATTCAGCCCTGAGATATCACACAATCATACATACCATGCACTGGATTGCAAGGGACCTTCAAAGGCCATCTAGTCCAACCCCCCTGCAGTACGTGAGGACATTCCCAACTAGATCAGGTGCTCAGAGCCCCATCAAGCCTGACCTTGAATGCCTCCAGGGTTGGGGCCTCCCCCATCTGCCTGAGCAACCTGCTACAGTGTGCCACCACCTTCATAGTAAAAGACTTCTTCCTAATGTTTCGTCTAAATCTACCTCACTAGTTTAAAACCACCATCCCTTGTCCTGTCACTACATGCCTTTGGAAATGGCCCCTCCCCACCCTTCTTGCAGGCCCCTTCAAGTGCTGCAAGGCCACTATAAGGTCTTCCTGGAGTCTTCTTTTCTGCAGGCTGTACAACCCCAACTCTCTCAGCCTGTCTTCATAGGAGAGGTGCTCCAGCCCTCTGCTCATTTTTGTAACCATCTTCTGGACACACTCCATCAGGTTCACATCCTCCTTGGGAAGAATGAGAGCAGCAGAGCAGAGCTGCCCACCTGCACTGGCACATCACCTGTGTCACCATGCAGATGGAAGAGCACTGCCCCGAAGTAAAGGGCATCTCCATCAGACATCTGTTCAAATCCTCTGCCTGGAAAGCTGTTGCCACACAAATACCAAGCCTTGTCTCTGAGAGCTGGCTCTGTCAGGCAAGAATATCTCTAGGTTTCATCCAGCTAGGCTGGACCAAGATAATATAGATGATGAAGAGGTGTTGAAGTGAGAAAAGCCTGTGTCTCCTGTCTGAAAATGAGGGTGCAATAAGCTCACTGCCACACAGAGTGCAGGCATGGCAAAAAGGATTTGCAAGACTGAGTTTTAACATCAAGTCAGCATTTCATGCCAGAGTCTGCATCTTCCTCATGTATCATGTTCCCAGGACACTTACAGACCTTATGATAATTCCACCATTCCCCTAAGTTACCCAGTACCCCATACTGAGCTCATGCCCAGGGAACAAGCTGACATTAAAAATAATGTGCAGGCAAAGTCTTCACTTTTTCAACTTTTTCCATTATTTGCCTTTGACAACTCCCTGAAAGGAGGCTGGAATGAGCTGGGGGGTGGTCTCCTCTCCCTAGTCTCAGGTGATAGAAGGAGAGGAAATGGCCTGAAACAGTGCCAGGGGAAGTTTACATTGGAGATTAGGAAAAATTTCTTTGCTGCAAGAGTGGTCAGGCATAGGAACAGGCTGCCCAGGGAGGTGGTGGAGTCATTATTCCTGGGGGTGTTCTAAAAAACCACATAGACAGGGCACTTCACAACATGGCTCAGAGGGCACGGTGGTGTTGGATAAATGGTTGAACTTTGCTATATTAGAGGGCTCCTCCAACCTTAATGATTCTAGGAGTCTTTAGACTTAGAATAGAATAGAGTAAACCAGCTTGGAAGAGACCTTCAAGATCATCGTGTCCAACCTACCATCCAACACCATCTAATAACTAACCCATGGCACCAAGCACCCCATCAAGTCTCCTCCTAAACACCTCCAATGATGGTGACTCCACTACCTCCCTGGGCAGCACATTCCAATGGGCAATCACTCTCTCTGTGTAGAACTTCTTCCTAACATCCAACCTAAACTTCCCCTGGGGCAGCCTGAGACTGTGTCCTCTTGTTCTGGTGCTGGGTGCCTGGGAGAAGAGACCAACCTCTGCCTGTCTACAACCTCCCTTCAGGTAGTTGTAGACAGCAATAAGGTCTCCCCTGAGTCTCCTCTTCTCTAGGCTAAGCAACCCCAGCTCCCTCAGCCTCTCCTCATAGGGCTGTGTTCCAAACCCCTCACCAACTTTGTTGCCCTTCTCTGGACATGTTCCAGCAACTCAATATCCTTCCTGAACTGAGGGGCCCAGAACTGGACACAGTACTCAAGGTGTGGCCTAACCAATGCAGTGTACAGGGGCAGAATGACCTCCCTGCTCCTGCTGGCCACACAGTTCCTGATCCAGGCCAGGATGCCATTGGCCTTCTTGGCCACCTTGGCACACTGCAGGCTCATGTTCAGCCTACCATTGACCAGTACCCCCACGTCCCTCTCTGCCTGGCTGCTCTCCAGCCACTCTGACCCCAGCCTGTAGCACTGCATGGGGTTGTTGTGGCCAATGTGCAGAACCCAGCACTTGGATGTGTTCAATCTCCTGCCCTTGGACTCTGCCCATCTGTCCAGCCTGTCGAGGTCCCTCTGCAGAGCCTCTCTACCCTCCAGCAGATCAACTCCTGCCCCCAGCTTGGTGTCATCAGCAAATTTACTGATGATGGTCAATAATACCATTGAAAAACTCTTTTGAATGCCCAAATGGAGAACACAGGCTAGAAGTGGAGAGGAGAAGGATTGCAGAAAGGTCTTACCCAGCGATCTCTCCTTGGTTTGGTTTGCCGAGCGCACCACGGGAAGGCTCGCCCGCGTGCGGCTGCCCCTGGAGAAGGGGCTTGGAGAATCCCCCTCGGACATGGCCTCTAAGGAATCAGCAGATGCTTCAGAGAGGTGTTCTGCCTGGTCTCCCAGAGTGGGCTGCGGGCTCTGGCACGGCTTTGGGCTTCTAGTCTGCAAAACAGAGTATTTCCATTGTTGGTATGCTGAAACTGGAATAGAGGGGGGGAAACAAAGCAAAGAAAGAGCAGGAGGGAGAAGTTCAAACTTCTTCCAATATTGGAATGCTGAAGGTCACTTCTGTGTGGGTTATTTAGGAAAACAGTGTCCTTGGGTATTCTGCTATGGATTTTATACTTGTACACCCACACACTGCAAATTTTGTTGCTAACAAGGCCCTGAGGATAAGACATGTGCTGAGGAGATGCACGGTAATGCCACTCCTTGCTGCTGCTCAAACAACCACTACAGCAAAGACATATCCACACACTTATGTGGACAAGTCTGCTAAGAGAAATCCTCTGAGGAGGAATATTGCAATGTAGCTGCAAGCTATCAATCTCCTCAGCATATTCTGCTGGGCCACCAGGTCATGCAGCACAGCCAAAATAACCATCCAATACTTCTAGCTGAAATCACAAATTATTAGTTTGCTTGCACCAGTGAGTAAAATCAGCACGTTGCATCAGCACAAATCAGAAATGTCTTCATTAACTGACCAAATTATCCATGGGTTTTACTGGGCAATCATAGCAGTAAATTGCTAAACACAGTATCTGGAAAAAGCTGACTCTCTCAGGCAGGGGAGAGGAATGGTTTAACTTACACACTTCTACTGACTCCTCTCTGTAGAAGCTATACCTAACAAACTTACACTCGATAGGAGACATAGAGTCCTGGGTATTGTATTGGTTTGTGCACATCCTAAGTGCTTTCTACAAAGAGATGTTGCTTTAAGAAGCAAACTCAAGACTATATAGTGAAACTCCCTCAACCACATACTGCTGTTACTCAGGCTTCAAACTCGAGAGGGGCAGATTTATATTGGCTATTAGGAAGAGGTTCACAGGTTGCCCACGGATGTAGTTGGGTCCCTGTCCCTGTAGATATTCAAAGTGGGGCTTGACAGGGCTCTGGGCAGCCTGATCTAGTTGAGGATGTCCCTGCTGAGTGCAGAGAGGGTTGGACTGGATGACCTTTGGAGGTCCCTTCCAACCCAGACCATTCTGTGATTCTAAGAATAATTTTCCAGTCTCTTAAGCAAACTCTGCACCACAACAAACTGGAACAGACACTGTACAAGCAGCGATTCAAATCCAAGCAAGCTTACTCTGTCCCCAAACCAGGGTGAAAATATGAACTATAAATATGAAATATAAAGAACTATAATCAGCACCAGACACAAGGTGTCACAAAACATATGGTTTCCTCTTCCCTATCATTAAAGGGATGATGCCAGTACATTCAAAAAGAAATCCCCTGTATTAAAATCTGCTTCAGCTCTAGGTTTGAGGATGCTGTCAAGACCAAGAAAAGATTTTGCTGCTTTCTGGGAAGTCAGGATGACATATCTGGCTGACATCTGCTTCCTTCAGTGGTTTTTCAAGTGAAGTGAGGTGAGATCCTTTTCAGCAATAGCATGCACCGAACAGTATTCCCTGTGTGACCTGGAATGTATGAGGAACTTTGCCTTTCACTAGATTTTCATTAGCTGGCTGCTGTTGCCATGTTGTTCAGTTGCTCACAAGCTACAATAGATTAGAAGTGCCTCACAAGAAAGCTAAATCCTCCTGAACTGTTCACTTTTGCACTACTAATACTAACATATTGATTATCCCATGTCCTGCAGTGAAATTTTTCAAGAGCATTGAATTCTTGCTGGACTTAAGGCTAAGAACATTTGTTCTGAGCAAAGGAAAACGTGCTCTGAAGTGCCTGTGGCATGGTCAGCACCAGTCTGCAGCTTGTGAATACAGGGACTTGTACCTGAAAACTTGCAGAGGTGACAAGTGGCCTGCAAACACAGAGAAAGAATTTGGTTAGTCAGGACTTCTTCATTCAGCTTGCCAAAATGGCTTGGGAACCACCACTGCTGGAGTGTTTTATTTACACAGGCTTATTCCAGGAGCAGATTCATAGATTCATACAATGTTAGGGGTTGGAAGGGACTTCCAGAGATCACTGGGTCCAACACCCCTGCCAGAACAGTGATAGGACTAGGGGGAATGGAATGAAGCTGGAGGTGGGGAGATTCAGGCTAGATGTGAGGAGGAGGTTCTTCACCATGAGAGTGGTGAAACCCTGGAATATGTTGTCCAGGGAGGTGGTCGAGGCCCCGTCCCTGGGGGTGTTTAAGAGCAGGCTGGATGAGGCTCTGTCCAGCCTGATCTAGTGTGGGGTGTCCCTGCCCATGGCAGGGGGGTTGGAACTAGATGATCCTTGTGGTCCCTTCCAACCCTGAATGAAACTATGAAACTATGAAACAGGATCACCTAGGGCAGGTCACACAGGAACATATCCATGTGGATTTTGAAAGTCTCCAGAGAAGAAGACTCCACAGCCTCTCTGGGCAGCCTGTTCCAGTGCTCCATCTCCCTCACAGTGTCTCCTCATGCTGAGTTGGAACTTCCTGAGTTCTAACTTCTATCCATTTATTTCTTGTCCTACCACTGGGTGCCACTGAAAAGAGCCTGGCACCCTCCTCTTGAGACCCATCCCTCAGATATTTATAGACATTAATAAGATCCCCTCTCAGCCTTGCCCAAGTGATTACAGCTTTGTATCTCCTTGTAATGACGAACAACTTATATGTAGGTATTCATTAAGAGGGAGCTAGAAGGCACTTAACTCTCATGCTCTAGAAAGCCATAACTAAAACCAGATGCAAAAACCCCCAAACTAATAAAAAAACCAAACCAAACCAACAAAAGGCAACTCTATCAACCTGCAAAAAGCTCTTTGACTCCAGAGTTTGTTGGGAAGGGATTGCTTTTGTTTCTTTAAGAAAAGAAAACATTCTGATAATAGGAACCAAGCTTATTTTGCTTCACCTTAGCTTATTTTTGTTTCTCTTCCACTTGAATCCCCAGATGTCATTTGAGACCCTCAGCTCCATGTGTGCAGTGTATTGATACATGGGAACAGGTGCATATTTCAGCAGTAAGGGGATACTTCATTGCCAGAAGCAGAACACACAGCTTTGGCTTGTGCAGTTGCCCAGCCTATCTTGTCAGTGGGCAGATGGAGCCAACCTCTGCAATGCTGTGTTGGCCCTGGGGCAAGTCCTGAGGACCTAATATACAGCATCTCAGAGTCCTCTGCCATCACTACTGTGACTAAATGCATTGGGTCTGGCTGAGAGAAGAAATCCTTCACCATGAGGGTGGTGAGACACTGGAGCAGGTTGCCCAGGGAGGTGATGGAAGACTCATCCTTTTTTAAGGGCAGGCTGGATGTGGCTGTGAGCAACCTGATCTAGTGCGAGGTGTCCTTGCCCATGGCAGGGGGGTTGGAACTGGCTGATCCTTGAGGCCCCTTCCAACCCTAACAATTCTATGAGATGGAGGTAACATTTCCCACAGCAGACCTCACAGTGCTGTGCTATGTATCGATAGCTAGAAGGTGCTGATAACACACCAGCAGTTTGTCTGCTGTTGAGCAGTGCTCACACGGCATCAAGGTTGTCTCTTCAGCATTCCACCTCTCCTCGAACAGCAGGCTATGGATGGGCAAAATCTTGGGTGGGGATATAGCCAAGACAGCTGACCCAGAGTGGCCAAAGGGATAGTCCACACCATGTGATGTCTGCTCAGCAGTGAAAGCTAATGAGGGAGCAAGGCAGCATTTGTTGCTATGGTATTTGTTTTCTGGAGCAACCACTCTGTGCTCTGAAGCCCAGCTTCCCAGGAAGTGGCTGGACATCATCTGCTGAAGGGAAGCAGAGAATAAATGTTTTGTCTTCCTTTGCTTCCATGTGTGGCCTTTGCTTTTGCTTTATTAAACTGCCTTCATCTTGACCCAGGAGGTATTTTCTCACTTTCTCCCTGTTCTGTCTTGCTGAAGAGGGGAGTGACAGAGTGACTTTGGTGGCCACCTGGCATCCAGCCAAGGCCAGCCCAGCACAGTAAAGAAAAGACCTTTTTTGCCAGGCCTCATTCCTCACTCCCAATACTGCGGCCCCAAAAGGCACAGCAGAGCCTTCTGAAGCAAGGAAGCAGCACACCACAGCTTCTGCTCAGATGTAAATTCCAGCCCTCCTCTTCACATACACCACTGCAAACCCACAGTAGCTCCACTCTGGTAAGTGGAGTAACAGAAACTTCAAACCAATGCAAGTTATTAACAAGATCCATCACACACACACACATACTGTTCAGGGAAGGCTCCAAGCTATCTGTCATACTCTGCTCATGTGAATGCTGCATTTCAGGAGTAACTCTGAATTTGAATCAGATTAGGAAATGATCCTCAAGGAGAGCAACATCAGTGGCTGTTCCAGAAACTGGGAAATATCAGTGCAGAGCATAAGCATTTCCAAAAGAAATATTCACCACATAGCTCGTATTTCAGGATCCATCAGAACCCAGCTAGAGTCACAGTGGAGACTGCTGTCATGAGAGTCAGGATAGGGCTGCAGCTCCATGGTGCACAAGCCAAATGAAAGCAGTGACTGAGACCTGATGGAGTGGGTCCAGAGGAGGGCCATGAAAATGATCAGGGGGTTGGAGCACCTCTGCTACAAAGGCAGACTGAGGGAGCTGGGACTGTTCAGCCTGGAGAAGAGAAGGCTCTGGGGAGACCCAATAATGACCTTCCAGTACTTGAAGGGGGTCTGCAAGAAGGATGGAGAGAGACTATTTACAAAGGCCTGTGGTGACAGCAATGGCTTCCAACTAGAGAAGAGCAGATTTAGATTGGATGTTAGGAACAGGGTTTTTACCATGAGGGTAGTGAAACACACAGCTTGCTGTCAGCTGCTTCAGGAGAGGAATCTTACCATACACATTTTTGAAGCTGCTAGCATTCCTGACGGTGTACAAATGGTAAACAAAGACATCAGAGAATAACAGAGCAGCAGTAAAATCATCCTTCCTAATCACATGCTCTGAAGAACACACTTAGCATAGGCAAAAAACACCAAACCAAACCACTGGAGAGCCTTCTTGACATTGCAAATAAAGAAAAATACAAGAAAAATGGGCATATGCTTTCCTTGACCTTCAAGTAAAGTATCTGACCTGTAAATGGTGCTGAAGATGGCTACAGGACATGTGACAGACTGAAAATCTGTGTACAAACAGGCTGTGTTTAGGGTATGAGTTTATTCATTCTGAAATATTACAGAATCACAGAATCAACCAGGTTGTAAAAGACCTCAGAGATCATCAAGTCCAACCTATTACCTAATACCTAACACCTCCTGACAAATAAACCATGGCTCCAGTGCCACATCCAGTCTTTTTTTGAACACCTCCAGGGATGGTGACTCCACCACCTCCCTGGGCAGCACATTCCAATGGCCAATTACTGTTTCTGGGAGGAACTTTCTCCTCACCTCCAGCTTAAACTTCCCCTGGCACAGCTTGAGACTGTGTCCTCTTGTTCTGGCGCTGGTTGCCTGGGAGAAGAGACCAATCCCTACCTGGCTACAACCTCCCTTCAGGTAGTTGTAGAGAGCAATAATTTCTCCCCTGAGCCTCCTCTTCTCCAGGCTAAACAACCCCAGCTCCCTCAGCCTCTCCTCACAGGGCTGTGCTCCAGACCTCTCCCCAGCTTTGTTGCCCTTCTCTGGACACATTCAAGAGTCTCAATGTCCTTCTAAAACTGAGGAGCCCAGAACTCAAGGTGTGGCCTAACCAGTGCTGAGCACATGAGCTCTTACTACTGCAACAAGTATATTTCTATCAGACCCAAATTATGGATGGATCTGCTTTTTCCCAAGATACAGAGTCTTTGGGGTCTCATATTAGCAGAGCTACCAAGTTTTACTTGCCTGGACGTGCTAGTAGGGGTATATTACTCTTGGAGGGAAAGTGAGTACTGCCCACATGCTCTTATTCCTAAGCATTTATTCTAACAGTGTTTCCATAGCACTTTCTCAGCAAAGCCAAATCCTTCTCCATGTCTGTACAAGGTGAGGTTCCTATTACATCTGTGCCATGGATGCATTTGGCTACTCTCTCTCACTGGGGGCATGGGGGGTGAGGAGATGATTCAGCAGCTGAATGCAACATAAAACCATCTTTCATGACAAGCTTGCTTTTCTCTCTGTGTCATTTCACCATCAGGAAATGAAAAAAAATCTATGGCATCTTCCTTTCAGACACCATCAGTTGGAAATGGGAGCAGGTGCAGGTCACCATCTAGGTTGGATGTGGCTCTGAGCAGCCTGATCTAGTGTGAAGTGTCCCTACCCATGGCAGGGGGGTTGGAACTAGATGATCTTTGAGGTCTCTTCCAACCCTAACAATTCTATGATTCTATGAGTCTACATTCTCCAGAGCTGAAGAGAGCAGGAGGGCAGCTGCCCCCTCAACACCATATAGCCTGTAGGAGTTATTTCTCCCATTCCCCAATGCTACTGGGATCTCCCTGGCTTTTATTTCTGTACTTCAAACACAAATGTTTCACTGTTTGCTGCTGAATCAATGACAACAAGTTACAGAGCTGGTCCTTGCTCACAATCAGTCTCAGTTTGGTGGCAATCTTAATTTCCAAGGGATGAGTGGCCAGAAGTCTCCTCCTTGACAAGCAGAGACACAGTGCCTGAGCCACAGTTGCCCACCATCCTGAGCACTGAACCAAGGCACCCCACTTGCCTGCAGCCTCCCTGACCTTGAGTCACAGAATCACTGGAAGGCTGGAAAAGACCTTCTATAATGCTGGAAATGACCTTTAAGATCATCAAGTCCAACTGTAACCCAACTGCCATGACCACCTAACCATATCCTGAAGTGCCACATGTACACACTTCTGGAGCACTTCCAAGGACAGAACGTCCTAGGTGGCATGTTCCAACACCTCATCACACTCCCAGTACAGAATTTTTTCCTAATGTCCAGTCTAAATCTCCCCTGGCACAGCTTAAACCCATTTCCTCCCATCCTATTGCTTGTGACCTGGGAGAAGAGACCAATACCAGCCTCATTACAACCTCCCTTCAGGTAGTTGTAGACAGCAATAAGGTCTCCCCTTAGCCCCCTCTTCTCCAGACTAAACAACCCCAGCTCCCTCAGCCATTCCATGTGTGACATGCCCTCCAATCTCCTCACCAGCCTAAGAATGATTAAGGTTGGAGAAGACCTCAGATTATCAAGTCCAGCCATCGACCTAACACAACCATGCTCACTAAACCATGTGCTGAAGGGCCTTGTCTACTTGGTGTTTTAACACCTCCAGGGATGGTGACTCCACCACCTCCCTGGGCAGCCTGTTCCAATGCCTGACCACCTTTGCAGCAACGAATTTTTCCCTAATCTCCAACTTAAGCCTCCCCTGGCACAGTTTTAGGACATTTCCTCTCCTTCTATCACCTGATACTGGGGAGAAGAGACCAAGCCCCACTTGGCTCCAGCCTCCTATCAGGGAGCTGTAGAGAGCAATGAGGTCTCCCTCAGCCTCTTCTCCAAACTAGAGAAACTCAGTTCCCTCACCTGCTCCTCACCATGCCAAGTGGTTGTTTTAGTTATTCTGTCTGGAAAAGAGAAGGCTCTGAGAAGAACCTTATTGTGGCCTTCCAGTATCTGCAGGGGGCTACAAGAAAGCTGAGGAGGGACTTTTGAGGGTGTCAGGGAGTGATAGGACTAGGGGGAATGGAGCAAAACTAGAAGTGGGTAGATTCAGATTGAATGTTGAGAAGAAGTTGTTCCCCATGAGGGTGGTGAGACACTGGCACAGGTTGCCCAGGGAGGTGGTGGAAGCCTCATGCCTGGAGGTTTTTAAGGCCAGGCTGGACGTGGCTGTGAGCAACCTGCTGTAGTGTGAGGAGTCCCTGGCCATGGCAGGGGGATTGGGACTGGATAATCCTTGAAGTCCCTTCCAACCCTGACAATTCTATGATTCTATGACAATTCTAGGAATTTCTCTGAAGGCAGAACTCCTCTCTGCTTACGACAGGATCATCGCTCTCTATATTCTCTGATGCTAACCCCAATTTCTTTCACCTAGTGGAAAAAATGATGTGGCAGAATCTCTCTGCTGTATTTTTAGGTTGGAATGATATCCAAATCATCCCAAAAATCTGCACATTTCCCCAGGAGCCTTGCTAGCTTCTGTTGGTGGCCAGCTGCATGCTCCCTGCTGTGGCAAGCTGCCAAAACTCGTTTCTTTTAATCCTCAGTGCTGGGAATCACGGAGCAGGAGGTCCACAGACAGCTGACTCCTGCTCACTCTTCACAAGACCATGGCTCAGCCTTCAGCAGGGTGATCCCCAGAGTTAGCAGCATTTTTCCCCTCCCCCCGAAGCTCTAAGTGGCTGACACGAAGCAACGTTTTCCACGTCTAACTGTGAGCACCCAGATAAACCGAAGCCTGTTTTTCAGGAAAACTAGGTGTTTACAGTAAAGTTATTCATTAGAGGCAATAAAAGCTGTAGGTGCTCAGCACTTAGGCTGCCAGGCTTCTCATTCAGATGTTTAATTGGAGGAACTTGCATTTGAAAATGTTGCCCTAAGGAACTCAGCAGCCCGTCTAAGAGCGGCTTAATTGGTCCAGACAAGTCCAGACTGAAATATGCAACATGCTGTGGCATCTCTTCGGAGCACATGAAACTTCAGGGGAAAAAGAAAAACCCCAAGCCATGTCAGAGTGTAAAAATATTTCTCAGCACGTTTCTGTCCAAATTTGATTTGGTTTCTTTTTTTTTTTTCTCTTTCTACAAATGGCATCCTGAGATTTTAGGGTAGAAACTGACAGAGAAAACGAAGAGTGCAAAAAACTAATGGATGAGGAAAAAAAATCACACTGAAGAAATCTTTCATTCTACACTAGCTCTCTGCTTTAGTATTTTCTGATATGAAGTAGTTATAGAATCATAGAGTTAGTTTCATAAAATTGTCAGGGTTGGAAGGCTCAGCCAGTTCCAACCTCCCTGCCATGGGCAGGGACACCTCACACTAGATCAGGCTGCCCAGTGCCACATCCAGCCTGGCCTTAAAAGCCTCCAGGGATGAGGCTTCTACCACCTCTCTGGGCAACCTGTTCCAGTCTCTCAACACCCTCAAGGGGAAGAACTTCTTCCTAATTGTTAGGGTTGGAAGGGACCTCAAGGATCATCTAGTTCCAAACCCCCTGCCATGGGCAGGGACACCTCACATCCAGCCTGGCCTTAAAAGCCTCCAGGGATGAGGCTTCTACCACCTCTCTGGGCAACCTGTACCAGTGTCTCACCACCCTCATGGTAAAAAACTTCTTCCTAACATCCAATCTGAATCTGATTTATCTGTGCCAGCCAAATTTAAAGAGTGACTGATCACCTCACTGGTTTTTTTGTTCCCCACAAAGGCTTCTATGGCTTTATCATGAAGGTATCTTCCAACCTGGTCTATTCTATTCTATTCTATTCTATTCCATTCCATCCTATCCCATCCTATCCTATCCTATCCTATCCTATCCTATCCTATCCTATCCTATCCTATCCTATCCTATCCTATCCTATCCTATCCTATCCTATCCTATCCCATCAATTCTGCTCCCAGCAAAACTTTGCTCTTTCACAGCCTCGGTCACATTCCTGCATCATAGCTTCAGTTTCTTATGACTTTGTTTAAATAAGTTATCCATGAATTCCATCCTGGACATCAAGATTTGTCTTAATTAAAATCTTCTGGCAGTTTCAGTTGGAAGCTATTTCTCTTTTCCCTCCTAAAAAGCCTACTGTGAAGTATTCATGAGGCAGCATGACCTCTTGTTCCATCCGGGAGATGGCTGCGTTTCATCAGCAGCAGGGTGAGGTAACTCCTACCTACACAATCCCCACAACTGTCATGAGAACCCTGAAGATTAAAAGGGTTGATTTACACAAAAATTGTCATTATGCTGATTAAAGGGGAAAGATCTTTACATGCTTAAAACCACATGCAAAAACAAAGAGGGGGAGAGGAGAAAAAAAAAAGGGAATATATATATATACCAGATGCCTGAAAGTACCTAGAGGATGCTGTGTTCTGATACAATAAAACGATTCTCTACCCATCCCTGCTCTCCCACACATGTCCCTAAGGAAAATAGGAGGAGGGTCTGGTTTTTGTGGTGTCTGTTTCCCAAAGCAATGTAACACCATGCAGCAGTCCTGGAAAAACCTGTTCTGTGTTTCTGCAGGCTAAGAAGGAGTCCTTCCTTAACGTGCTGCTTCAAAAATAAATGAAAAGGGGGGAAAAAAAAACCCAAGAGCCACCAACACAAAGGCTGCCGAGTGGGACCATTAGCTTCGGGGCAGGGTGTGAGCTGCCCTCTGTGTGGGCCAGCCCAGTGGGTGCTGCCAGCCTCCAGCAAGAACAAACACCCTGGCAAAGCAAGAGGGAGGCAGAGCTGCCACTGGCAGTGGCACACCCACGCCGACATCGGGACTTATTTTTAGCCACCACTCATGGAAGTAAATGTGTGGTGAAGCACTTATCAGCCAGCTGTGTGCTGGGCTGCATCAGAAGTGTGACCAGCAGGATGAGTGCCCCTCTATTCTGCTCTGCTGAGACCCAAATGGTTCTGGGGGTCCCAACACAAGAAGGACAGGGAACTGTTGGAGTGGCTCTAGGAGGCCACAAAGATGACCAGAGGGCTGGAGAACCTCCCCTGTGGGGTCAGGCTGAGAAAGTTGGGGCTGTTCAGTCTGGAGAAGAGAGGGTTCCAGGGATACCTTATAGCAACCTTCCAGTACTCAAAAGTTGCTCCAGGAGAGCTGGGGAGGGACTTTTTACGACGGCTTGTAGTGATAGGACAATGGCTTTGAGCTGGAAGAGGGGAGATTCGGACTGGAGATGAGGAAGAAATTCTTTATAGTGAGGGTGGTGGGATACTGGAGCAGGTTGCCCAGGGAGGCTGTGGATGTTCCATCCCTAGAGGTGCTCCCGGCCAGGTTGGTTGAAGGCCTTGGGCAACCTGGTCTAGAGGAAGGTGTCCCTGGCCATGGCAGGGTGGTTAGAACTGGATGATCCTTAAGGTCCCTTCCAACCCAACCCAATCCAATCTATGATTCGGTGATTCTTATTCTGGCACCTGGGAGGAGTTAGGGATCTACTGCAAGAGAAATGCTGTAAACCTTTTCCTGCTCCTCTCTTCCAACATTTCTTGGTGCCCTTTCACTTCCTTTTCCCTCCCTCGAGGCCATCTCCTTGGTAATGGCAGAAGCCTTTCCGCTCTCCACATCTCTGCCTCTCCCACCCTTCCCTCTGGCTGGCATGTTTATTGGCCTCCTTAACTCCTGGAAAAGGAAACAAACCAAATTGGGAAGCAACAAATCAGGTGCAAATAGGCTGCTGTGCACTCTGCATGCTCAAGGGCTCATTCCTGGCTCAGAGCACGTGTTGGTGCTTTTGTGCTCCACTTGTGACTGCAGTGGAAGGAACACAGAGGCACACTTGACGTGAGTATCCAAAAGGCATGTGCACAGGCACTGCCTGGGTGGGCAAAAAAAGTTCCTGTCATAGACATCCGCTATGTAAGGTGTTACAAAGCACACTGAAATGAAGAGGAGCTCAGTGGGAAGGAAGGTGAGATGCAGGTGACTGCACAGGTGCACAGTGTAGATAAACAAAAACCATTCTGCAAGTTGCAGAACTAAGCCTTTTTTGCAGGTCAAACACAAAAATATTTATCCTCTCGCCTCCAGAGCTGTCCTTA